>NC_058080.1:66779994-67086087 GCF_014858855.1 Bufo gargarizans
CAAAAAGTGAAACTCATATATTCTATAGATTTATTACACACAGAGTGATCTATTTCAAGCATTTATTTACTTTAATGTTGATGATTATGGCTTACAGCTAATGAAAATCCAAAAGTCAATATCTCAGAAAATTAGAATATTACATAATTATTTTTAATACAGAAATGTTGGCCTACAGAAAAGTCTGTACAGTATATGCACTCAATACGTGGTCCGGGCTCCTTTTGCATGAATTACCGCATCAATGCGGCGTGGCATGGAGGCGATCAGCCTGTGGCACTGCTGAGGTGTTATGGAAGCCCAGGTTGCTTTGATAGTGGCCTTCAGCTCATCTGCATTATTGGGTCTGGTCTCTCTCACAGATTCTGTATGGGTTTACGTCAGGCGAGTTTGCTGGCCAATCAAGCACAGTGATACAGCGGTTAATAAACCAGGTATTTGTACTTTGAGCAGTGTGGGCAGGTACCAAGTCCTCCTGGAAAAGGAAATTAGCATCTCCATAAAGCTTATCAGCAGAGGGAAGCATGAAGTGCTCTTCCTGGTAGATGGCTTTGTTGAGTTTGGACTTAATATAACACAGTGGACCAAAACCAGCAGATGACATGGCTCCCCAAACTTTCTTTGACTGTGGAAACTTCACCCTGGACCTCAAGCAACTTGGATTGGGTGCCTCTTCACGCTTCCTTCAAACTCTGAGATATTTCTAATGAAATTGCACAATTTACTTTCATCTGAAAACAAGACTTTGGACCACTGAGTAACAGTCCAGTCCCTTTTCTACTTAGCCTAGGTAAGATACTTCTGATGTTGTTTGTGGGTCATGAGTGGCTTGACACAAGGAATGCAACAGTGGTAGCCCATGCTGCGTCTGTGTGTGATGGCTCTTTCAACACTGACTCCAGCCACAGTCCACTCCTTGTGACTCTCCCCCAAATTCTTGAATGGTCTTTTCTTAACAATAGTGTTGATCACGAATATTCGAATTTTGCAAATATTTCGAATATAGTTATATATATTCGTAATTTCGTATATTCAAATTTTTTTTTCCTTTTTTTAATTCGATTTTTCTTTTTTTTTATCAGTACACATGATCCCTCCCTGCTTCTAGCTTGTGGGCCAATAAGAAGGCTGCAATATACTTGACTTTAGGAGTAGTAGTGTTTGTGAATTTTGCTCTATATTCATTTTTTCGAATATTCGCTATATTGCTATATATTCTTGTTTTAGAATATTACGAATATTCGAAAAAATGAAGTTAAAAGCAATATAGCGAATATTTGAAAAAAAAATACGAATATAGAGCAATTTAGCTAATATAGTGCTATAATCTTCTTTGTCTAATAGTTGTAATTTTTTTCTCATCTGAAGTTCAGATTGGAAAAAAATTGCAACTATAAAAAAAAGATTATAGCACTATATTAGCTAAATTGCTCTATATTTGTTTTTTTTGAATATTCGCTATATTGCTATATATTCTTGTTTTAGAATATTACGAATATTCGAAAAAACTAAGTTATAGCAATATAGCAAATATTCGAAAAAAATCGAATATAGAGCAATTTAGCTAATATAGTGCTATAATATTCTTTGTCTAATAGTTGTAAGTTGAAAAATTTGAAATAAAAATTAGAATCCGAAATTCGCATATTACACAATCATTACCTTGCCGATTTTTCAAGTAAAAAAAATAATCGCGAATATTCGACGAATAATCTAAAAATATTCGTGAAATATCGCGAATTCAAATATGACCTACTTAACAAGTGCACTCTGAACAGCCGGCTTCTTTAGCGATCTTTTGTGGCTTACTCTCCTAGTGGAGGATGTCAATGACTCTTCTGGACAACTGTCATGTCAATAGTCTTCCCCATGATTGTATAACTTGCTGAACCAGACTGAGGGACCATTTAAACGCTTAGGAAACATTCTGGAGACTCCTGGAAAAAGGAAAGTCCTCCTGGACTCCCACAAGAGCTGGCAGATCTCCTGAGAACGTCATTGATGGCTGATTTCCACCAGAAGGCAGCCCTCCATGAACTTTTACTGTATGTGACATCAAGATGCTTCGTCACCAGACTCAGCCCTGGCTCCCAAATGTACATTGAGGGGACATGAAGTGCGAGAAAGTAGGCATAGTTGGAGGAAAGGGGTATTTGTACTACTGAAAGTACATAGCATACATGAGCTATATTAGTAGTTCTAGACATTTTAGCATTGAACCACTGGGTCACTGCATCTACATGATGCACATCAGTATCCTGATACAAACATGTATCCTGTTTGTTTCTTGAGAAGAAACTCATTTTAGGTCACGTAGGAAGGTCAATACATGCACTATAGAGGAATAGAGGACCACATAACAAAAAAATGGAGTCCCTATCTCATTTAATGAACCAAGCACCCATAGTCTCCTCTATTCCTCCTGGAGCAGACATAACCTTGCTTTCCTACAAGATCAGTAAAACTTTGAGACTAGTTGACTAGTTGTCTAGTTTTGTCACACAAAAGAAGTAGATGAGATTTACCATACAAATAGAGTGACTGCTATTTGGCCCTTGGAGAGAGGGAGGCCAGCCAATTTGGTCCCTTGGATTATGCTAGTCATTTTGAGGACATGCAGGACTCCCCTCTCCAGAGGAACTGCTTTCTGGAAATAAGACGGTGAGATATAGGCTCTAGGGACACCAAGAGGGGCAGAAAGAGAAACAAACCACTGTAAATATGAACACATTGGTGTATGCTATGCGCAGGGTTGGGCACCAACAACAGAGGACTCCTGTGGAAGAACTGTATATACTCCTTACTTGATAGTATACTCAATCAGAGGAGTATGGAGATCTTATAGGGTCCTATAGCAAAACTTATCATGGGCCCCTGCCCCTGGTTTCCCAGTATATGTGCATCAGTCACTCCCAGGCAATGCAAAACATGCACAGCACCCAGACTTCTAACCAATTTATATCTTTACTTTTTTTAATCAAGTGGAAGAAATTTTAATTAAAAGCAAATTGCATTTAACAAAAGTGCCTTTGGCCTTACCCACTTTTTCCTACTTTTAAGTTGGAAAAAGTGGAACAGGTGCTTCGAAAACATGGCGCTCATTCTGAACACCATATTTCTCAAAGTATTTACACCAAAAAGGTGGCATAAATACACTGATAAAACTCCTGCTTCCCTTTTGTTTCAAAGCTAGCTGACTGCCTGCAGCCACCACTAGAGAGACCTTAGTGCATTGGCATTTATACATCTACCATGGGAGCTGTAGTAATGACCTGAGCTCCCCATAGTGGCGGATGCATGGAAATGCAGTGTTTTCATGCGGGGAAAGAGAAGAACAAGTTCTTGCCAGACACCCTTCCCCCAGGCTCTGACTGAAACACTCATGACATCACAGTATCTTAGCTGACTGAAACCAGTTGAGAGATCACAGCAACTGACCTGGGTGATACACATTCATGATGTCACAGAATGCGAACTAGTGATGTCAAAGCAGCTTACTTGATGGAAACACACCAGTCTGAAGACCAGTTGTGATGTCATAATCATGTGTGTGTCTGTACAGTACCTGAAAGCAAATGATTTTGTTCATATATGTTATGTCATTTTAGACTTTGTATTCCCAGGATGGTAATGTATGGGAGTAACAGAGTTAACCAACTCTGGCACAGCCCTGTGGCAAACAGAGGTGTGGACTGTTAGCGCCATAGCTCCACCCCTAGCTCAGTCTAGTAGAGGAGTAGTGGAGGGGAAGGAGATAGGAGGCAAAGCCTGTGCATTATCTACCAAGAGAGAGCCATATAATTAAAATACAGCCAGCTCGCCGGTAAGTCCAAATCTACAGCACACTAGTTCACATCCAAATGGTGCAAGGCAAGAAACCCATATCAGCAGCGAGATATGGAGGCAAAATGTTCATTAATGTGAAAACACATCTTCTAATCTTTAGCACTAATCCAGAAAAAAATTCACAATTTTTTTTATTTAAAAATATTAAAAGCATCAGGAAGTGAAATGTAGATGATAACGCATTTCGGACAGAGCAACCCGTCCATAGTCATATCCACATATCCCATGGATATGACTAAGAATGGGTTGCTGTGTCCGAAACGCGTCATCGTCCTTATTTCACTCCCTGATGCGAGACAGAGAAAGGAAATTCCACAATCTGTAACGGCCGAGCAAACCGAGTCAGTAAGATAGCAGATAGCAGTAAGACGCTGCTATCAAAAGCTATAGACTTTACTGCTGTGAGTGGAATACTGCTAGGACACCTCTACACTTAGATACAACCCGGTCAGTCGTTTCCCTGAATCTGTACGTCGCAAGGGTGTATTGCAGCTATCTTATCAAAAAATTATCAGATTCTGCAGAGGAAGAGAGAAGGAGTGTATTGAATCTAAACCTGGCCTATACCCATACAAAACCATCTGGAGGAAGATTTTCACTGTACATTTTTGGAGATTGTTGGAAATTCTACAACCCTCATTTTCTCACTACAGCAAAGAGAGACGTTTATTCTGTTAAATCCGACCTGGTTATTGACTCCTGCACCATACACCAGTAATTGCACGCCCTACACCATACACCAGTAATAAGCAAATAACGCCATATCAGCATGGCTTCGTGAGGGATCGGTCATGTCAGACTAATTTAATCAGTTTCTATGAGGAGGTAAGTTCTAGACTTGACAGCGGCGAATCAATGGATGTCGTATATCTGGACTTCTCCAAAGCATTTGACACTGTACCACATAAAAGATTAGTATATAAAATGAGAATGCTCGGACTGGGAGAAAACGTCTGTATGTGGGTAAGTAACTGGCTCAGTGATAGAAAACAGAGGGTGGTTATTAGCGGTACACACTCAGATTGGGTCACTGTCACTAGTGGGGTACCTCAGGGGTCAGTATTGGGCCCTATTCTCTTCAATATATTTATTAATGATCTTGCAGAAGGCTTGCATAGTAAAGTATCAATTTTCGCAGATGACACTAAACTGTGTAAAGTAATTTACACTGATGAGGACAGTATACTACTACAGAGGGATCTGGATAGACTGGAGGCTTGGGCAGATAAGTGGCAGATGGGGTTTAACACTGATAAATGTAAAGTTATGCACATGGGAAGGAAAAATGCAAGTCAACCGTACATACTAAATGGTAAAACACTCGGTAACACTGACATGGAAAAGGATCTAGGAATTTTAATAAACAGCAAACTAAGCTGCAAAAACCAGTGTCAGGCAGCTGCTGCCAAGGCCAACAAGATAATGGGTTGCATCAGAAGGGGCATAGATGCCCGTGATGATAACATAGTCCTACCACTTTACAAATCGCTAGTCAGACCACACATGGAGTACTGTGTACAGTTCTGGGCTCCTGTAAACAAGGCAGACATAGCAGAGCTGGAGAGGGTCCAGAGGAGGGCAACTAAAGTAATAACTGGAATGGGGCAACTACAGTACCCTGAAAGATTATCAAAATTAGGGTTATTCACTTTAGAAAAAAGACGACTGAGGGGAAATCTAATTAATATGTATAAATATATCAAGGGTCAGTACAGAGATCTATCCCATCAGCTATTTATCCCCAGGACTGTGACTGTGATGAGGGGACATCCTCTGCGTCTGGAGGAAAGAAGGTTTGTACACAAACATAGAAGAGGACTCTTTACGGTAAGAGCAGTGAGACTATGGAACTCTCTGCCTGAGGAGGTGGTGATGGTGAGTACAATAAAGGAATTCAAGAGGGGCCTGGATGTATTTCTGGAGCTTAATAATATTACAGGCTATAGCTACTAGAGAGGGGTCTTCCTCTGGATCAACTTGCGGGATAACAGGCCGAACTGGATGGACAAATGTCTTTTTTCGGCCTTATGTACTATGTTACTATGTTACTATGTTACACACCCTGCCTTTCACCCATACAAACGTTCACACCAAGGGCACCCAAACAACCATCAGGCAGGAGCCCTAACACTGGGGAGTTCCCCAAGGGAAAAAGGGGGCGTGCCCTCCTTTCACTGCACTGGCCCTAGGGAAGAATGGTGTGAGGATTGCCACTGTGCAAGACTTTCTGCAGCCACTACCACTCCCATCCTCCACTACGGCTCCTCAGGGGCTTACTGCACCTGAAGCTCACGGTGATGTCACAGGAGCTTTCCTGTTGGAGACACAGTTGTGATGTCATGTAACTTTGCTGAGGGACACAGGACATGACGACTTCTCTACAATGCTGCGCAATATATTGTGAGACATTTTCTCATCCCTGACCTATAAGTGATTTATTGAGTATGCATTATTAGCTCTCCCATGCTCTCGCACTGCCAGTTATAGCGACTATAGATGCAGTATATAAGTTAATAACATCGCTTGGTTTCCATGACAACTAGATCCAGAAATCCTTTAGTTATTCAGTATAGCATTCATAGTGTGCACCATGTATATAGACTGTATTTACAGTAACAGCCAGAGCCTCTGAATACATATAATCTCTTTGTTTGTGCAACTCGTAGTACCATGCTTAGATACTTGATCAGATACACTCTGCAGTAGACTGTATCTAACAGGAATTTCATACAAACATTAGTGTCCTTGATCCTAATGTGCAGTGGTGCATTTCGTATTTATTGGACCCCAAGTAAAGTTTTGTCTGAGGGTCCCATCACACCACTATGCTCTGCCCTATGAACCCACTAAGCTCCTCCCTGTAGTAATAAAGCTCCCAATAGTAATAAAGCCCCCATAGTGCCCCCTATAGAGCCCCAGTATGAATAAAGCCTCCCATAGTGCCCAGTCATAATAATGCCCTCCATAGTACCCCCATTAGTAATAAAGCCCTCTTATAGTTGCACAGTAGCAATATGCTCACCCAGAGTGGCCTTAGTAGTCTTAAAGGGAACCTGTCACCGGGATTTCGTGTATAGAGCTAAGGACATGGGTTGCTAGATGGCTGCTAGCACATCCGTAATACCCAGTCCCCATAGCTCAGTGTGCTTTTATTGTGTCAAAAAACCGATTTGATACATATGTAAATTAGCCTGAGATGAGTCCTGTATGTGAGATGAGTCAGGGACAGGACTCATCTCAGGGTAATTTGCATATGTATCAAATCATTTTCTTAACACAATAAAAGCACACAGAGCTATGGGGACTGGGTATTGCGGATGTGCTAGCGGCCATCTAGCCACCCATGTCCTCAGCTCTATACACAAAATCCAGATGACAGGTTCCCTTTAAGCATCCTTATAGTGGCCCCATTACTAATAACGCCCCTGTAATGCCCCCAATAGTAATGAAGCCCCCATAGTTATCTTGGTAGTAATAATGCCCCCCTATAGTGTCGTCAGTAGTAATAATCTCCCTCAGAGTGGCTCCAGTATTAATAAAACCCCCTTGTAATGTTCCCAATAGCAATAAAAAAAACTTTAGTGCCCCCAGTAGTTCAACAGCCCCCAAACATAAAGAAGCCCTATATAACGCCAGA
This sequence comes from Bufo gargarizans, assembly GCF_014858855.1. Taxonomy (NCBI): domain Eukaryota; kingdom Metazoa; phylum Chordata; class Amphibia; order Anura; family Bufonidae; genus Bufo; species Bufo gargarizans. The sequence goes on from NC_058080.1 coordinate 66,787,478, forward strand.
GTAGTACTGAAGCACTACTGTAGTGCCCCTAGTAATAATAACCCCTCCTGTAGTTCCCCCAATAGTAATAACACGCAGTGGCATAGCGTGGGTTGCCAGCACCCGGGGCAAGTTATCTGTCCTATGTAACACCACAGATAACACAGTGATAACTCTCCGTGTACAGAAAATGTATTAGATGTCACCTGCAGTCCTATGTAACACCTCAGATAACACAGTGATAACTCTCTGAGTACAGATAATGTAGTAGATGGGTGTGAGCCCCCAGAATTGAGAACACGCACAGTGTGACCTGAAGTCTGGGGCCAGGATGCGGCAGGGTGGGCCAAATTCTCAATCTCCTCCCTCAACCCTACCGTGAAACAGATATGTGCATTGACATTCAGAGATTAGACCGCCATGATACCATCTTTCAGTCGCTTCTCGTCTCTGTAGAGTTTCACAGAAAAAATTTAGGTTCCTTACTTTACTATCATCCTCTCAACAACTCATCCTGCTGCCCCCAATACTGTGCTAGAGCCAGACAGATAGCCCCCATTCCCCATATTATTATTCCCCCCGTATATTATAATGGCCCCCTCTTTATTATTAATATAATCTCCCCCTTTTTGTTATTAATGAGAGGCTGTCTCTCCACTCTTATTACTATGATGTCCAGTCAGTGGTCCTCCTCTTTTTGCTCCCCCCCCCACCCCCATAGTGCCCCCAGTGCATACTTACCTCTCTCCATCACAGCTTGTAGCGTCCCGGCGCAGGCGGTCACGAATGCCTCACTGTGCCTTCCCCTGACGCGTCATCTCGCGAGATCCGACGCAGGAGGTCACAGTGAGGTAATCGTGACCGAGTCCTGCGTCGCTCTACTGCCTTATAGGCTTCAGGCCTAGTGGCCTGCAGCCTATGATGCGTAACGGAGGGGAATAAAGCCATAGGCTCCCGTGGCCCTCATTGAAATTTCAGCTGCCTGGCGCCCCCTGTAATTTGGCGCCCCTGGGCAACGAACCCTCCGGCCTCCCCACGCTACGCCCCTGATAACACGTGAAGCCTCCATAGTCCTGTGTGGATCATACCATTATCATGTCCACCCTTGTGCTCCTGACTTCTTCGCGCACACTACGGATGTAGTAGAGTTAACACTCATGATTTATGAGACGTGTTATCTGAACTAAATGCATTAAGCAAACACCTTCAATTGCTTTTCAATGGCTTTTGTCTCAAGATGATGAGTTAAGAAATTTGAGTTAAGACCTGGAGTGCTAACCCTGCTCCATCTGTATATGCACAGTAGAAAACAGAGAAGTCCACCTAGGGGGAATCTATGGACCTCGCTTCATATTTAAATGGTCCGTCCACTACTTCCTGGTCTGTTTGTCTTGTAAATGAGACTGTAGTAAATGGCACAAAAGCCCTTGTGAGATTTATGTAAAACAGATTGTGTCTCCTACAAATGCTGTGCGCATTTCTAAAGAAATTCATTTATGGTGTACAATGGGGAATGGACCTACTACTATAGGAAAATTCTAATGGGACACCTGCAGTCAACACAGGTTTCCATTGTAAAATATTTCCAGGAAAGCCGTTTTGCATAATGTTCTTAACATAGGTGATATGTAGCAGAGCTGAGGTTGAGGCACAACTTGTTGCAACACCTACTGCATAATGTCAATGATATCACAATACACAATGTAAACCTCTAATCAAATACATCTGGAAGACCGGACAGCTGAAGTGCAGAGGTAGCAGCCACGTCTGAACCCTGGTGCCTCGAGGGCCCAAAGGTCTTCCCTGCCACATAAGAAGACACCTGTACAATAAATGGTACATAATAGGTGGGGGACCCTATTTAAGATATTGGACTAGAGCCTAGAAGTGTCTCTGGTTCCAGGGCAAGACTATTGCACAATAGGACCTTTGGCAAAATAATGTGATAGAGGCCCCCTCCCCACTAACATTGGGGTACATCAGGGATTTAAAGGCAAGGGCTTTAATGGAAAAACAGGGAAAAAGAAAACTAACATGTATACGGTACTCACCTAACCCCCACTGCCAGTGCTCTCTTTCCCCCGCTTATATTAGGTGCAGTGGAGAAGTCACCCTGACCACATCACCTACTTGCATAGTTATTACATAGTCCACTTTGGCAACCTGTACGTTTATTGTATGGAAACCGACTTGCACACTTGGTCACCAGATTTCTTCTAATTAGCAGTAGAAGCAAATGGAGCACCCTCAGAACTTTTTAAAATTCTACACTAAATATACAGTATGTCTGATATGCAAAGACAGAGGCGGCTCTAGACTTTGCGAGGCCTTAGGCAAAACTCGAACATGAGGCCCCTACGAACACAAGATATGCAAGCGATAATAAAGATTAACCCTAGTTGTACTGTATGACTAACAGTACAGGGTTAACATGCACAGTGAGTGACATCACAGTACAGGGTATACAGAGTTATGTCACAGTCAGGGTTAAGAAGCTGCATGCTTGCAGCACATAGTACAGGGCAGCGACTTGCACAGAAATTTTGAAGGGCAGGGCTTAAGTAAAAAAAAAAAAAGGGCACTTGTCATAATTTAAAAAAATGACTGCCCACATACATGATGCCACATGGAGGGACACTTCCAGATTGTTTTGTGGTGGCGGACAGAAAATACTGTGGTGCTTATAGAACAGACTCCATAGTGTAGCGGTATACTGTATATTGTGGGGCACGGTCTAGGCTATATGTGTATAACACACATATTTCACATGAAAACGTACAATTACTTGGCTTGGCCCTTGGGGATCTCGGACGCCACTTCAGCACTTTGGCCGGGGGCTCGGCGGAGCTGATGATGTGTTTTATCCTAATGAGAAAGATTTCATAATAAGTATTTGGAGAAGGGGCAGAGGGATAGCAGAGCAGGGAGAGGCTGGTGCTGCTACTAGGGGGTCATACCATGGGGGAGTAATAAAGCCCACTATAATGCCCCCAGTAGTAATAATTCTCCTTATAATGTGACAGTGCAAAAAATACCCCCTTGTAATGCCCCCAGTTGAGCTAATGTTCCCATAGTGTCCCCCATAATGTGCCAGTATAAAATACCCCTATATAGTGCCCCCAGTAACTGTCCCATAGTGCTCCTCTCCCCCCTTCCTCCTAGTGCCCCCATAATGTACCAGTATAAAATACCCCTTCTTAGTGCCCCCGGAGATGACCCCATAGTACTCCTGTGCTGTTCCAGCCTTTATTCTTGTATTCTACAATTTGTGTTTGCATTATATTATCATTTACCATGTTGTGTAACGCTGCCACCCTGTGGTTATTCTTATAATTCATTTATGTGTGTTATGTAAATTCCCATTGCATTGCTCTCCTCCCTCTTTTGTGACATCACATCCTCTGAAAGGTCCTTCGTACTTCCTCTTTGTCGCAGACCTTCAAGATGGTGAGAGCTATTCTTTTTGACCTCTAGTATCTCTAATATCCTCTAGATTACCCTCATTTCCCTGCATTTGTTTCCAAGACAAATCAATAAATGATCAAAGCTTCACCATTGTATTCTCCTCACTGGATCATCACATGCAACTGGTGCCTATACCTGGAGATATTAGTGAGTTCAGCCATCTACCATTGCTTGTACAGGGGCTATCACTCACAACCAATCAGGGGATAATCTCTAACGTACATCTGTGGCAGAATAGTCAAAAAGAAGCTTAAATCTACAGTCTTGCATGTCTACACACAGTCTGCCAGCGAGCTTAGAGCTGTCCGCCATCTTATACGCACGTGGCTTCATAAGCACAGTGCACAAGCTGGAATACCCTCTTAAAGAGACAGTACCGCTTAAATAGGAATAACATGTCCACAAGAAGCTTAGTGGATCTCTCAGTAACTGAACATACAGAAAGTCACCCTGCTCCCAAAAACTCAGATATGCAGGAAGCAGAGTCCATGTTAACTGAAGAACAAGCAGTACGATTTAAACGTGTTATCAAGCCAACACAAAAGATCAGAGAGAACTTTGAGGCGACCAAAGAAGAGTTCAGTGATAATTTAAACGATTTATGGCAGAGAACTGAACACTATATAGCAGCTCTTTTATGGTATAACAATGACCCAACAAAGTTAACCACAACGTTGAATCGCTTAACTAACTCCTACGTCCGCTATCAGCGACTCTCTGCTAAGTACATCACTTTCCTGAGCGACTCTGATTTTGACGAAGCCTCTGACGAGCTGAGTGAGAGAAAGAATCTCCTTGAAGAGAAGGATGCCATAGTACAAGATGCTAAGAGCAAGGCAGAACTCCGCATTGCACACTTACAGGAGGCGAGATCCCATCGATCAACTTCAAGTAAACATACAAAATATACCCTCTCATCTTCCAAAACCTCTCGTTCCGGAAGGTCAGCATTGCATGACAAGCTTATAGAAGTCCGGGCAGAAGCAGAGGAAGCTAGCGTAAGAACTTCCTTTGCTAAGAAGGAGGCGGAGATTACGAAGAAGAAAGCAGAAATGGAGGCTGAGACAGAAGCCCAGCTAAAGATCCTCCAGACAGAAAGGGAAGAAGCAGCTACCTTAGCTAAACTAAAGGTCCTCGAGCAAGCATTAGGCCAAGGTACCGACCAGACTGTTTCGTCCCAGGAGAAGAGGAAGACCCAGCCGACCGCACTGCCAGGTATGTGCTAAGGCAACCATCGCCTACTCCTCCTGCTAAATCGCATGCACCAACGCCACTTCTAACTCACCAACTGGGCGAACCCACACAGTACCAGAAATCGTCACACCCCAGTAATAAGGTAGTATCTAGCACCAAGCGGGCTGACCATCCAGAGACTAAACCGCAGCTTAATCCTTATGCCACATCATTCCATCCTGATCAATCTCAACCTTATTTGCCAGAGCCCCTACATGCTGTAGAGACACCACAATGCAATACAACAGTATGGAATGGGAGATCGGACATGTCAGACTTTGCCAGATACATGATGCGCAGGGAGCTGATTAACATTAGTCTCTCAAGGTTTGATGACCGTGCCGAAAACTACAGGGCCTGGAAATCAACCTTTAAAGCAGTAATCGGTGATATAAACCTCACTGCCATGGAGGAACTTGACTTGCTCATCAAATGGTTAGGCCCAGAATCTGCAGAACGCATAAAGACATTAAGAGTGGTTCATGCAGGCCACTCAGAGGAAGGTCTCGCTGCAGCATGGGAGAGACTTGAACAGACCTATGGCAGTCCAGAAGCTATAGAAAGTGCCCTATTCAGGAGACTTCAAGCCTTCCCAAGGATAACTGGCAAAGACAATCGCAAACTCCAGGATCTAAGCGACCTACTAAAAGAACTTGAATTGGCAAAAATGGACCCACGTCTGCCAGGACTGAGTTACCTTGATACCGCCCATGGCGTCAATCCAATAGTGTCGAAACTACCACATGGCATGCAAGAGAAATGGGCAGACCAGGGCTCCAGATACAAGAGAGAACACAATGTGTCTTTTCCCTCTTTCTCTTATTTTACCAGATTCATCAGTGACCAAGCTCGAAAGAAGAATGACCCCAGCTTTGACTTCTCTGAATCCACTCTACCTGCTTCATCCTCATGTTCAAGGTATGACAACACCACAAATAAACGTAGAGACTTAAGGGGGACAGTATCCGTTAGGAAAACCAATGTTCCACTCATTTCAACCTGCACTACTAGGAAGGAATACCCTGTCCTCAAAGAAAAGGACCCTAACCGCATGTGCCCCATCCATAAAAGACCTCATCCTTTAAAGGAGTGTCGTGGGCTCAGGGCAAAGACCTTGCAAGAACGCAGAGAGATACTCAAAGAGCTTGGAGTGTTACAAGTGTTGTGCCTTATCTAATCATATGGTGAAAGACTGTAAGGTTATTATCAAGTGTGCAGAATGCAGCAGTGACAAGCACGTTACAGCAATGCATCCTACCTTGCCTTCAGACAACGCACCATCTCAAGCTGCGACCAATGCCGTTGCACTTCATGGCGGGGAGCCACCGGATCAAGAATTAGCTACTACTACTATTTCCTCTTCCTGTATGGCGATATGTGGCAAGGAGGCTGATTCTAAGTGCTGTGCAAAGGTGTTTTTGGTCAATGTCTACCCAGAAGGGCAATCTGAAAGAGCCATCAGAATGTACGCAATTATTGATGAACAAAGCAATAGGTCTCTGGCAAAACCTAAATTCTTTGAGATTTTCGGCATAGCAGGAGAAGCAACACCATATACCCTCAACACGTGTTCTGGTCGTGTAGAGACTTATGGCAGAAGAGCCACTGGATACCTTATCTCCTCCATAAAAGGGAACGTTCATATACCCTTGCCAACGTTAATTGAATGCGACCAAATACCAGATGAAAAAGATGAAATTCCTACTCCAGAAGCTGCATACCATCATTCCCACTTGAAACATCTAGCTAGTGAGATTCCCCCTATGGACATGAATGCTGACATCCTACTTCTGCTCGGGAGAGACATTCTGAGGGTCCACAAGGTGCGTCAACAATGCAACGGTCCTGATAATGCCCCATATGCACAGAGACTCGATTTAGGCTGGGTAATCGTGGGCGATGTATGTATAAATAAGAGCCACAAACCATCTCAAGTGAACTCCTTCAAAACCTTTGTGCTCAACAATGGTCGCACATCTCATTTTAAGCCATGTGTTCATCATTATGAGGTGAAGGAAAGGCTTTCTAACCTCTTAAAGACACCAGACATCATTCCTACCAGTTATGATAACTTAGGAAAAACTGTGTTTTGTACAACACCAGACGACGACAAACTGGCCTTGTCCATGGATGACAAAGAGTTTATTAAAATAATGGACGATGAATTCTTCAAAGATGCATCTAACCACTGGGTTGCACCTTTACCTTTCCGTGCTGTAAGAGCCAGACTTCCTGACAACCGGGAACAAGCACTCTCCAGATTCATCTCCTTGCAACGTACGTTAAAAAGCAAACCAGAAATAAAAAGTCATTTTGTGGCCTTCATGGAAAAAATATTTTGCAATGATCATGCAGAGCTGGCTCCACCCTTACAAGAGCATGAAGAATGCTGGTACCTTCCATCCTTTGGGGTATATCACCCACGGAAGCCAAACCAAATAAGAGTGGTATTCGATTCAAGTGCCAAACATAATGGCGTATCTCTGAACGACGTCCTTCTCACCGGTCCGAACCTGACCAATAATCTGGTGGGAGTGCTCATGAGATTCAGAAAGGAGCCAGTAGCCATTACTGCTGACATTGAACAAATGTTCCATTGCTTTATCGTGCGGCAAGATCATAGAAACTACCTCAGGTTTCTTTGGCATAGAGACAATGACACCAGCAAAGAAATGGTTGAATGCCGCATGAAGGTGCACGTGTTTGGTAACAGTCCTTCACCTGCGGTTGCTACATATGGCCTACGGAGGGCTGCCTTAGATGGTGAGTCAGAATTTGGGGAACATGCCAGAAACTTTGTCGTGAGAGACTTCTATGTGTACGACGCACTCAAATCCTTCCCTACAGCGGAGGAGGCCATAGATCTGCTCAAAAGGACACAAGGTATGCTTTCAAAGTCTCGTCTAAGGTTACATAAGATAGCCTCTAACTGCGCTGCCGTAATGAAAGCCTTCCAGCCCAGCGATCATGCCACAGAATTCAGATATTTGAATCTAGGGATAGACAATCCACCAGTACAGAGAAGTCTGGGCCTGAGGTGGGACTTAGCAAATGACTCCCTTGGATTTCAAGTTAACTGTGCAGATAAACCATTTACTAAACGGGGAGTTCTCTCAGTGGCGAACAGCCTATATGATCCCCTGGGATTTGTGGCACCTTTGACTGTACAAGGCAAATTCCTGTTAAGACAGTTCTCAGAGTCTGTATCTGACTGGGATGCTCCACTGCCCTCTGACAAACAACAAAAGTGGGAGTTGTGGAAGGAATGCTTGCATGCATTAGACAGTATTCACATACCAAGGTGTTACACTCCAACATCCCTTACAGCCACTCGGAGGAGAGAAATCCACATCTTCTCAGATGCGTCTACTGAAGCCATCGCAGCTGTTGCTTATTTAAAGGTAATAGACTATTCCAATCAAGCACATGTTGGATTTCTATTTGGAAAGGCAAAATTAGCTTCAAAACCTGAGCACACCATTCCTAGACTCGAACTTTGTGGGACTGTGCTAGCCGTAGAGATTGCGGACTTTATACAACGTGAGCTGGATATTCAGGTGGATGACATTCAATTTTACACAGACAGTAAGGTTGTCCTGGGTTACATCTACAACCAGTCAAAACGCTTCTACGTTTATGTCAGTAACCGCATCGAAAGGGTTAGAAGATCCTCTAAACCTGAACAGTGGCACTATGTTCCATCTCATCTCAATCCTGCAGATTGCGCCACCAGACCAGCATCTGGAAGAGTCTCTGCAACTTCTTCTTGGTTGACAGGTCCAGAGTTTCTGCTGAACCAGAATGAAGAAACTCCTATCCAAGACGTCTTCAGTCTCCAGGACCCTCATGAAGATCCAGAGATTCGGCCTGAAGTTAGTACCTTCGTCACCAAGTCTGAAAGGAGCGCTGGCTTGGGCTGTCATCGCTTTGAACGCTTCTCTAGATGGTCAAGACTCATTCACATCATTGCAAGGTTAGTCCACATTGTTCATTGTTTTCATGCTGAGAAGCATAACACTGACTGTCGCAGTTGGCACCTGTGCCATAAACCTCTAACGGCAGAAGACATTATTCTAAGTGAATTGCTTGTGATACGTAACGTACAGCAGAGTGCCTTTAAAATGGAACTGAAATGTATACATGACAAGCAAGATATACCAAAAGGCAGCCCCATTGTCAACTTGAAACCAGTAATTGATGATCGTGGCATGCTGAGAGTTGGTGGTCGCCTAAACAAGGCTAAGCTAGAGATTGCAGAAATGAATCCCCTTATTATTCCTGCCAAACACCACGTTACTACACTGTTGATACGGCATTATCATGAAAGAGTCCAGCATCAAGGCCGACATTTCACTGAGGGCGCTTTAAGAGCCGCAGGTCTTTGGATAGTGGGAGCAAAAAGACAGGTTGCTCATATTATTCACCATTGCATTAACTGTCGCAAGGCGAGAGGAAAATTACAACATCAACAAATGTCTGATTTGCCAGTTGATAGGACAAGCACCGAACCACCGTTCACTTATGTTGGTCTGGACGTCTTTGGGCCATGGACAGTCACTGCACGTAAGACCAGAGGTGGTCATGCAGAAAGCAAACGATGGGCAGTGTTGTTTACATGCTTAAGTGTACGTGCTATACACATTGAAGCAATAGAATCCATGGACGCTTCTAGCTTCATCAATGCTTTAAGACGATTCCTCGCCATCAGAGGACCAGTAAAGCAAATAAGATCTGACTGTGGAACCAACTTCATAGGAGCCTGTCGAGAGTTGCAAATTGACTCTAAACCAGTTCAAGACTACTTAGCCAATAATGGTTGTACATGGATCTTTAACCCCCCGCATGCCTCTCATATGGGCGGTTCATGGGAAAGAATGATAGGCATCACCTGCAAAATATTGGACTGTATGCTTATGAACTCAAACTTCTCAAGGCTCACCCATGAGACTTTGACTACTTTCCTGGCTGAGGTATCTGCTATTGTCAACTCAAGACCTCTTGTACCTGTATCTATGGATCCAGAATCCCCTGCCATTCTTACTCCAGCAACTCTTCTCACTCAGAAGTTTGGATCTGTTCCTAATCCACCTGAAGAGTCTTCTTCTAGTAACATATATCTGAAACAGTGGAAGCACGTTCAACATCTGGCCGACTGTTTCTGGAGCAGGTGGAAAAAGGATTATTTAACGCTTCTGCAAGCACGTAGAAAGTGGCAACAGGTCAAGCCAAACTTACAGATAGGAGATCTTGTACTCATGAAAGACCAAAAGGTGGAAAGAAACTCCTGGCCCATGGGACTCATCTCAAAAGTCTTCATCAGTGAAGATGGCAAAGTTCGCAAGGTGGAAGTGACCATCGCAAAACAAGGCCATCCCAAACCCTTTATCAGGCCTGCATCTGAGATTGTTCTCCTCTTACCCGTGGAGGAATGATTCTTTACTTGAGGAACTTTATTCCTGGCAACCAGAAGACTCAAGGTGTTGGACTGTTCCAGTTCACCAGTTCCAGTATGTTCTTTTTGTTTGTTTTTTGTCTTTCAGGTTCCAACATTTCATGGACATTTCGGTAATTGCATATATAGTGAAATCCAAGGATTTCAGACGGGGAGTGTGCTGTTCCAGCCTTTATTCTTGTATTCTACAATTTGTGTTTGCATTATATTATCATTTACCATGTTGTGTAACGCTGCCACCCTGTGGTTATTCTTATAATTCATTTATGTGTGTTATGTAAATTCCCATTGCATTGCTCTCCTCCCTCTTTTGTGACATCACATCCTCTGAAAGGTCCTTCGTACTTCCTCTTTGTCGCAGACCTTCAAGGTGGTGAGAGCTATTCTTTTTGACCTCTAGTATCTCTAATATCCTCTAGCATACCCTCATTTCCCTGCATTTGTTTCCAAGACAAATCAATAAATGATCAAAGCTTCACCATTTTATTCTCCTCACTGGATCATCACATGCAACTGGTGCCTATATCTGGAGATATTAGTGAGTTCAGCTATCTACCATTGCTTGTACAGGGGCTATCACTCACAACCAATCAGGGGATAATCTCTAACGTACATCTGTGGCAGAATAACTCCTCTCCCGCTTCCCATAGTACCCACCATAATGTATCCCAGTATAAAATGCCACTGTACAGAGCCCTCCATATAACATACCCCTTCTTTGTGGTCTCAGTAGATGCCCCTATAGTGCCCACCAATAATGTGCCGACAAGAAGTGCCCCCATAGTGCCACCTAATAATGTGCCAGTAAAAAGTGCCCCCAATGATGCCCCCGGCATTAATGTCACATTACTCCCCCTCCATCCATGTCACATTTTCATGGGCCTGGCAGCAGCACATCTTACCCCCTCCCAATTGCACATTTCTCCCCCTCTATGGGCACATTACTGGCACCAGTCAGTAAGTTATTATCATCAGGCCAGCCAGGTAGTGGGGGGTCACAGCGGCCAGCAGGACACACACCTGAGTCAGGTGACCTGACCTTAGGATTCTTCTTCGGGCACCAGTCTACAGTCCATTGTCTTCAGGGAGGCGCCGGTGGAAGCCAGACATGGACACAGACACTGAGTGAGGTGAGGTGAGGCAGGGCCCTGGCTCCTTCTTCCTGGCTGCTCTAGCCTCTGAGGGTGGGGCTGGCATTGTGTTCAGTCAGAGACGTGCCTGTGCGGTCGCACGCTTCGAGCCCTAGCAGCCACTGCTCTCCTAAAGAGGCAGAGAGCAGAGGGGCTCAGAGCGGCCTGGCCGCAGTGGCTCTTCTTATCTTACCTTGTTAGTCTGCTTAGCACTCTGCGCACTGGTCTGCAGGCCACCTGGAAGCCAATAAAATTGCAGTTGCGGCGGTGTCGGGTGCAGGTGGGAGCCAGAGCGAGGCCCCCACTAGCACGAGGCCTTAGGAGGCGGCCTAAGTGGTCTAATGGAAGAGTCGCCTCTGTGCAAAGAGGTATCTCCCAAGAGAGAAAAACAGCTCCCAGCGCCACCTATTGGAAGTGGCTCCCTATGAGTCAAGATTTGACTTTCCATCAAGCCTTGGGATTTGACAATGGAATATAGCCAGGCCAGATGTCCACCCATAGACAGCTGTTTCTGGATGCTTGCTCCTCATCAGTATGGAGTAGGATTCGGGCTGGCTTGGTGTGATGCCTTGGAAGCAACTTAGACAGGGTGCTGAATCTTCTTAAAGAGACCAGTCCTGTATGGAAACTTACTGTAAATACTCCATGGTATGGAGACTTATTGGCAACGCTGCATGGGAAACCAATATTCAAAGAGGTTTCTTCCAAGGAAAGAGAAGCATCTCGCCAACACCACCTATTGAAAGTTGGCTCCCTATGAGTCAAGATCGGACTTAGTAATTCTGTGCAACTTTTTATCACTCAAACATAGTACCCACAGACAGGATGACACAAAATGGAAGATGGCAGGTGAGTAATTGTTCTGTTCTTTGGTGCCCAGTGTGCCCAGTGGTGCCCACTGTACCGTTGGATCTCAAACTGCTGTGTAACCACATCCCACATCGGCAACTTATATTGAGACTTGTAGACCATTAGTGTAGGCTAAAGGTCATCAGTTACACAGACAGCCCATGTACCAGTATTTTATTATTTCCATTACATGTGATAGGAAGTTATGACATCAGCCACCACCCATGTAACCTGCCCATCCAACACCCTCAGTGCACAGGAAAGTTGAGTTTACAACAGAGTGTTGTGACTCAGTACACACCCAAAAACATGAGACATATTGTGCATACACCCAGGGCTCGAGTCCTGCAGGAACGCGTGGGAGCGGCGTTCCTGCACTTTTTTCTTAGCAGGAACGCCGTTCCCTTTCAGCAGGGCAGCGCATTGTGCCCCTCAACACTGTCGGTGCCCCGCTCTGGCGCAGCATGAAGAGAGGGACCGACAGGAGGGAAGCGCCTCAAGTGTATCGTGGCCGAGCTCTGTCCGGTCCGTGGTACAGGAGCTTTTGTTTCCTGTACCCGGCCGGACTGACAGGAAGTGCTCACTTAGTGTGCACTTCCTGTCAGTCCGGCCGGGTACAGCAAATGCTCCTGTATCACGGACCGGACAGAGCTCGGCCACGCTACACCCGAGGTGGGTGGGGAGAAAGAGAGAGTGACAAGGGAGGGAGGGAATGAAAGAGAGAGTGACAAGGGAGGGAGGGAATGAAAGAGAGAGTGACAAGGGAGGGAGGGGGGAGAAAGAGAGAGTGACAAGGAAGGGAGGGGGGAGAAAGAGAGTGACAAGTGAGGGAGGGGGGAGAAAGAGAGTGACAAGGGAGGGAGGGGGGAGAAAGAGAGTGACAAGGGAGGGAGGGGGGAGAAGGAGAGTGACAAGGGAGGGAGGGATGGGGGAGAAAGAGAGTGACAAGGAAGGGGGTGAGGGGGAGAAAGAGAGTGACAAGGGAGGGAGGGAGGGGGAGAAAGAGAGTGACAAGGGAGGGAGGGAGGGGGGAGAAAGAGAGTGACAAGGGAGGAAGGAGGGGGAGAAAGAGAGTGACAAGGGAGGGAGGGAGGGGGGAGAAAGAGAGTGACAAGGGAGGGAGGGAGGGGGGAGAAAGAGAGTGACAAGGGAGGGAGGGGGGAGAAAAAGAGTGACGAGGGAGGGGGGGGGGGAGAAAGAGAGTGACAAGGGAGGGAGGGAGGGCGGAGAAAGAGAGTGACAGGGGAGGGAGGGAGGGAGGGGGGAGAAAGAGAGTGACAAGGGAGGGGGGAGAAAGAGAGTGACCTTCCCTGCCCTTTGCGTACGCCGCGTGCCGTGACTTCACGCGGAGGCACTGGATCTTGGGTGAGTTCCCACACTTTTTTTCCCAGGACTTGACCCCTGCATACACCCCTGTACAATACATTGAGTAATGTACTAGGCATGCATGAGAATGAGTGACAGCTTGTGCCACAATGGCACCAGTAAAAGCCTATGTTATATATAACTCCAAGGTATTCTTTACATTCTGCATTTACACTTAAAGAGGACCTTTCACCACTCCTGACATGTCTGTTTTAATAGCTTCATGCATTCCCCATGTAATAACAATTCTGGAACATCTATTCCTATGGTTCTATGTTGTACCATTCCTCTATTATTTCTACTAGAAGTTATGAATGAATTGCTAGCAGTCTGCTGTAAGGGGACAGAGGGGAGGTAACCAGTTGGGGGGGTGTCTCTGCACGGTCTGAAAATGGCAGCACTGATTGGATAGAGTGAGTCTGTGCAGGTACACCCCCCCCAACTGGTTACCTCCCCTCTGTCCCCTTACTGCAGACTGTCCTTCATTCATAACTTCTAGTAGAAATAATAGAGGAATGGGACAACATAGAGTCATAGGAATAGATGCTCCAGAATTGTTATTACATGGGGGATGCATGAAGCTATCAAAACAGGCATGTCAGGAGCGGTGAAAGGTCCTTTTTAAGATAAAAAATAAAAATCACCTGTTGTACTTATAATCTACCCTTTGTATACAGTGATTTCTCCTCTCTGCATAACCGCGCAGGAATCTCAGTAATAACCACTGTGTACATTGTAAAGGCAACTATGGCGGGATGGGTGGTGGTAACTCAGTCGGGATATTCATCAATTAGCTACAGAGGAGAGCATCTACAAATAGCTTCTTTTACTCTGGATGAACTGGAATTACATGAACAACCGATGGAATTCAGTGGTCAATGTGTAATACTTTGTTTCTCCTGTGGGGGATCTGCAGGGACACTTAACTCACAGAGAATAGTTGATCTGCTGGGATCTCAGCACAATCTGCTTAGTTTTCAGTCCTTCCAACAAAATGTTATTGTAGAATGTACACAACCTAGATGACTGCGGAGACTGCTTTCAGCTAGCTTTGCATTGCATTAAACGGGTTGTCCGGTTTCAGAGCTGAATCCGGACATATCCCCATTTTCTCCCAGGCAGCCTCCCTTACTTGAGCATCAGAACAGTTTATGCTCCGATGCTCTCCTTTGCCATATGCTAGATCGCGCAGGGCAAAGGCATTTTCAGGAGATCCGGTGATGTACCGGGCTCTCCATAGGGCTGCCAGGCGGAGGCTTCCGCCCAGCAGTGAGCCCAGTGACGTCACCGGAACTGATGGGCGGGCTTTATCGCTGCCCTAGCCTGTAAAACGGCTAGGGCAGCCCTAAAGCCCGCCCATCAGAGCCGGTGAGGTCAGCATTTGTCTAGCAGTGTGTTATTGTAAATAAAAGAGCCCTTGCCCTGCACGATCCAGCTCAGGGCAAAGGAGAGCATCGGAGCATGAAACACTCCGATGCTATCATCAGGGGGGCTGCCTGGGTGAAATTATAGGTATGTCTGAACCGGGACAACCCCTTTAAGGTTCTGCAGATATTTTCATGTGGTCCTCAAATACCCTCAATTATGTTAAAAGCGGGTTTTCATCAAAGTTTCACTTTTATGGTCTGTTAGAGAGAAAATGAAAGGGGCTTTCCATTACACAACTATTAGATTGGTGGGAGTCTGACTCTTGGACCCCAACGATTAGTTGTTTTTACCAGTTGTAGCACTTGAGCCAGGCACCAGAACCACACGGCTCTGTACATTGTGTAGTGGTCATGTCTGGTTAAGGGCTCATTCAGACAATCCTATCTGTTTTGCGGTCCGCAAATTTTAAAACATGACAGGAGGCTTCCTATTTTGCATTAACTCTCTTTACTAACTCCACAGCAGTAAAGAAAAATGTAAAGAGTAACAAGTAGATCACTGCTCGGCATAGTATATAAGGGTCATGCTGCCTGTACACTTCCTCTTTCTTTACTGCTCCTTCACAGACAGGTCAGACTTTTTGTTCCCCTGGAGCTACATTACTTCTTGTACATTTATTTCTTACTATATCGTATTATTATAATTTACCTCGGGTTCCTCAGGTCCCCCTCTAGCCTGGAGTGCCTCCTGGCTTCCTCCTTTTCGCGCCGTTTTCGCGCCATTTTCGTGGCCGTTTTCGTGCCGGCCCGCTTCCAAATCACGGCTGGCCTCAAAAATTTAGTCCCTGGCTTACGGCCTACACTCGCGGCCGCCATTTTGGATTGCGGACATCGCGGGATTTCGCGGCCATCTTAATTTAACCTCATAACATCTCATTGGGGATTCAGTGTGACTGTACTAATTAGCTGTTACTCTCTCATTACTGTTTTTCACCCCTGTGCCTATCTCAGACTACTGTTTTTCAACGTCGTTCGCTCCGCGACTTCGGCAGCCCATACTTCCGTCGGGGACCTCCCGGTCGGCAAAGATCCTCTGGTCTGTCGCCTACTCCGCGGCATGCGGCTCCGCCGCCCCCCCGGCCCCCAAATACCATCAGCTATGGAACGTGGGACTGGTTCTCCGTTTTTTTCAGGGATTGGCCTCCGAATGACCGCCTCTCCCTTCGCCAACTATCCACTAAGTGCGCTTTTCTCTTTTGTCTTGTGTCTTTCCGACGGGTGTCGGACGTTCGGGCCTTCGATGTTGATGCCTTTGAGGTGACCCCTGAAGGAGTCACATTCCATATCTCTCGTCACACTAAATCAGGTTCGACGTCGGGTTTCTTATCCCTTTTTTGCAGACGACCAGCAGCTCTGTGTTGTGTCCACCCTTCGCAGTTATGTTTCGGTTACCTCCTCACTCCGTTCCTCTACGTCAGGTCAACACCTAGTTTCCTACGTGCGCCCTTACGCCCCAGTCTCTGTCACCACGCTGGCCCGTTGGATCCGCTGGATCCTTTCCCTCACAGGTATAGACCCCGCTTTCGGCGCCCACTCCGTTCGCGGAGCGGCGGCTTCATCAGCCCTAATGGCAGGGGCGTCCCTTTCAGATATTCTCCGAACGGCGGACTGGTCTAGGGAATCTACTTTCCGTACCTTTTATTTTCGCACTCCCCCTTCTGCTGGGACATCTCTTCTTCAGCGTTAAAATTGCAAAATAGGAAGCCTCCTGTCATGTTTTAAAATTGAAGATTATGCTAGCTTTAGTGTACTAATAATCTTAATTTTAATAAAGACAGGAGGCGAGTATTTTCCCTCCCTTCTATTCCCTACCCTGACTCTTTGGGGGAGTGAATCTCAAGGTGACGGATATGGGGCTTGATTTTAATAATCTCTCTGTTTTGGGACATATTCAGAATTTCTCACCCTAAGTATTGCCTCCCTGACGGACAGTTCTTAGTTGTATTACATACTTACACCTACCATACATTTAGCCACTAGATAATTTGCACGCTATTTGTAATGATTTAACTTTACACTATTCCGTTAAAACCCATAAGTGTGAATAGTTACGATTCTATACCTAACCTATTTTATACTCTCCTTTCAGTGTAACCCTCTTCAGGTCCTCCACTGGTCGCTGGTTTGTTAATCTTACGACCCCATAGGATGAGATGAGAGCTTCGTTCGGTCTTACCTCCAACCTCGTTTACCAGAAGTCTCCTCAAGTTCTGCTCGCCAGAAACCGCTGTTACAGTTTTCGTTAAAATTCTGGATGTTCGAGCTCAACCTGGACTTTGATGTCGCTTTTAGAAAGAGGAAGTGTACAGGCAGCATGACCCTTATATACTATGCCGAGCAGTGATCTACTTGTTACTCTTTACATTTTTCTTTACTGCTGTGGAGTTAGTAAAGAGAGTTAATGCAAAATACTCGCCTCCTGTCTTTATTAAAATTAAGATTATTAGTACACTAAAGCTAGCATAATCTTCAATTGCGGATCCACAAAACACAGATACCAGCAGTGTGTGTTCTGCATTTTGCGGAATGGAACGACCAGCCCTATGATAGAAATGTCTATTCTTGTCCACAATTGCGGACAAGGATCAGACATGTTCTATCTTTTTGAGGGGCCATGGAAAATTGCGGAATGGATGCAGATACAAATATACGGTTGTCTGAATAAGCCCTAATGCAGAGCTACATTTCCTTTAATGGGGGTGGCGCTGCAGTAATGGTTTCCTGTTCCTCAGCTCCAGTAGTTAGACCACCACAATCAGATATTGATGACCTACCGTCAAAAAGTAAGTCATGAAAAAAAAACCTTAGGCTACTTTCACACTAGCGTTAACATTTTCTGGTATTGAGATCCGTCATAGGGTCTCAAAACCAGAAAAGAATGCTTCAGTTTTGTCCCCATTCATTGTCAAAGGGGACAAAACGTAACTGAACAGAACGGAATGCTACAAAATGCATTCAGTTCTTATACCGGAGAGCAAACCGTTTGCTTTCCGTCCTGGGATGCGGAGCAATAGAAAATGGATCCGTCCTCCACTGACTTTCAAGTTCATGACGGATCCGTATTCGCAATGTTAAAGATAATACAACCGGATCCGTTCATAACGGATGCAGACGGTTGTATTATGAGTAAGGCCTCATGGTGTGGTTTGTGGTCCACAAATCGCGGATCTGCAAAACACAGATGGCGTCCGTGCGCTTTTCAAAATTTGCGGAACGGCACGGACAGCCTTCAATATAAATGCCTATTCTTGTCCGCAAAGCGCGGACAAGAATAGGATATGTTATATTTTTTTGCGGGGCTACGTAACGGAGCAACGGATGCGGACAGCACACAGAGTGCTGTCCGCATCTTTTGTGACCCCATTGAAGTGAATGGGTCTGCATCCGAGCCACCAAAACGGCGGCTCGGATGCGGACCAAAACAACGGCCATGTGCATGAGGCCTAATGGAAGCATTTTTGCTGAACCCTGCCGGATCCAGCAAAAACACTAGTGTGAAAGTAGCCTTAAAGAGGTTCTCTGCTCTGAACAATCCCTACTTTTAGAAGGTCAGAAAGTGCCTCTTAGTGGGACGCCCAGCAATCAGCTAAGAGCAGTAAGTGCTCAATTTTAGGGATGAGCGAACCCGAACTGTATAGTTCGGGTTCGTACCGAATTTTGGGGTGTCCGTGACACGGACCCGAACCCGAACATTTTCGTAAAAGTCCGGGTTCGGGATCGGTGTTCGGCGCTTTCTTGGCGCTTTTTGAAAAAAACAAGCGTCATACTACTTGCCCCAAGTGGCCATCACAGCCATGCCTACTATTGGCATGGCTGTGATTGGCCAGTGCAGCATGTGACCCAGCCTCTATGTAAGCTGGAGTCACGTAGCGCCGCCCGTCACTCTGCTCTGATCAGTGTAGGGATAGGATGCAGCTGCTGCTGTTAGGGCGAGATTAGGCAGGGATTTACTCAGCAAAAACACTTAATGAAGTGATCGATCTACAGCTGTAAATCATTCAACTGCTGCTATTTAATTGCTCACTGTTTTTAGGCTGCCCAGAGCGTTTTTCTGTCACTTTTTTCTGGGGTGATCGGCGGCCACTTTGTGTCTTGTGGTGCGCCAGCACAAGCTGCGACCAAGTGCATTTAACCATCAATAGTGTGGTTATTTTTTTTTTGCTATATCCTACATCAGGGGCTTGGCTGTGCTTGCTATTTTATTGAGGGGTGAAATACAATTGTCAAAATAGCAGTACCCTAAATCTGGTGTTTCAGCTGTGGCCAGCCAATTGTAATACTGTCTGCTGTCTGGCAAAGGATATATTTTGGTTCTGGGTTGAAATACAATTCCCAACTTAGCAATTCCCTAAATCAGTGGTTTCTGCTGTATCAGGCCAACTTTAAATCTATCCATAAAAGGGTATATTAGATTGAAGGTGCTGATAGGGTCATCCTCAATAACTTCACACGATACCTTGCATTCCCAAGTCTAATTCTGTCTGTAAACGTATACCTGTCATCCAGCGCCTAAATAATAGGCCTACAATTTATATTCAGCTAAATCTGTGGTTATTGCTGTAGCTAGTCAAGTTATTTAGTGTCCGTCGAAGCACAGTTTTTGTTCTGGGCTGAAATACAATTCCCAACTTAGCAATACCCTAAATCAGTGGTTTCTGCTGTATCAGGCCAACTTTAAATCTATCCATAAAAGGGTATATTAGATTGAAGGTGCGGATAGTGTCATCCTTAATAACGTCACACGCTACCGTGCATTTCCAAGTCTAATTCTGTCCGTAAACATATACCTGTCATCCAGCGCCTAAATACTAGGCCTACAATTTATATTCAGCTAAATCTGTCGTTACTGCTGTGGCTGGTCAAGTTATTTAGTGTCCGTCAAAGCACAGTTTTTGTTCTGGGTTGAAATACAATTCCCAACTTAGCAATTCCCTAAATCAGTGGTTTCTGCTGTATCAGGCCAAGTTTAAATCTATCCATAAAAGGGTATATTAGATTGAAGGTGCGGATAGGGTCATCCTCAATAACTTCACACGCTACCGTGCATTTCCAAGTCTAATTCTGTCCGTAAACGTATACCTGTCATCCAGCGCCTAAATACTAGGCCTACAATTTATATTCAGATAAATCTGTCGTTACTGCTGTGCCTGTATTAGTGTAATACGGTACCTAAATAGATAGCCAGATAGTGTTAGGTGTCTGTAAAAAAAGGCCTGAATTTGAATTCAATACATTGGGCCAAATAATTTTTTTCTTATTGTGGTGAACGGTAACAATAAGGAAAACATCTAGTAAGGGACGCGGACGCGGACATGGTCGTGGTGGTGTTAGTGGACCCTCTGGTGCTGGGAGAGGACGTGGCCGTTCTGCCGCAGCCACACGTCCTAGTGAACCAACTACCTTAGGTCCCAGTAGCCGCCAGAATTTACAGCGATATTTGGTGGGGCCCAATGCCGTTCTAAGGATGGTAAAGCCTGAGCAGGTACAGGCATTAGTCAATTGGGTGGCCGACAGTGGATCCAGCACGTTCACATTATCTCCGACCCAGTCTTCTGCAGAAAGCGCTTAGATGGCGCCTGAAAACCAAGCCCATCAGTCTGTCACATCACCCCCATGCATATCAGGGAAACTGTCTGAGCCTCAAGTTATGCAGCAGTCTCTTATGCTGTTTGAAGACTCTGCTGGCAGGGTTTCCCAAGGGCATCCACCTAGCCCTTCCCCAGCGGTGGAAGACATAGAATGCACTGACGCACAACCACTTATGTTTCCTGATGATGAGGACATGGGAATACCACCTCAGCACGTCTCTGATGATGACGAAACAAAGGTGCCAACTGCTGCGTCTTTCTGCAGTGTGCAGACTGAACAGGAGGTCAGGGAGGAAGACTGGGTGGAAGACGATGCAGGGGACGATGAGGTCCTAGACCCCACATGGAATAAAGGTTGTGTAACTGACTTTCAGAGTTCGGAGGAAGAGGCAGTGGTGAGACCGAGCCAACAGCGTAGCAAAAGAGGGAGCAGTGGGCAAAAGCAGAACTCCCGCCGCCAAGAGACTCTGCCTGCTACTGACCGCCGCCATCTGGGACGGAGCACCCCAAAGGCAGCTTCAAGGAGTTCCCTGGCATGGCACTTCTTCAAACAATGTGCTGATGACAAGACCCGAGTGGTTTGCACGCTGTGCCATTAGAGCCTGAAGCGAGGCATTAACGTTCTGAACCTTAGCACAACCTGCATGACCAGGCACCTGCATGCAAAGCATGAACTACAGTGGAGTAAACACCTTAAAAACAAGGAACTCACTCAGGCTCCCCCTGCTACCTCTTCTGCTGCTGCCGCCTCCGCCTCTTCTGCTGCTGCCGCCTCGGCCTCTTCCTCCGCCTCTGGAGGAACGTTGGCACCTGCCACCCAGAAAACAGAGGATGTACCACCAACACCACCACCACCTCCGTCACCAAGCATCTCAACCATGCCACACGGCAGCGTTCAGCTCTCGTAAATTCCCACCTAGCCACCCTCAATCCCTGGCCCTGAATGCCAGCATTTCTAAACTACTGGCCTATGAAATGCTGTCATTCAGGCTGGTGGACACAGACAGATTCAAACAGCTCATGTCGCTTGCTGTCCCACAGTACGTTGTTCCCAGCCGGCACTACTTCTCCAAGAGATCCGTGCCTTCCCTGCACAACCAAGTATCGGATAAAATCAAGTGTTCACTGCGCAACACCATCTGTGGCAAGGTCCACCTAACCACAGATACGTGGACCAGTAAGCACGGCCAGGGACGCTATATCTCCCTAACTGCACACTTGGTAAATGTAGTGGCGGCTGGGCCCCAGGCGGAGAGCTGTTTGGCGCACGTCCTTCCGCCGCCAAGGATCGCAGGGCAACATTCTTTGCCTCCTGTTGCCTCCTCCTCCTACTCGGCTTCCTCCTCCTCTTCTTCCACCTGCTCATCCAGTCAGCCACACACCTTCACCACCAACTTCAGCACAGCCCGGGGTAAACATCAGCAGGCCATTCTGAAACTCATATGTTTGGGGGATAGGCCCCACACCGCACAGGAGTTGTGGCGGGGTATAGAACAACAGACCGACGAGTGGTTGCTGCCGGTGAGCTTCAAGCCCGGCCTGGTGGTGTGCGATAATGGGCGAAATCTCGTTTCAGCTCTGGGACTAGCCGGTTTGACGCACATCCCTTGCCTGGCGCATGTGCTGAATTTGGTGGTGAAGAAGTTCATTCACAACTACCCCGACATGTCAGACCTGCTGCATAAAGTGCGGGCCGTCTGTTCGCGCTTCCGGCGTTCACATCCTGCCGCTGCTCGCCTGTCTGCGCTACAGCGTAACTTCGGCCTTCCCGCTCACCGCCTCATATGCGACGTGCCCACCAGGTGAACTCCACCTTGCACATGCTGGACAGGCTGTGCAAGCAGCAGCAGGCCATAGTGGAGTTTCAGCTGCAGCACGCACGGGTCAGTCGCACTGCGGAACAGCACCACTTCACCACCAATGACTGGGCCTCCATGCGAGACCTGTGTGCCCTGTTGCGCTGTTTCGAGTACTCCACCAACATGGCCAGTGGCGATGACGCCGTTATCAGTGTTACAATACCACTTCTATGTCTCCTTGAGAAAACACTTAGGGCGATGATGGAAGAGGAGGTGGCCCAGGAGGAGGAGGAAGAGGGGTCATTTTTAGCACTTTCAGGCCAGTCTCTTCGAAGTGACTCAGAGGGAGGTTTTTTGCAACAGCAGAGGCCAGGTACAAATGTGGCCAGCCAGGAGGTGGAGAAGGATGAGGATGAAGCATGTTCACAGCGGGGTGGCACCCAATGCAGCTCGGGCCCATCACTGGTGCATGGCTGGGGGGAAACGCAGGACGATGACGATACGCCTCCCACAGAGGACAGCTTGTCCTTACCTCTGGGCAGCCTGGCACACATGAGCGACTACATGCTGCAGTGCCTGCGCAACGACAGCAGAGTTGCCCACATTTTAACGTGTGTGGACTACTGGGTTGCTACCCTGCTGGATCCACGGTACAAAGACAATGTGCCCACGTTACTTCCTGCACTGGAGCATGATAGGAAGATGCGCGAGTACAAGCGCACATTGGTAGACGCGCTACTGAGAGCATTCCGAGGGCAGAGTTAGCATGGCAGAGATATGGAAAAGTTTTGTCAACACGCAACAGCTAACTGCACCACCACCTGATACGGAACGTGTTAGCAGGAGGCAACATTTCACTAACATGGTGGAACAGTACATGTGCACACCCCGCCACGTACTGACTGATGGTTCGGCCCCATTCAACTTCTGGGTCTCCAAATTGTTCACGTGGCCAGAGCTAGCCTTTTATGCCTTGGAGGTGCTGGCCTGCCCGGCGGCCAGCTTTTTGTCTGAACGTGTATTCAGCACGGCAGGGGGCGTCATTACAGACAAACGCAGCCGCCTGTCTACAGCCAATGTGGACAAGCTGACGTTCATAAAAATGAACCAGGCATGGATCCCACAGGACCTGTCCATCCCTTGTGCAGATTAGACATTTATAACTACCTCCCCTTAACCATATATTATTGTACTCCAGGGCACTTCCTCATTCAATCCTCTTTTTATTTTCATTTTACCATTATATTGCGGGGCAACCCAAAGTTGAATGAACCTCTCCTCTGTCTGGGTGCCGGGGCCTAAAAATATCTGACAGTGGCCTGTTCCAGTGTTGGGTGACATGAAGCCTGATTCTCTGCTATGACATGAAGCCTGATTCTCTGCTATGGGACCTCTCTCCTCTGTCTGGGTGCCGGGCCTAAAAATATCTGACAGTGACCTGTTCCAGTGTTGGGTGACATGAAGCATGATTCTAAGCTATGACATGAAGCCTGAATCTCTGCTATGGGACCTTTCTCCTCTGTCTGGGTGCCGGGGCCTAAAAATATCTGACAGTGGCCTGTTCCAGTGTTGGGTGACAGGAAGCCTGATTCTCTGCTATGACATGAAGCCTGAATCTCTGCTATGGGACCTCTCTCCTCTGTCTGGGTGCCGGGGCCTAAAAATATCTGACAGTGGCCTGTTCCAGTGTTGGGTGACATAAAGCATGATTCTCTGCTATGACATGAAGCCTGATTCTCTGCTATGGGACCTCTCTCCTCTGTCTGGGTGCCGGGGCGTAAAAATATGTGACAGTGGCCTGTTCCAGTGTTGGGTGACAGGAAGCCTGATTCTCTGCTATGAGATGAAGCCTGATTCTCTGCTATGACATGAAGCCTGATTCTCTGCTATGACATGAAGCCTGATTCTCTGCTATGGGACCTCTCTCCTCTGTCTGGGTGTCGGGGCCTAAATATCTGACAATGGCCTGTTCCAGTGGTGGGTGACGTGAAGCCTGATTCTCTACTATGACATGAAGCCTGATTCTCTGCTATGACATGAAGCCTGATTCTCTGCTGACATGAAGCCTGATTCTCTGCTATGACATGAAGCCTGATTCTCTGCTATGACATGAAGCCTGATTCTCTGCTGTGACATGAAGCCTGATTCTCTGCTATGACATGAAGCCTGATTCTCTGCTATGACATGAAGCCTGATTCTCTGCTATGGGACCTCTCTCCTCTGTCTGGGTGCCGGGGCCTAAAAATATCTGACAGTGGCCTGTTCCAGTGTTGGGTGACATGAAGCATGATTCTCTGCTATGACATGAAGCCTGAATCTCTGCTATGGGACCTCTCTCCTCTGTCTGGGTGCCGGGGCCTAAATATCTGACAATGGCCTGTTCCAGTGGTGGGTGACGTGAAGCCTGATTCTCTGCTATGACATGAAGCCTGATTCTCTGCTATGGGACCTCTCTCCTCTGTCTGGGTGTCGGGGCCTAAATATCTGACAATGGCCTGTTCCAGTGGTGGGTGACGTGAAGCCTGATTCCCTGCTATGACATGAAGCCTGATTCTCTGCTATGACATGAAGCCTGATTCTCTGCTATGACATGAAGCCTGATTCTCTGCTATGACATGAAGCCTGATTCTCTGCTATGACATGAAGCCTGATTCTCTGCTATGGGACCTCTCTCCTCTGTCTGGGTGCCGGGGCCTAAACATATCTGACAGTGGCCTGTTCCAGTGTTGGGTGACATGAAGCATGATTCTCTGCTATGACATGAAGCCTGAATCTCTGCTATGGGACCTCTCTCCTCTGTCTGGGTGCCGGGGCCTAAATATCTGACAATGGCCTGTTCCAGTGGTGGGTGACGTGAAGCCTGATTCTCTGCTATGACATGAAGCCTGATTCTCTGCTGACATGAAGCCTGATTTTCTGCTATGACATGAAGCCTGATTCTCTGCTATGGGACCTCTCTCCTCTGTCTGGGTGCCGGGGCCTAAAAATATCTGACAGTGGCCTGTTCCAGTGTTGGGTGACATGAAGTATGATTCTCTGCTATGACATGAAGCCTGAATCTCTGCTGTGGGACCTCTCCCCTCTGTCTGGGTGACGGGGCCTAAATATCTGACAATGGCCTGTTCCAGTTGTGGGTGACGTGAAGCCTGATTCTCTGTTATGACATGAAGCCTGATTCTCTGCTGACATGAAGCCTGATTCTCTGCTATGACATGAAGCCTGATTCTCTGCTATGACATGAAGCCTGATTCTCTGCTATGGGACCTCTCTCCTCTGTCTGGGTGCCGGGGCCTAAAAATATCTGACAGTGGCCTGTTCCAGTGTTGGGTGACATGAAGCATGATTCTCTGCTATGACATGAAGCCTGAATCTCTGCTATGGGACCTCTCTCCTCTGTCTGGGTGCCGGGGCCTAAATATCTGACAATGGCCTGTGCCAGTGGTGGGTGACGTGAAGCCTGATTCTCTGCTATGACATGAAGCCTGATTCTCTGCTGACATGAAGCCTGATTTTCTGCTATGACATGAAGCCTGATTCTCTGCTATGGGACCTCTCTCCTCTGTCTGGGTGCCGGGGCCTAAAAATATCTGACAGTGGCCTGTTCCAGTGTTGGGTGACATGAAGTATGATTCTCTGCTATGACATGAAGCCTGAATCTCTGCTGTGGGACCTCTCCCCTCTGTCTGGGTGACGGGGCCTAAATATCTGACAATGGCCTGTTCCAGTTGTGGGTGACGTGAAGCCTGATTCTCTGTTATGACATGAAGCCTGATTCTCTGCTGACATGAAGCCTGATTCTCTGCTATGACATGAAGCCTGATTCTCTGCTATGACATGAAGCCTGAATCTCTGCTATGGGACCTCTCTCCTCTGTCTGGGTGCCGGGGCCTAAAAATATCTGACAGTGGTCTGTTCCAGTGTTGGGTGACATGAAGCATGATTCTCTGCTATGACATGAAGCCTGAATCTCTGCTATGGGACCTCTCTCCTCTGTCTGGGTGCCGGGGCCTAAATATCTGACAATGGCCTGTGCCAGTGGTGGGTGACGTGAAGCCTGATTCTCTGCTATGACATGAAGACTGATTCTCTGCTGACATGAAGCCTGATTCTCTGCTATGGGACCTCTCTCCTCTGTCTGGGTGCCGGGGCCTAAAAATATCTGACAGTGGCCTGTTCCAGTGTTGGGTGACATGAAGCCTGATTCTCTGCTATGACATGAAGCCTGAATCTCTGCTATGGGACCTCTCTCCTCTGTTTGGGTGCCGGGGCCTAAACATATCTGACAGTGGCCTGTTCCAGTGTTGGGTGACATGAAGCATGATTCTCTGCTATGACATGAAGCCTGAATTTCTGCTATGGGACCTCTCTCCTCTCTCTGGGTGCCGGGGCCTAAATATCTGACAATGGCCTGTTCCAGTGGTGGGTGACGTGAAGCCTGATTCTCTGCTATGACATGAAGCCTGATTCTCTGCTGACATGAAGCCTGATTCTCTTCTATGACATGAAGCCAGATTCTCTGCTATGACATGAAGCCTGATTCTCAGCTCCTCTGTCTGGGTGCCTGGGCCTAAAAATATCTGACAGTGGCCTGTTCCAGTGTTGGGTGACATGAAGCCTGATTCTCTGCTATGATATGAAGCCTAAATCTCTGCTATGGGATCTCTCTCCTCTGTCTGGGTGCCGGGGCCTAAAAATATCTGACAGTGGCCTGTTCCAGTGTTGGGTGACATGAAGCATGATTCTCTGCTATGACATGAAGCCTGATTCTCTGCTAACATGAAGCCTGATTCTCTGCTATGACATGAAGCCTGATTCTCTGCTGTCATGAAGCCTGATTCTCTGCTGACATGAAGCCTGATTCTCTGCTGACATGAAGCCTGATTCTCTGCTATGGGGCCTCTCTCCTCTGTCTGGGTGCTGGGGCCTAAAAATATCTGACAGTGGCCTGTTCCAGTGTTGGGTGACATGAAGCATGATTCTCTGCTATTGACATGAAGCCTGATTCTCTGCTAACATGAAGCCTGATTCTCTGCTATGACATGAAGCCTGATTCTCTGCTGTCATGAAGCCTGATTCTCTGCTGACATGAAGCCTGATTCTCTGCTGACATGAAGCCTGATTCTCTGCTATGGGGCCTCTCTCCTCTGTCTGGGTGCTGGGGCTTAAATATCTGACAGTGGCCTGTTCCAGTGGTGGGTGACATGAAGCCTGATTCTCTGCCATGAGACCTCTCTCCAATTGATATTGGTTAATTTTAATTTATTTTACTTTTATTTTAATTAATTTCCCTATCCACATTTGTTTGCAGGGGATTTACCTACATGTTGCTGCCTTTTGCAGCCCTCTAGCCCTTTCCTGGGATGTTTTACAGCCTTTTTAGTGCTGAAAAGTTCGGGTCCCCATTGACTTCAATGGGGTTCGGGGCGAAGTTCGGGTCGAGTTCGGATCCCGAACCCGAACATTTCCGGGAAGTTCGGCCGAACTTCTCGAACCCTTCAGCACTACCACAGGAGAAATTAACCCTGTACTGATTATCTCAAGCTGAGCTCGGCATGAAAATAAGACCACTGCTGTTTTTCCCACATATACGATGCAGATGGAAATCTAGGCTGTCTGGATCAGGGCTCCTCAACTCTTGTCCTCAGGGCCCACTTGCCGGTCATGTTTTCAGGATTTCCTTAGTATTGAGCAGGTGATAGAATTAGTGTCCATGCATCAGGACTTACCTCAGGCATTCATTCTGTGGGATATTCTCAAATCATGACTGGTAGGTGGGCCCTGAGGACTGGAGTTGGGGAACACTGGTCAGGATGACGCAGAAAATGGAGGATGGAAGCACAGTAAAATTTGCAGCTACAATAGACTTTACTGTTCATATGTACATGTTATGTTCTCCATAGGAGGGCACAGTACACTTTAAATGTTGCATCCATAACACAGGTTCACATGCTTGGTGGTTGCAATCTCTCAATATGAGGGTATTTTTTTTTATCAAGACAGTTACTGAAAACACTGATTAGAACAAGTCTTTTGTATGATGTCTGCCATCTTGTGGGCAAAAGAGTTATAACTACTGTTATGCTGAGCTGTTGCATAAAGGCTTGTTCACTAAGGCCTCCTGCACACGACCGTAGGTTTCCAATTGCCGTATTGCGGAGCGCATATGCGGATCTGCAACACAGGGGCACCGTTCTGTGTGCATTCCGCATCACGGATGCAGACCCGTTGACTTGAATGGGTCCGCAAATCCGGAGATGCGAAATGGTGTGGAACAGAACCCTACGGAAGCACTACAGAGTGTTTCCATGGGGTTTCGTCCCGTACTTCCGTTCCACAAAAAGATAGAACATGTCCTATCTTTTTGCAGAACGGGTGGATCGCGGACCCATTAAAGTGAATGGATCCGCGATCCGCTGCGACTGCCCCACGGTCGGTGTTCCTGCATTGCGTCCCACTATTTGCAGATGCAATTGCAACAGAACACTATTTGCAGGCCGCAGCACTGCCACAGGGCGCACACGTTCGTGTGCAGGAAGCCCAATGGTCCATTCACACGACCGTAGGCCGTCCACGCCCTTGTTGCAGACCACAAGCTGTGGTTCCACAATATACAGGCACCGGCCTTGTGAATCCCGTATCACGTATGTAGACCCTTTGACTTGAATGGGTTCGCAATCTGCAGTGCGGAGCGGAGACACGGATTGGAAGCACTCTAAAACGTTTCTGTGGCCTTTTTGGTTCGTGCCTCCTCACTGTGAAACACAGGATAGGACATGTCCTATCTTTTGCCGTATATTGCGGATCGCAGACCTATTCGAATGATAGCTTACATTCGTGTGAATGTATCCTAAAGTCTAGTCCACAATTTTAGTGATTTCTATCAGTTATTGTGAGCCAAAACCAGGAGTGGGTCAAAGCCACAGAACAGGCGCAGATCTTTCCATTGTATGTTGTCTCTGTGGAGGCTCCAGTCCTGGTTTTGGCTCACAATCACTGATCATTGACCAAATAGTGATGTGTGTGTACTAAGCCTAAGGCCTCTTGCACATGGCCATTGTGCGGCCGTTCCTTGCCACTGCAAGAGCCCCATCCGTGCGGTAGCCGCGACGGATCCAGACCCATTCAACTTGAATGGGTCCGTGATCCGTATGCACCATAAAAAAATAGAACAAGTTGTGTTTTTTTGCGGTGCGGAGTCACGAACATCAACACCGCGGAAGCAGTCCGTAGTGCTTCCGTGGGGTTTCGTGCCTCTGTTCCGCACTGCAGCTCCAGATTATGGACCCATTCACTTGATGCGGGGAGCACATTGCCGGTGCCCAGATATTGCGGACCCGCTGTTTGCGTGCCGCAATACGGGCCACGGTCTGCAACAGCCATGTGCATGAGGCCTAAGACTGCGTCCACATCTCTGTTAGAGATTGTCCGACTGTCGACCACAGAAAAAAAAGTTTTTTGTCTGGCCGAAACCTATCATTTATACCGGAAAGCAACTGGATCACCGCCAGATCCCCTTATAGTCAATAGGGATTCAGCAGTGATCTGTTGAATCTGGCAATGCCAGATCCATTGAACGCCAGCGGAAATGTTCACCAGAGATGTGAACGTAGCCTAAGGATATATATTTACACGTGGATGAAAATCTGCAGTAATAACATTTTGGGAATTTCAAATTCTCACTGCGGGTCAAGTTATGTGCAGATTCCAGTGTGGACAGTCTCTGCAACGTGTGGATGAGAGCTTTTACAAATGTCATCCACTTTACTGCCCCCACAAAGTAGTTATGCCCAGATGTGCCCTCTCACAATAATTATGCCCAGATATGCCTTCTTTATAGTAGTTATGCCTCCTCTTTGAACCCAGAGGGGAAACAAACCAGGCTGGTGTAGTGAGCTGCATCTATATTTATTTATATAAGGAGATATATAACGCGAGTTTGACCGCGACGCGTGGTTGATTAAGTGTGGTTGCGTAAGTGTGTGACTTAAGATTAAGTGAGGGAGTATCTGAGAGCTAAATTATTTGTGGACATTGAGTGGCTGTATTTGACTGTATTGTATGCTGTGATAACACTTTTTTTTTTTTCCCTTCTCCAGGGGTTGCACAGGTGAGTAATTAGGGTGTGGCTGTCTAATTCGGGTGTGGTTGTCTAATTAGGAGACTATAAAAACTCAGCAGTGTGAGCAGCACAGCCTCTTTGAACCCAGAGGGGAAACAAACCAGGCTGGTGTAGTGAGCTGCATCTAGATTTATTTATATAAGGAGATATATAACGCGAGTTTGATTAAGTGTGTGACTTAAGATTAAGTGACTTTAGATTCAGGGACTTCAGTGGGGGACTGTAATTAGCCAGTTTCTTAGTACTACATTATATTGTATTTTTTGCTTTGCTGGTGTAATCCCCATTTAGTATGTGTTGCACAATTGACAACGCAGTCCAGTGCACATCTTGCATGATGTATGCAGTCCTGGAACAGGAGTTCAAGGGTGCATATCTTTGTTCAAGATGTGAGCAAATTACCCGTTTGGAATCGCTAATCGAGTCTCTAAATGGGCAAGTTGCAACACTGAGAGGCATTGACAATTTGCAAAAGAGTTTGCTTCTCACCGAGCAAGCACTCTTTGGGGTAGATGAGGGGGAGGATGACAGAGAGGAGGCTGAGGAAAGTGAGGTAGCTAGCTGGGTAACAGTTAGAAAGCGGGGTAGAGGGAAGAGTGCCAGGGAGGCTAGCCCTGATCTGACACACCCCAACAAGTTTGCACGTTTGGCAGATGATGGGGATGTCAGTCCAGGGATGGCACTGCCGCAGCCAGACACTTCCTCTGCCAGTCAGGGGAATGCCAGCTCCGGTAAGCAGGGGACCAGGAGAGCAGGGCAGGCCAGACAGGTGCTGGTAGTGGGAGACTCAATTATTAGGGGAACAGATAGGGAAATCTGTCACAAAGACCGTGATCGCCGAACAGTGTGCTGTCTTCCTGGCGCTAGAGTTCGACACATCGCGGATCGGGTTGACAGATTACTGGGAGGGGCTGGAGAAGATCCAGCGGTCATGGTCCATATCGGAACCAATGACAAAGTTAGGGGTAGGTGGAGAGTCCTTAAAAATGATTTCAGGGATTTAGGTCAAAAGCTGAGGACAAGGACCTCAAAGGTAGTATTTTCTGAAATACTACCTGTACCACGGGCCACACAAGAGAGGCAGCGGGAGATTAGGGAAATTAACAAGTGGCTCAAGAACTGGTGTAGGAAGGAGGGGTTTGGGTTTCTGGAGAACTGGGCCGACTTCTCTATCGGCTACAGGCTCTATCGTAGGGACGGGCTGCACCTCAATGGGGAAGGGGCAGCTGTGTTGGGGAAGAAGATGGCTAGAAGGTTGGAGGAGTGTTTAAACTAGGGACTGGGGGGGAGGGTAATTATGTTATAGAATGGGAAGATAGTGCAGATAGAGACCGGGGGCAAGGTAGTGAGACTGGGGGAGGAATGGAAGGAGGGACTAGAACAGTTCAGAAGGAAAGGTGTAGAGTAAAAAATATACATAAACCTCTCAAATATATGTATACTAATGCCAGAAGCCTGACTAATAAAACTGGTGAACTGGAATTAGTGATGTGTGAGGAGAACTACGACATAGTGGGAATAACTGAGACATGGCTGGATGATAGCTATGACTGGGCAGTTAATGTACAGGGTTACAGTCTGTTTAGAAAGGATCGTCAAAACTGGAGAGGGGGAGGGGTCTGCCTTTATGTAAAGTCCTGTCTAAAGCCCACACTCCGCGAAGATATAAGTGAGGGACATGAACATGTGGAGTCACTGTGGGTAGAGATACAGGGAGCTAAAAACAATAATAAATTACTAATAGGAGTTTACTATAAACCACCTAATATACCAGAGTCCACAGAAAATCTACTACTAAACGAGATAGGCGAGGCGGCAAATCATAATGAGGTGGTTATTATGGGGGACTTCAACTACCCAGATATAGACTGGGAAACTGAAACTTGTATATCTCATAAAGGAAACAGGTTCTTGGCAATAACTAAAGAAAATTACCTCTCCCAACTGGTTCAGGACCCGACTAGAGGGACGGCCATACTGGACTTAGTATTAACCAATAGGCCTGACAGAACAACAGACGTGCAGGTTGGGGGACACCTGGGAAATAGTGACCATAAAGTAATAACCTTCCAATTATCATTCAAGAGAGCATTTCTACAGGGAGGAACAAAAATACCAAACTTCAAAAAAGCTAAATTTAGCCAACTAAGAGAGGCCATAGGCCTAACTAAATGGGATAAAGTCCTCACAAATAAAAATACAGCCACAAAATGGGATATCTTTAAAAGCATCCTAAAATCTCATTGTGAGAGGTACATACCGTATGGGAATAAAAGGTTAAGGAACAAAAAGAAACCAATGTGGATAAACAGAACTGTAAAGAAAGCAATAAATGACAAAAAGAAAGCATATAAAACACTAAAACAGGAAGGTAGCACGGAAGCACTGAAAAAATATAAGGAAAAAAATCGAACATGTAAAAAACAAATAAAAGCGGCCAAACTAGAGACCGAGAGATTAATTGCCAAAGAGAGTAAAACTAACCCTAAAATGTTCTTTAATTATATAAATGTTAAAAAGTATAAATCTGAAGGTGTCGGCCCTTTAAAGAGTAATGAGGGGGGAGTCGCAGAGAGCGACGAGGAGAAAGCAAAGCTGTTAAATATTTTTTTCTCCAATGTATTCACTGAGGAAAATAAACTGTCAGATGAAATCCTGAATGTTGAAATAAATTCCCCATTAAAAGTGTCCTGTCTGACCCAGGAAGAAGTGCAACAGCGACTTAAAAAGATTAAAATAGACAAATCGCCAGGACCGGATGGCATACACCCCCGTATCCTAAGGGAATTAAGTAATGTCATAGCCAGACCCTTATTTCTGATATTTGCAGATTCTATGTTGACAGGGAATGTCCCACAGGATTGGCGCATGGCAAATGTGGTGCCAATATTCAAAAAGGGTCCAAAAACAGAGCCTGGAAACTATAGGCCGGTAAGTTTAACATCTGTTGTGGGTAAACTGTTTGAAGGTTTTCTGAGAGATGCTATATTAGAGCATCTTAACGGAAATAAGCAAATAACGCCATATCAGCATGGCTTCGTGAGGGATCGATCATGTCAAACAAATTTAATCAGTTTCTATGAGGAGGTAAGTTCTAGACTTGACAGCGGCGAATCAATGGGTGTCGTGTATCTGGACTTCTCCAAAGCATTTGACACTGTACCACATAAAAGGTTAGTATATAAAATGAGAATGCTCGGACTGGGAGAAAACGTCTGTGAGTGGGTAAGTAACTGGCTCAGTGATAGAAAACAGAGGGTGGTTATTAACGGTACACACTCAGATTGGGTCACTGTCACTAGTGGGGTACCTCAGGGGTCAGTATTGGGCCCTATTCTCTTCAATATATTTATTAATGATCTTGTAGAAGGCTTGCATAGTAAAATATCAACTTTCGCAGATGACACTAAACTGTGTAAAGTAATTACCACTGAAGAGGACAGTATACTACTACAGAGGGATCTGGATAGATTGGAGGCTTGGGCAGATAAGTGGCAGATGGGGTTTAACACTGACAAATGTAAAGTTATGCACATGGGAAGGAATAATGCAAGTCACCCGTACTTATTAAATGGTAAAACACTTGGTAACACTGACATGGAAAAGGATCTAGGAATTTTAATAAACAGCAAACTAAGGCTACTTTCACACTAGCGTTCGGGCGGATCCGTTCTGAACGGATCCGCTCATAATAATGCAGACGGAGGCTCCGTTCAGAACGGATCCGTCTGCATTATTTTTAGCATAGAACAGCTAAGTGTGAAAATAGCCTAGTACGGATCCGTCCAGACTTTCAATGTAAAGTCAATGGGGGACGGATCCGCTTGAAGATTGAGCCACATTGTGGCATCTTCAAACGGATCCGTCCCCATTGACTTACATTGAAAGTCTGGACGGATCCGCACGGATCCGCACGCCTCCGCACGGCCAGGCGGACACCCGAACGCTGCAAGCAGCGTTCAGCTGTCCGCCTGTCCGTGCGGAGGCGAGCGGAGCGGAGGCTGAACGCCGCCAGACTGATGCAGTCTGAGCGGATCCGCCTCCATTCAGACTGCATCAGGGCTGGACGGCTGCGTTCGGGTCCGCTCGTGAGCTCCTTCAAACGGAGCTCACGAGCGGAAACCCGAACGCTAGTGTGAAAGTAGCCTAAGCTGCAAAAAACAGTGTCAGGCAGCTGCTGCCAAGGCCAATAAGATAATGGGTTGCATC
Organism: Bufo gargarizans; assembly: GCF_014858855.1. Classification (NCBI taxonomy): domain Eukaryota; kingdom Metazoa; phylum Chordata; class Amphibia; order Anura; family Bufonidae; genus Bufo; species Bufo gargarizans. Next base: position 66,822,093 of record NC_058080.1, read on the forward strand.
AAAAGGGGCATAGATGCCCGTGATGAGAACATAGGCCTACCACTTTACAAATCATTAGTCAGACCACACATGGAGTACTGTGTACAGTTCTGGGCTCCAGTGAACAAAGCAGACATAGCAGAGCTGGAGAGGGTCCAGAGGAGGGCAACTAAAGTAATAACTGGAATGGGGCAACTACAGTAGGGTTATTCACTTTAGAAAAAAGACGACTGAGAGGAGATCTAATTAATATGTATAAATATATCAGGGGTCAGTACAGAGATCTCTCCCATCATCTATTCATTCCCAGGACTGTAACTGTGACGAGGGGACATCCTCTGCGTCTGGAGGAAAGAAGGTTTGTACACAAACATAGAAAAGGATTCTTTACGGTAAGAGCAGTGAGACTATGGAACTCTCTGCCTGAGGAGGTGGTGATGGTGAGTACAATAAAGGAATTCAAGAGGGGCCTGGATGTATTTCTGGAGCGTAATAATATTGCAGGCTATAGCTACTAGAGAGGGGTCGCTGGTCCATGGAGTTATTCTGATTGCCTGATTGGAGTCGGGAAGGAATTTTTATTCCCCTAAAGTAAGGAAAATTGGCTTCTACCTCACAGGATTTTTTTGCCTTCCTCTGGATCAACTTGCAGGATGACAGGCCGAACTGGATGGACAAATGTCTTTTTTCGGCCTTATGTACTATGTTATGTACTACGTTACCTTGGCAGGCAGGAGAAATCGGGTACTACCGGCAAAAGACAAAGTAATTTCTCAGACTGCCCACCCACACCACCAAGAGTGAGATGAGGATTAAACACATTTTTTTTTCTTTTTCACCTTGACGTTTAACATAAGGACATACGTTAGCAAAATGTCCCCCTTTTTGACAGAAAAAGCAGAGTCTCATCTTAAGCCTAAAGTTCTTATTACCAGATCCAGGGGTAGCTCCCCCCCAGCTGCATTGGCTCCTCCCCAGACATATGCTCAGGTGTCTCTTTATCCAAAGTGTCAGAAGAGGCATTAACATTATAAGTCATATTAAGTTGAATATTTGATGATCCAGTATATAGAATCATAAAGATCCACAGGTAAATGTTTCAATTTAATTTGCAAATGTTTCATGGTAATATATTTATGGGATTTACTTTCCATAAGATTGTTTTAATTTTGTTTTTCAAAAGTGTTTTTTATTTGTTTATAGTGATGATTTATTATTGATACTACACACACATACACAACTATATCCTCATATACAGGAAGATATTATATATTTTACACATGCTAGTAATTTATTGGTTATATATATATATATATATATATATATATATACACACAGTATATCCTCAAACTGAATATTTGTAAGGTTTTCAAGATTCCTAGGTTACTTTATGGCAAAGCACTCATGTTTTGTTTATACAGGAGTGATGTCCACAGGTGGTCAAGGCATACTTGTGTCTCCCAAGAGTTAAAGTCTAAGAATAATAGTCAAATTTAGTTAACTTGAGTGTCAATAAGTATTGGTATATGGAAGAAAGTATGCAAATACAAGTGCATATTGAAATATTATATAGTTATCTATTACACAATTGTATGAATCATCTAATCAGGATATATGAGTATGACATGCTTGAAATACATGGTGATCATGGAGTTACTGTAATTGTTATTTCAGATATTGTATTCTAGAGAGATTCCAGAAATGGAATGAGTTAATCCTGGATCAGTGATAGGAATTTGAACTCATTAATAGTCATGGAAATATAAGGGTAAACTATATTGGAAAGCATATCCAGCTATGGGGATTAGGTTAATACATAGTTGTTGCTTTTCTAAACAAAGGTTTATATTTACCGTTGTTTAATATTTTAAAGAAGAAGAATACATTGATATTTAAAGGGAACCTGTCACCGGGATTTAGGGTATAGAGCTGAGGACATTGGTTGCTAGATGGCCGCTAGCACATCCACTATAACCAGTCCCCATAGCTCTATGTTATTAACCTACAAAAGGCCACCTGTCAACCAGACAGCTATGATTACAACTCATAAAACATCTAAGGTAAACCAAAACGAACAAGTGGAAATGATGTATAAAAGTATAAATTTATTATAAGGTATAAAGGATGGAACAACTACAGATAATGCAAGGATACGGAGTCACAGACTCTACAAAACACCAATGTATCTGTGGGTGATAACACACAGAAAGGTACAATCCGTTAATGATAATACAAGCTCAGGAAATACCTGGATGGCCAGATGTAGTGTCTCCACAATGAGACTATGCACAAGTCATGCAAATGACCATACCAGGTACAAAAAAGAGCTATATCACACAACACATAGTACTTAAACAATTCAAGCAGATCATGGAAGTAACAGTTACTCGAATAGAAGTAAAAATCTTAATGATATGCACCATGGGTGTGTTGAGGGACTCACTATGGATGTATACAGAAGTCCCAAAGCAACGGTATAGAGTGATGCTAACTCAGAACGTACCTGAGGACATGGTGGTGAGTGGACAGTCGGACCCTGGGTGCACAACCTCGACGCGCGTTTCACCTTACGGCTTCGTCAGGAGGTCCATAGCTCTATGTGCCTTTATTGTGAAAAAAACCCGATTTGATACATATGCAAATTAACCTGAGAGGAGTCCTGTCCCTGACTCATCTCACACACAGGACTCATCTCAGGTTAATTTGCATATGTATCAAATCGTGTTTTTTCCACAATAAAAGCACACGGAGCTATGGGGACTGGGTATTGCGGATGTGCTAGCGGCGATCTAGCAACCCATGTCCTCAGTTCTATACACAAAATCCAGGTGACAGGTTCCCTTTAATAGAGTAATATGTCATATCTCATGCAGAATATTACTTTTAAAAATTAAAAAGCTAAAGATTTGTTTTTACTGTGGACAGATATATTTTGTGTGATCAATTCAATTACTAAATATATGTGGCTGTCATGGCCCATAACAGGTAGGAACTAGTGTTAGGGACCACTCATAGAGGCGACCTTGACGTGGTGAGTGGCTTATTACACTTTGGCCAAAATGTACACTAATGCCTCATTCAACATCCAGCATAGAGGCAGGGCAGAGTGCTGGTTGCAGAGTGCCATTGCATTTGTGTTTTTGCGTTTGTATCTGTATTTCGCCATAGCAATGAGCACCTGCTTACAGGGTTGTGCTGACTGAACCCCCCACATTTTTTTCTTTGTAATATATATTGGAGGCGTGGCAATCTCCATGCAGTCATGCACACCTGACCAGTTAGTCTGCCCTGGAGGCTGGTTTTAAAGTCAGTATAAAACTGAGTCTGCTTTCATAGCGCCTACCAGTAGCCATTTGGCTCCAGGAGAAGTATATAGTGGGCTCAGCATGCATGTTGGTACTTGCATCCCTGGATCCGATGAAAGCTGTAATGGCACCGGACGGGGTTAAAAGCAGAGTGTGCCTGGCGTGCATGCTGTACCTGCACTCCCTGGACTTTGTGTGGCTGTCATGGCCCATAGCAGGTAGGAACTAGTGTTAGGGACCACTCATAGAGGCGACCTTGACGTGGTGAGTGGCTTATTACGCTTTGGCCAAAATGTACACTAATGCCTCATTCAACATCCAGCATAGAGGCAGGGCAGAGTGCTGGTTGCAGAGTGCCATTGCATTTGTGTTTTTGCGTTTATATTTACCGTTGTTTTATATTTTAAAGAAGAAGAATACATGGATATTTAATAGAGTAATATGTCATATCTCATGCAGAATATTACTATATTAAAAGCTAAAGATTTGTTTTTACTGTGGACAGATATATTTTGTGTGATCAATTCAATTACTAAATATAATTTTTATTAATAAAAATTCTGCAAACATACACAAAGATACATGACTGAAGGAATAAAGATAAAAAGGTTACACTTACATAAAGGATTTTGTATTGGGATAATATTTTCAATAATATATAAACATTTACATTATGTTGAAATATAATATGGTAATAAATGAATGGTATGGTACACTGTGATAATATAGGTTAGCTATAATGACCGACTTTGGTGTAGCAATAGAAAAGAAGAAGATATCTTCAATCAAGACTAAAGTCAACAGGAAAGGTAATGTTTTCTAGAGACTGTGATATTAATGAAGTCTATAAAAATAAAGACTGATGTGCACAGAGTTCCAGGTAATAGACTTGGAGGTAAACAAATCTGTGTTATATTCTGGGAAATGTGTGAAGATATAGGGCGCTGCAGAGTGACCCAAGACAAGGGTGAAGAACACCTGGAGCACACCTGTTCATAGACAGTTCCAGAGGTAAAACTCATAGAAATAAAAAAGTTATGTCCACACTGTGACGAATACCAGACCTCGTGCCTGCTTGACGTCACCTATGTCGAGTTCACGAGACGCGGTATGGTCACGGGTTACCAAAGCGCGATGTTACGCCCTCCAGAGGAGCAGGTCAGGTCAGCTTGGTACAATTTACACAGACACCTCCTGTCCACGCGGGCACAGAGAGGCAACAAGCTGAGAGAGCCTTTTCACTGCCGCAGTGAAAACAGCGCTGTCTCAGCCCGGGTATCTGCCACCAGCTTCTCATTTGATATAAGCTCGGTCCTCTAACGGGATTATATAGGGTGAGAAACCAACCCGCGGTAGCTTATAACTAGGCCAAAACACGGACGTGGGGATTCGTGATCGAGATACAAGATAGCACAATAGTTAAATTATATATTTAATCGCCTTTAAGGCACACTAGATGACAAAATATACACAGAGAATATATACAGTGGTCTGAAGTTACAGATACAGGTGATATAGGTACAACAGGATTAAGCAGAACAATAAGTTTACCAGATATATGAGTCCTTTGGGTAGTGATGAGTTCTTAGCTGTATTCACGTCGGAGGCAGTGATGTCAGCCGATTGCTGGTCCCTCTAAACACATTGAACGATGTGACCCCCTTTCAGAGAAAAGACCCGCCTGCTTGCTGGCACAAGCCTTTTAACCTATAGCTGGTCCCTTCCCTCTTGGCCTCTGGGAGTGCTCCCTGCTGATCCTGGCAGCTCAATGACCCACAAAACCCTTTAGGGTTTATAGCTCAAGTCCAAAAAGTCACAGGGAGATGGTTCTGGGACCAACGGATCCGCCTGGGTTCCGGCTACAACTAGAGTCCAAACATGGTGCCGCTATTTGGATTCTGTGGAGAGATATGTATATCTCCCTTCCCTAGCATCCCACCATCAAACTACAACCATCGTGGCCACCGGGACACAAATATGTATCCGGTTTGCACCTGCGATGGCCGGGCGATTCATAATTCCTTATGAAATGTAGGTGCCACCATGTCTGGGAGGTATCATTGATCCTGGGCATGGTTTGGGACCTCCTGCTGGGGGTTTTCCTGCAGGATCCGTGCTGTCTGACTGGAGGTGAGAAATGCAACCAAATGTGGCCTGCTACGAGTTTTCTGCTATCTGGCTGCAGCTTTGAAGCAGGGCCCTCCTGTGGAACTTGATTTCCCCTGCCATATTTCAGCAAATGGTGGGTGTGAGGACATGGCTGACAGTAAATATTAATCCATATTCCTCACACATACAGAAAGGAGGTCTGTGACAGAAGGACTGGCATAAAAAAAAATGGAGAACTCAGCTCAAGGAAAGCGAGCGCTGAAGAGCTTCAGTAAGTGATTTAGAGTTAGAATAGCTAGGGTTCAAAAAGTGAGACATTTAGCACCTAAGTACAGCCTAGGTTGTTTGTTTTTTTTCTACAAAAGCTATTCCATTGGATTGCCATAAACACCTCTGTGAAGTTTAGGAATCTGCTACGTGTGATACTAAAGCTAAAAGCTTTGTTAAAGGACTAATGTAATTTAATTTAATTTGATCATCGACAATCATGCCGAGAGCGTGAAAACTTTTTATATGAGGCTGAATGGACAGTTACGCCAAATTCCTTATAAAGTTCTACCAAGTTATAACTGGTAAGAAATAAGGGGAATGACAAAGAAGTCACAGCTGATGCTTCTGAAAAAGACCAAGGAATTTCTGGTATGCAAGTTAAAATCTGTGCCCAGGAAAGCTGTGTCACCACAAGTATTAAGAAGTGATAAATCTTGTACATGAACATCATTGGAAAATATGATAAAATTCAATTGAAGGACCGCACATCATCCACATACAGTTCTATCAATCTTATCATAGACTTTAAGATGAATAAGTGAAACTATAGTATCAAGACCATGACGAGACCAGAGGAAGATGATGAAGAGAAAAAGATGCTTAATAAAATAGTAGATTAGTTCCATAATTTATTTAATTAGTATTCAATCACAGTTTACCATATGTTCAGCAAATATTATTATTTTGTTGTTAAATAAATAATTGATGGACAATTAATATAAAGAAGAATGAAGAGTCCAAGATAATTGTAAAATTTGATGTTGTGGGTTCGAAAAGATTATCTCACCCTCAAGAGGAGTAAATGTCAATAAATATGTGATATAATATTAATTGGTAATTAATATAAAGGATTTATTACACTACACACTTACATCATCTTTAGTGATACACAAGGGCCATGGGAGGTCTGTATGAGAACATCAAGACCTATATTTGAAGTCTCCATATATGACAATGTAGAAGCACATACATTAGTAAGACACGTCTGTATCTATGTTATAAATGATTGACAGAGACAGACAAGGGGGTCGTCTTCTTACACTGAGAAGATGGAAGAAACACATGGAGCCTTAGAAGAAGATTCCTACCTTTCAAGAAAGATACTTTAACCACTTAAGGACCACAGGTTTATACCCCCCTAGTGACCAGGCCCTTTTTTACAAATCGGCACTCCACAACTTTAGCGGTTTATTGCTCGGTCATGCAACTTACCACCCAAATGAATTTTACCTCCTTTTCTTCTCACTAATAGAGCTTTCATTTGGTGGTATTTCATTGCCGCAGACATTTTTACTTTTTTTGTTATTAATCGAAATTTAACGATTTTTTTGCAAAAAAATGACATTTTTCACTTTCAGCTGTAAAATTTTGCAAAAAAAACGACATCCATATATACATTTTTCGCCAAATTTATTGTTCTACATGTCTTTGATAAAAAAAAAAATGTTTGGGCAAAAAAAAAATGGTTTGGGTAAAAGTTATAGCATTTGCAAACTATGGTACAAAAATGTGAATTTCCGCTTTTTGAAACAGCTCTGACTTTCTGAGCACCTGTCATGATTCCTGAGGTTCTACAATGCCCAAACAGTAGAAAACCCCCACAAATGACCCCATTTCGGAAAGTAGACACCCTAAGGCATTCGCTGATGGGCATAGTGAGTTCATAGAACTTTTTATTTTTTGTCACAAGTTAGCGGAAAATGATGATGATTTTATTTTTTTTATTTTTTCTTACAAAGTCTCATATTCCACTAACTTGCGACAAAAAATAAAAAATTCTAAAAACTTGCCATGCCCCTCACGGAATACCTTGGGGTGTCTTCTTTCCAAAATGGGGACACTTGTGGCGTAGTTATACTGCCCTGGCAATTTAGGGGCCCAAATGTGTGAGAAGTACTTTGCAATCAAAATGTGTAAAAAATGACCGGTGAAATCCAAAAGGTGCACTTTGGAATATGTGCCCCTTTGCCCACCTTGGCAGCAAAAAAGTGTGACACATCTGGTATCGCCGTACTCAGGAGAAGTTGGGGAATGTGTTTTGGGGTGTCATTTTACATATACCCATGCTGGGTGAGAAAAATATCTTGGTCAAATGCCAACTTTGTATAAAAAAATGGGAAAAGTTGTCTTTTGCCAAGATATTTCTCTCACCCAGCATGGGTATATGTAAAATGACACCCCAAAACACATTCCCCAACTTCTCCTGAGTACGGCGATACCAGATGTGTCACACTTTTTTGCTGCCAAGGTGGGCAAAGGGGCACATATTCCAAAGTGCACCTTTCAGATTTTGCAGGCCATTTTTTACACATTTTGATTGCAAGGTACTTCTCACACATTTGGGCCCCTAAATTGCCAGGGCAGTATAACTACCCCACAAGTGACCCCATTTTGGAAAGAAGACACCCCAAGGTATTCCGTGAGGGGCATGGCGAGTTCCTAGAATTTTTTATTTTTTGTCACAAGTTAGCGGAAAATGATGATTTTTTTTTTTTTATCTTTTTTCCTTACAAAGTCTCATATTCCACTAACTTGCGACAAAAAATAAAAAATTCTAGGAACTCGCCATGCCCCTCACGGAATACCTTGGGGTGTCTTCTTTCCAAAATGGGGTCACTTGTGGCGTAGTTATACTGCCCTGGCAATTTAGGGGCCCAAATGTGTAAGAAGTACCTTGCAATCAAAATGTGTAAAAAATGGCCGGTAAAATCCGAAAGGTGCACTTTGGAATATGTGCCCCTTTGCCCACCTTGGCATCAAAAAAGTGTGACACATCTGGCATCGCCGTACTCAGGAGAAGTTGGGCAATGTGTTTTGGGGTGTCATTTTACATATACCCATGCTGGGTGAGAGAAATATCTTGGCAAAAGACAACTTTTCCCATTTTTTTATACAAAGTTGGCATTTGACCAAGATATTTTTCTCACCCAGCATGGGTATATGTAAAATGACACCCCAAAACACATTGCCCAACTTCTCCTGAGTACGGCGATACCAGATGTGTCACACTTTTTTGCAGCCTAGATGCGCAAAGGGGCCCAAATTCCTTTTAGGAGGGCATTTTTAGACATTTGGATCCCAGACTTCTTCTCACACTTTCGGGCCCCTAAAAAGCCAGGGCAGTATAAATACCCCACATGTGACCCCACTTTGGAAAGAAGACACCCCAAGGTATTCAATGAGGGGCATGGCGAGTTCCTAGAATTTTTTTTTTTTTTGCATAAGTTAGCGGATATTGATTTTTTTTTGTTTTTTTCTCACAAAGTCTCACTTTCCGCTAACTTAGGACAAAAATTTCAATCTTTCATGGACTCAATATGCCCCTCACGGAATACCTTGGGGTGTCTTCTTTCCGAAATGGGGTCACATGTGGGGTATTTATACTGCCCTGGCTTTTTAGGGGCCCTAAAGCGTGAGAAGAAGTCTGGAATATAAATGTCTAAAAATGTTTACGCATTTGGATTCCGTGAGGGGTATGGTGCGTCCATGTGAGATTTTATTTTTTGACACAAGTTAGTGGAGTATGAGACTTAGTAAGAAAAAACAAAAACAAACAAAAAATTTCCGCTAACTTGTGCCAAAAAAAATGTCTGAATGGAGCCTTACCAAGGGGGGGGGGGGGGGGGTGATCAATGACAGGGGGGTGATCAATGACAGGGGGGTGATCACCCATATAGACTCCCTGATCACCCCCCTGTCACTGATCACCCCCCCTGTAAGGCTCCATTCAGACATCCGCATGATTTTTTACGGATCCATGGATACATGTATCGGATCCACAAAACGCATGCGGACGTCTGAATGGAGCCTTACAGGGGGGTTATCAATGACAGGGGGTGATCAGGGTAATCAGGGTGATCACCCCCTGTCACTGATCACCCCCCCTGTAAGGCTCCATTCAGACATCCGCATGATTTTTTGCGGATCCATGGATACATGTATCGGATCCACAGAACGCATGCGGACGTCTGAATGGAGCCTTACAGGGGGGTTATCAATGACAGGGGGTGATCAGGGTAATCAGGGTGATCACCCCCCTGTCACTGATCACCCCCCCTGTAAGGCTCCATTCAGACATCCGCATGATTTTTTACGGATCCATGGATACATGTATCGGATCCACAGAACGCATGCGGACGTCTGAATGGAGCCTTACAGGGGGGTTATCAATGACAGGGGGTGATCAGGGTGATCACCCCCCTGTCACTGATCACCCCCCCTGTAAGGCTCCATTCAGACATCCGCATGATTTTTTACGGATCCATGGATACATGTATCGGATCCACAAAACGCATGCGGACGTCTGAATGGAGCCTTACAGGGGGGTTATCAATGACAGGGGGTGATCAGGGTAATCACCCCCCTGTCACTGATCACCCCCCCTGTAAGGCTTCATTGAGACATCCGCATGATTTTTTACGGATCCATGGATACATGGATCGGATCCACAGAACGCATGCGGACGTCTGAATGGATCCTTACAGGGGGGTTATCAATGACAGGGGGTGATCAGGGTAATCAGGGTGATCACCCCCCCTGTAAGGCTCCAATCAGACATGCGCATGATTTTTTACGGATCCATGGATACATGGATCGGATCCACAAAACGCATGCGAACGTCTGAATGGAGCCTTACAGGGGGGTTATCAATGACAGGGGGTGATCAGGGTAATCACCCCCCTGTCACTGATCACCCCCCCTGTAAGGCTTCATTGAGACATCCGCATGATTTTTTACGGATCCATGGATACATGGATCGGATCCACAGAACGCATGCGGACGTCTGAATGGATCCTTACAGGGGGGTTATCAATGACAGGGGGTGATCAGGGTAATCAGGGTGATCACCCCCCTGTCACTGATCACCCCCCCTGTAAGGCTCCAATCAGACATGCGCATGATTTTTTACGGATCCATGGATACATGGATCGGATCCACAAAACGCATGCGGACGTCTGAATGGAGCCTTGCAGGGGGGTTATCAATGACAGGGGGGTGATCAGGGAGTGTATATGGGTGATCACCCGCCTGTCATTGATCACCCCCTGTAAGGCTCCATTCAGACGTCCGCATGTGTTTTGCGGATCCGATCCATGTATCCGTAAAAATCATGCGGACGTCTGAATGGAGCCTTACAGGGGAGTGATCAATGACAGGGGGTGATCAGGGAGTGTATATGGGTGATCACCCGCCTGTCATTGATCACCCCCCTGTAAGGCTCCAATCAGACGTCCGTATGCTTTTTGCGGATCCGATCCATGTATCCGTGGATCCGTAAAAATCATACGGACGTCTGAACGGAGCCTGACAGGGGGGTGATCAATGACAGGGGGTGATCAATGACAGGGCGGTGATCAATGACAGGGGGGTGATCAGGGAGTTTATATGGGGTGATCATGGGTGATCAGGGGTTTATAAGGGGTTAATAAGTGACGGGGGGGGGGGTGTAGTGTGGTGTTTGGTGCGACTGTACTGACCTACCTGAGTCCTCTGGTGGTCGATCCTAACAAAAGGGACCACCAGAGGACCAGGTAGGAGGTATATTAGACGCTGTTATGAAAACAGCGTCTAATATACCTGTTAGGGGTTAAAAAATTCGGATCTCCAGCCTGCCAGCGAGCGATCGCCGCTGGCAGGCTGGAGATCCACTCGCTTACCTTCCGTTCCTGTGAGCGCGCGCGCCTGTGTGCGCGCGTTCACAGGAAATCTCGCGTCTCGCGAGATGACGCCTATTGGCGTTAGTGTGACCTGGGAGCGCCGCAGCATTGACGCCTTTCGGCGTTAGTGTGACGGGAGGAGGTTAATGGACTATCATATTCACACATGGACAATAGATTAAGACTTCCTAAACTATTTTTGTAAGTAATCAACTTTTATGAAGACTGAAAATAAATCACATTATTCATTTTTTTAATATAACTCTTGTTTAATTCTGGTGAATGAGTCCTCCGTGTGTTCCTTACTCCAAATAAGCATACACTAGATTTGGAGAGAATTATCAAATCAGTTTTATATTCTTCACACATATTTATTTTACATTTGACGAGATATTACAGCGACAATCGTGCGAACATTCGTTATATAGTTCAGAATCAAGTGATAATCATTACGTCTAATAGTTTTAAACGATTCTCAGTAATCGTGATCTTTTGGCATGTTAAAAAAGTATTGCTCTTCGCGTGCATATCTGTACTTCTAAGGCTACTTTAGCGTTCGGGGCTCCGCTTGTGAGTTCCGTTTGAAGGCTCTCACAAGCGGCCCCGAACGGATCCGTAAAGCCCCAATGCATTCTGAGTGGATGCAGATCCGCTCAGAATGCATCAGTCTGGCAGCGTTTGGCCTCCGCTCCGCTCAGCAGGCGGACACCCGAACGCAGCTTGCAGCGTTTTCGTGTCCGCCTGGCCGTGCGGAGCCAAACGGATCCGTCCAGACTTACAATGCAAGTCAATGGGGACAGAGCCGTTTGACGTTGACACAATATGATGCAATTTCAAACGGATCCGTCACCCATTGACTTTCAATGTAAAGTCAGGAGTCCCTATTAATATACCATCAGATCGGAGTTTTCTCCGATCCGATGGTATATTTTAATTTGAACCATCACCATGGGAACGCCTCTATGTTAGAATATACCATCGGATTTGAGTTACATCGTAAAACTCAGATCCAACAGTATATTCTAACACAGAGGCATTTACATGGTGATGCGGACGCTCCTTGTTAGAATATACTGAGAACTGTGTACATGACTGCCCCCTGCTGCCTGGCAGATGCTGCCAGGCAGCAGGGGGCAGACCCCCCCTCCTCCTGTAATTAACTTATTGGTGGCCAGTGCACCCCCCCCTCTCTCCCCAGTATTAATTGTAGCCAGTGCGGCCCCCCTCCCTCTATATTTATCGGTGGCCAGTGCGGATTCCCAGTATTAAATATGACCAGTGCGGCCCCCCTCCCTCTATATTCATTGGTGGCCGGCCAGTGCGGATTCCAAGTATTGTGAACAGTGCGGCCTCCCCTCTCCCCCCCCCTAATTAAAATCACCCCCCCCCATCATTGGTGGCAGCGGAGAGTACCGATCGGAGTCCCAGTTTAAATCGCTGGGGCTCCGATCGGTTACCATGGCAACCAAGACGCTATTGCAGTCTTGGCTGCCATGGTTACTTAGCAATAAATACAAGCATTATACTTACCTGAAGAGCTGCGATGTCTGATCGGCCGGGCGCTCCTCCTACTGGTAAGTGACAGGTCTGTGCTATAGGCAATGCGCCGCACAGACCTGTCACTTACCAGTAGGAGGAGCTCCCGGCCAGACACAGACATCGCAGCTCTTCAGGTAAGTATAATGCTTGTATTTATTGGCAAGTAACCATGGCAGCCAAGACTGCAATAGCGTCTTGGTTGCCATGGTAACCGATCGGAGCCCCAGCGATTTAAACTGGGACTCCGATCGGTACTCTTCGCTGCCACCAATGATGGGGGGGGGGGGTGATTTTAATTAGGGGTGGGGGAGAGGGGAGGCCGCACTGGTCACAATACTTGGAATCCGCACTGGCCCCGGCCACCAATGAATATAGAGGGAGGGGGGCCGCACTGGTCATATTTAATACTGGGGAGGGAGGGAGGGAGGGGGAGGCCGCACTGGTCATATTTAATACTGGGAATCCACACTGGCCACCGATGAATATAGAGTGAGGGGGGCCGCACTGGTTACAATTAATACTGGGGAGGGAGGGGGGGCCGCACTGGCCACCAATAAGTTAAATACAGGAGGGGGGGGGTCTGCCCCCTGCTGCCTGGCAGCATCTGCCAGGCAGCAGGGGGCAGTCATGTACACAGTTCTCAGTATATTCTAACTTGAAGCGTCCCCATCACCATGGGAACTCCTCTGTGTTTAGAATATACTGTCGGATCTGAGTTTTCCGAAGTGAAAAATCAGATCTGAAATAAACAGTTATGCAAACGGATCCGTTCTGAACGGATGCAAGCGTTTGCATTATAGGAGCGGATCCGTCTGTGCAGACACCAGACGGATCCGCTCCTAACACAAGTGTGAAAGTAGCCTAACATGTCTGTTTCAGCACACAGTGAACAATGTAAAAATACTCAAACAGTGGCAGAGTAGTGTTTTTATTTTGGTTTCACCCGACAAATTTTTTTCCCATTTTTTTCAATACATGATATGATACAACTTGTGCAACAACAAAAAAAAAAAAACTTCATGTCTGAAGAGAAGTGCAGGAAAAATAAAAGCATAAAAAAATTAAACATTTTATGGTTCCAACAATCTTCTCAGCTCCTCCTGCATTATACCATGCTGCCTGCAGATAGGGCTACCAGTACAACTCTGAAAATCCGGCTTTGTAGGATAGAGGGCTGTTTGGATGTTACTGGTCATGTGATGTCATCATAGGTCCTTTCTCCTGACAGCATCCAGGAGGAGTGTTGCTGCAGAAGAAGTTTGCTGATGTTTTATGTGGAGATAACATCAGGAGAAGGTGACAGATGGTGTTCTACTGCTTGTAATGCTGTGGATGGTGTTTGTGATGTTCTCCTTGAGTTCATCCAGGGGATGTGGATTGTTAGAAGACACTTTCTGTTTTAGATTTTCCCACAGATAAAAATCTAATGTGGAAAAGTCTGGGGAATGTGGTGGTCATAACAACTTGCTCACAGTTCGCTCCTCCGTAAGCCGTTCATGAACCCGTCCAGTGAGATCTGTGAGGTGTGGCATGTTGTCCCATCTTGGACACAGAGGACATTTTCTCTTCTGGTGTTGGTTGTAAAACTGTTCATAGATGTCCAGGTAAATTGCGGTATTAACAGCTGATGTGAAGAAAATTGGGCCCACTATTTGTGTTCCTGACACTGCGCACCAAACGCCAAGTTTCCATTACGCCCCATGACCGCATCTGTGAGAGATCCTCCCCTTTCCGGACAGGAAACAGGAACTTCCCAGATCTTTAAAAGGATCCTCCTTTCTCCATTCTTCAGTTTTCTTCCTGTTTTCTGTCCATAGGACAGGGGAGTGGATCTTTTCCGGATCTAGGTAGGAGGCTGCAGGATCTCCTAGGTTTTTTTAAGTGTTTTTTTTAAATACCTAGTAGAGATTACCTGACTGCGTAAGACTTCACTAGAAGCCGCTGTAAAGTCTGGTTAGTCTCCTTTTGCTTGCCATGGGGGGAGTCCTGGTGGCTGCCTCATGTTCCTTCATGTCTGCAGCCGGGCAGTGTTCCGGTGGGGGAAGGAAATCTTCATCCCAATGCACATCGGGCAGCGTGTGTGCCGGCAGGCCCTGTTTCTGGCGCACAGTGGGCAAGCGTGCTGGATTTGTTGCGTGCGTTCCACACTGGTGCAGGAAGTGTAGTGGGTGCCCTTCAAAAGGAGATGCCGGCTGATATGGAAGGGAGCACCAGCAGCATGGCAGGTTGCTGTATAGTGACTGGACCCCTTCCAAAAGAACCCCTTTCAGCTGGAAATTATGCAGGAAGTGGATGGACCACAGTGCACGGAGAGGCAGGAGCAGCATTCAGAATCTGGCATGGTACTCCTGGGGGATAAGAGGGGTTGTACCCCACCATCTCCTGGTAGATTAAAAAAAAAAAAAAAATTTATGCTATACAGTTTACTGTGGGCTATGTGTTAATACAAGCCACCCACAAGACAAAGGGCAGAGTGTGGGATTTGCAAAAAATAAGTTAAGCCCATCTTACCCCATAGTCTGTTGTCAAGCATGTTTGGACAGAGTGGTAGCGGAAGAATCCCGGTCTCTCTTCCAGAGCATACAGAATCTAGTCAAAATCAAGGTTAGTTTCTCTGTAGAACAGCTTTAAGACATCTCTACCTAGCTCCACTAAGCAGAGAATAATTTAGAGTCAGATTTGAAGGAAGAAGGATTAATATAGGATTCTGATTCTTCCTCTGAAAATCTTGCCGGGAAGCCATTGTGTAATGTAGAAGATAGACATTTTTATTAATGGCGGTAAGGTCTACTATGGAAGTAGAAGAAGAAAAAGAATCCAGATCAAGACAGGATTCAATCTTTGAAAGCCTGAGACCGAGGAAAGCGATAGTGTTCCTTAGACAGGACTGTGTTAAAGAATTGATAAAAAGAGAATTGAGCAAACCTGATAAAAAAAAAAAAATCTTTATTCCTAGATCATTAAAAGAAAATACCCATTTAATGATCAGGAAGTGTCGGCTTGGCAAGATGTACCTCTGGTTTATGCCCCTGTAGCAAAGGTTAATATAAAAATCGGCCTCCCGTTTGAGAATTTAGGATCCCTAAAGGGATCTAACATTCTAACATGTGCTTCTAACATTTTTACGCAGATTGTTAAAGCACAGTAAGAGCAATATTTGAAAAAAAACATACAATTTACCAAAAGCAAAACCTTAACAATAAAAAAAGCATGCTTAGAACACCAGGAAATGCAAAAAGTTTACCATTGCTTTGGGACAATGGCGTAACCATAAAGGCAATACAAATTGTGGATTGAACAGTATTTGAAATTGTGACAAAGAAAGTACGTTTGGTTTGTGTTCCCCTGTCCCCTCCCAACCCCACATCCATATGAAGAACAAAAATGAGGAAATACTTTTAGAACATTGATGTCTTCTAAGGTCAGGTTTGCAGCTTGCAAAAGTGGGAACAGAACCCGAACATAAAGTTTTGGATTTTTATTTTTTTTCCATGGTTTTGCTGAAAAGGTATGAACCTGAGCTGATGGATTCTGTTCCCTTCTCCTTTTTGTTTTTATAAAAATTCTATATAAAAATGATTATACAAGTGTTAAACACAGTTTGGATCGTCACCTTTTAACCACCTCAGCTGAGCCTGTTTCATATATCACATTGTGATATAACTTGGATTTCTAGCCTCCTATCCTCCTCCTGGTGGTGCATTTGCACCATTTTTGACCATATTGCGTGTAATAGGATTTTTTTCTTCAGACTTGGAATTCCTGGAGCTTCCAGAAAGGGTTATATAAAACCTGCACTGAAAATAGTGACACGAAAGCCTGGCACCGTTGATGCCAGGTGCACCTTTGAGCGCCTGCAGCAACCGAGGGCTCAGCTACATCAAAGTCATCAGTTGTACATTTACCATTGATGCTCATCCCGCACCTTGTCCTACATTACATAGCTCCTTCCCAATAGGTAGTAAGCAGTCTGTTCTTAGCACGGTGCCGGTTCAGCTCCTTCAGAGACTGAGGTGACACTTAATACCAAGGCAATAATTCATCATTTCTGTTTCCTCACCTTACCTTCATTTTCTAACTTGGAGTTATGTATGTTCCTTCTCCACCCTCCACCCAACCTTCAGACATTTCTATTTTTTTCTCTTTCTGTAATTTTTCTTCTTTGTTTAAAGTTGGCAAAACGCTGAACGCACTGTGGTATGAAGCGCGTTGCATATCCATCGCACTGAAAATATCTGTTTCCCATTTCCAGGCTAAGATTCTGTTTGTACATTTTCTTTTTCTGTGTTTTTATTTTATTTATTTTTTGTTTTGTTTTTCTTCTCCCTCAAGTGGTTGTATAGTTCTGATTTTTCATGTACACCAAGAGTAACTTTTTTGTTTTCTTGTGAACTTACTTAACACCCAATAAAGAGACAAAAAAATGATCTGAGTTCGTGTGGATCACTATTTGAACAGGTTCATTGTATTGCATAAAGTATGACACATATAGTGTAGTATGTTGTTCTTTCAAAGTGGTTCTTCAAGACTCAAAAATTGCTATTGTCCAACCTTGGGTAACATTTATTTGCCATTGAAAACTAGATATTACATGGGGCTGGATAGTCTTTTGAACTTATGACACTGTCACTCTTACACTTGGGCCTCTTTCACACGACCGTTGTTTTTTTCGTTTACTGGTTGTTTTTTGCGTTCCGTATACGGAACCATTCATTTTAATGGTTCCGCAAAAAAAAAAAACGAATGTACTCCGTATGCACTCTATTTCCGATTTTCCGTTCCGTTGAAAAATAGAACATGTCCTATTATTGCCTGCAAATCACGTTCCGTGGCTCCATTCAAGTCAATGGGTCCACAAAAAAAGGAACTCATACGGAAATGCATCCGTATGTCTTCCGTATCCGTTCCATTTTTGCGGAACTATCTATTAAAAATGCTATGCCCAGCCCAATTCTTTCTATGTAATTACTGTATATGCCATACAGAAAAATGGAACAGAAACGGAAACAAAAAACGGACAGTGAAACACTGAAAAAGCCATACGGTCGTGTGAAAGGGGCCTTAATGTGTTAAAGGGGTTCTCCGGGTTTTTAATATTGATGACCTATTCTTGAGATAGGCCATCAATATCAGTTCGGTGGGGATCTGACACCCGCCAATCGGCTGTATGAGGTGCATGTGCCTTCTCTCTTCCTGTTCACCACTGCTTTTCCATAGACAGGTCATCAATATTAAAAGCCCAGACAACCGCTTTAACTAAGGTCTACTGGTTTAGAAAGTAGTTTGTGGTAGGATTGAAGACAGGTTGAAGGTCCATTTCCATAGAGTAGTGGTCAATGATTTATGCTTGGTTCTCTGGTTATAAGTGGTGTACCCCATGATTCAGTGCTGGGTCCATTGTTATTCAACATATACCTGAACATATACTGGAGAAAAGTATTGGGGCACCTACACATTACACTAACAGGAGATTTTGTGACATCTGATTCTAAATCCACAGGCATTAGTATGGAGTAGATCCCCTCTTTGCAGATAAAACAGCGTTCACTTTTGCTTTCTACAAGATTTTGGAACGGTGAGAATTGTTGTCCATTCATCCAGAAGATTATTTGTGAGGTCAGGCACTGATGTTGGTTAAGAGCACCTGGCTCACAATATCTGTTCTAGTTCATCCCAAAGATGCTCATGGGGTTGAGGTTGAGGCTCTGTGCAGCCGGTGTGGTTCTTCCACAGCAAACTCGCCAACCATGCGTTTATGAACCTGGCTTTGCGCACTGGGGCAAAATTGGAAGCATACAATTGTCCAAAATATCTTGGTATGCTGAAGAATTAACATTTCCTTTACTGGAACGAAGGGCCTTTGGCAAACCGCTGAGAAACAGCCCGATAGCATTATCCCTCCTCCACCAGACTTTACAGCTGGCACAATGCAGTCAAACAGGTTCTCTTGGCATCTGCCAAACCCTGACTCATCCATCAGACTGCCAGACAGAGAAGCGTGAATCACGCCAAAGAACATGTTTCCACTGCTCCAGAGTCCAGTGATGCCATACGTTACACCACTCCATACAACACTTGGCATTGTGCTTGGTGATTACAGGCTTCTATGCAGCTGCTCAGTCAAGGAAACTCATGTGATGAAGCTCCTGGGACACAGTTTTGGTGCTAATGGTAATACCTGAAGAGGTTTGGACTCTGCATTTATGGAGTCCGCAGAGCGTTAGTGACTTTAATGCACTATACACCTGCACTCGCTGACCACGCTCTGTAACTTTGTGGTCTCCAATTCTTGGCTGAGTTGCTGTTGTTCCTAAACCCTTCCACTTTACAATAAGGTCATGGTGGAATATCTAGGAGGGAAGAAATTTCATGAACTTGTTACAGTAGTAAGTATTACAGGATCGCGCTGGAATCTTTAGAATGAGCCATTCTATCACAAATGTTTGTAAAGGCAGACCTCATGGCGAGGGGCTGGATTTTATACACCTGTGTCAATGGGACTGAATCCAATGACTAAGAGCTGTGTCCCCCAGTACCTTTTTTAGTGTATTTACTAATGAAGGGATTTTAGCAATTAATCATAACCCGGCATAAAGATATCTCCGTGTGCTGCTGGAGGCTGTGCCTAATTTATAAAGAAGCTCACGCCTCATCATAAATTAAGCATGACACCAGCAGTCCGTATGCCTAAACTAAAATCTATGCCAACCCCGAGAATTAAACAGTTTAGAGTAAAATAAAGCACCACCAGGCTGGAGGAAGAAAAGTTTGATCTTCAGCGGCGGAAAGACTGAAGAGACTAAAGTTGGCCATGCACATTAGATGTATATTGGCTAATTGAGATGGTCCCATAGACTTCTTGTGCAGCAAGGAAGAGCAGACTATGCATGTGCTTTTGTCCCCTCATTCTTGAGAGATCAGTAGAGGTCTCGGCACCGATCTAAACTTTTTATATGTCTCTATGACCTATCAAAAGGTTTTTGAAAAGTTAGTGACTAGTGTAGAGCGAACTTGCGATTCTTCGATAACCCAAACTTTAGATGCCAAACTTAAAACACAAGTTCGCTCAACACTATTAGTGACCCTTTAAAGTGGTTTCCCGGGATTAGGAAAACATGGCCACTCCCCTCCAGAAACCGCCCCACTCCATGGATTGCGTCTGATATTGAAGCTCCTCTCCATAAGTGAATGGGACCGAGCTGCAATAGCACACAGAAACACAGGTGTGGCGCTGTTCTTGAAATAAAAGCACCTATGTTTTACTGATAATGACAGAACCTTTAATTCCTCACACCTGGGACCAAAACTACAGCTTTCCGCGCAGAAAAAACAGGTCCTCACCTCTATAGATTCTAATATGAGAAAGATATGGGTGTCAAGCTGTTTATTGTTAAAAAAAAAAAGTTGTAAAGCATAATAAAAAAATACATAATTTGGTATTTGTGTTTAGGGATGAGCGAATTGACTTTGAATGAAGCATCTGAAGTCAATTCACATAAAACTTCATTAGAATACTGTACGGAGCGAGTGCTTCGTACAGTATTAGAATGTATTGGCTCCTATGAGCCAAACAAAGTTATTACTTTGCAAAGTCTTGTGAGACACTGGTTCAGTTCCAAGGTGCCAAGTTTGGTAAATGTTTTTTTTACAGTAGAAATCAATTTATGAAGTTATTACGCAAAGTTTTGAGAGACTTCGCGAAGTAACAACTTTGGTTCATAGGACCCAATACATTCTAATATTGTACGGAGTGCTTGCTCCGTACAGTAATCTAATAAAGTTTTATGCAAATCATGTTTCATCC
Source organism: Bufo gargarizans (assembly GCF_014858855.1). Classification (NCBI taxonomy): domain Eukaryota; kingdom Metazoa; phylum Chordata; class Amphibia; order Anura; family Bufonidae; genus Bufo; species Bufo gargarizans. The sequence continues at coordinate 66,842,756 of NC_058080.1, forward strand.
AAAGTCAATTCGCTCATCCCTATTGGTGTTATCATACTGACCTGCAGAATTTAGGTAAAGTCGTTTTCCGCTCGTTAACGACTGCATAGGAGGTGCAGATTGAAAGTTTTTGCAGTAGCACACCTCCATGAGCAATCGTCTGACTGTGTAATAGACCTAGAAAGTAAAGATTAATGAGTACACAGCGATTTTATTCCTTTTGCATCTAACGACAATTGTGATGTCTAATAATACTAAATTCAATTGCTAACAACTCGCAAACAATTTGATTATCTATCATTGTCACTATGAAATCTTGAGGTATAATACAGGCATTACTGAAGCTTTTATACTGCATGTAAATTGGGAGCTAACCCTCAGCTATGACTCTTCCTAACGAGCTTTCATCATTTCAAAATTAAAGCACACCATTGCACTAGTGTTGAGTGCGAATATTCGAATTGCTAATTTTTTTCTCAAATATCGTAACTTCGAGATTTCGCGAATATTTAGAATATAGTTCTATATATTCGCGAAATCGAATATTCGTTTTTTTTTTATTGTTATATTTTTTTCTTTCCCACTTCCCTAAAGTTGTTCTTACCTGTCCTTTGGATTCCTGGCTTCCTGGCTGCTCCAGTCAGTGCCCGTTGCCGCTTCTGCCGACTTCCGTGCTCATGGAGCGTCCCTATCACCATGGGAACGTCTCCATATACTAGAATGTACTGTCGGATTTGAGAATTACGTTGAAATCGCAATTCGATTAATTCAAGTTATAATAATCGAATTGCGATTTCAACTTTTTTTGTATATTCTTAATATTGCTCTAACTTCGTCTTTTAGAATATTCGTAATTAGAGCAATATAACGAATATTCTAAAAGACGAAGTTAGAGCAATATTACGAATATTCTAAAAGACGAAGTTAGAGCAATATAAAGAATATTCATAAAATACACATATAGATTGTAATTTAGCTAATATACTGCTTTAGTAATTCTTTTTATTAGTGTACATATTTAACAAAACTTAAGTTCAGAAGAGGTAAAAAAAAATTTGAGGAAAAAAAAGGATTATAGCACTATATTAGCTAAATTACAATCTATATGTGTATTTTACGAAAATTCGTAATATTGCTCTAACTTCGTCTTTTAGAATATTACGAATATTCTAAAAGACGAAATTAGAGCAATTAGAGCAATATTAAGAATATTAAGAATATTCGTAAAATACACATATTAGCCTAGCCATAGTCAATTAGTCATAGGAACGTTGCCTTATACTATCAAAAGAAAAATCGCAATACGCGATTAATTAAATCGCATATTATTCGCGATAATTGGAATAATTACGAATATTCGATTTCAACAAATATAACACGAATATTCGCGAAATATTGCGAAATCGAATATGGCACCTCCCGCTCATCACTACATTGCACAGCAATGGTTCATGCTATGGCTCAATAAAAAAGGCAGTTCTTAAGGAGCTGAATAATATTGATATCTGTGATTTTTGTTTCTTTTGAAATAGTTCTGTTATAGTATGCAAATAAAAATGATTTATGCTTTATAAAGAAAACTAGCATGTTTAGAAATGCTATGTTGAAAAATCCTTGCTCTGTTATAAAAAGACTTTGGGAAATTTAGATTTAAAAAAAATGTTCAAATTCTTAGGGAGGGGGGCTAATCATTTTGTCCCCAAGTGTATGTACAGTTATAGAGGAAAGCAGCACCTTGTTGGTATGAGTTTAAATTACGCCCATTCCCAGTGTCCTGTGTGGGTTATAGCTTCTGTCTTGCTCAGAGGAAGGAAGGAAGGATTTGCTGTTCCTGCTCAGTAACAAGATAAGTTGGTTTTGTTTTTCTTGTGGTTTTCTGTCTAGGCTGTTAGAGAGACGCCTGCCCCCTCCAGGTCCTGAGGAAGCAGGCTGTCTCTTTCCCCCTTTCACCATCTTAGGGATTTTAGGGAATCTCCAGCCTAGGCACAGGGACACGTTTATTCCCACCTTTAGGGTCTGAACGTGGGCATAGAAGTCTAGGGAGAGCTGGTAGGGATTTGTCAGGAGGTGACCTTTATCCCCAGCTTCTTGCCTAGACACTTGTTTGGTGGTCTTCTGTGTATCTTGTATCCTGTCCAGCGTGACATGTTGACCCCCCTCCTTTAAACTATGAGGAACTACAAATAGTAATAGCCAACCTGTACTTGACTATCTCTGCAAGCATGCCCGACTGGTGGCTCAAAAAGCCTTCATCCCTAAATGTTGAAGAAAAGTTACCATCCTCTGAGAGAGAAATTAGTACAGAATATAAAGACTGCGCGGCATCAAAATGAAGTATTGCTGGAAGACAGACAGTGGGGTTCATTTATTAAAGCCGATCTGGTGAAATTTTTTTTGCAAAGGGTATTTTTACGACTATTTTAATGTCTCACAGGCATTTTTACTGCAAGTGCAAAAAATGGGCGGGATGGGGATGTGTTGGGGCCTTGCCAGGGCCAGAGCTCCAACCCTTGCAAATTTACTACTTTTTCATCTGGAAACAAGTAGATGAAAAACTACATCTGCCAGGAGCTGACATAGTGTTTCAGACAGGCCCTCGGACTGCCATATATGTCCCTAATTTATGACAAGGTGTATGCATTTTCATAAAATAGCCATATACTACTAAACAGGGGTGACAACTAAGACCGACATAAAAAGCCATCTTAGTAAATGTCCCCAGTAAGTGCAAGTCCCGCCCAACTGCCGACCATGGCGTAAAACTACCCCTGTGACTAGATATTCACTCATGGCAAGTTAAAAAAGGGACTTGTGACTATTTTTACAACTAAAATAGTTGCAAGTCCCCTAATACTTGACCCTCATTGTGTACGTATCTTGGAGAGACTGAACTGAAATTATTATTGGTTATGTACTGCCTAAATTTTCTCAGTAAAGGGACTGTTTGCTGTTCAAAAAAAAAACGGCCACATCACTGCCATCACCTTCACTGCTCCACGACGACATACTTACCAACATCTCAGTTGGTAAAATCGGGGAATATATGCACCGCCCAGGAACAGAAGGACACGTACAATTTATTGGCGGGGTTTGTGGTGTCCTGCCCATTTTCGGCAAGGGACAGCGCAAAATTTGCCTGGACTGTCTCTTCAGGACAGTTGGCAACTATGCGATTACATGGCCCCAGGGAGCGTTAGATTGAGGACAGCCACAGTGAACCACTACAACTCCTATAATTGCCACAACTACCACTCCCCTTCTCTCGGCTCTCCACCTCCTCGGCTCTCCACCTCCTCGGCTCACTAAACTACATGCTACAAATAATATCGGTAGGAATATTACTACTTAGCTATTGCTATAATGTAATTACCTATGCTATCCATAATTCAGACTCTCCAATACATTGCTATATTACCAGCTCTGTTTTTGTGTGATTTTTGTATTTCTGCCTGTAGGTGTCGTTGTTTCCACTGCTGATGAATGAAAGCTGGTTGTAAATTAAGGAAAAACATTAGGGGTCATTTACAAAGACCAGCTTTTTACAACAATCTCTATTTCATGGCAGAAAAAGTGCCTTATTTATGACAAGGCATCTTCATAAATTAGGCTCAGTGCCGGCAGTCCGTGTACCTGGAGTAAAAACAACTAAAGCCCCTGACTGAGTAGATTTTACTCCTTTTTTATGACTGTTTCCAGGAGTAAAAGATAGTAAATGTGCCGGGGATGAAGTCCCAGCCCCCACCACACCCATGTCACTCCCATGTGGCGAGAAGGGTACAAAAATGCCAGGAAATTGTCAGCGTCTGGCTCAATGTCCGGCCATTGCAGTCTAGCAGCTGGTGGGCACATCCTCACCGTCGGGGACAGGTGAAGAAGTCCTGCTGATGAGAAGAATCAATTTGTGAGAATCAATTCACTCATTTCTACACAGAATCTAGGTCATTTATGAATATTTTTACACCAAATATATTTTTTTTAGGTTTTTGGCCTAAAAATAGTTTCAAGACCCTTTTTTCAACGCTGGATCACATTCCACATGGGTGACATGTTACTGCTACGTATAATATAAAGCACTTCAGTCACCTGTAGCAATTACAAGTCCACACCAGGAGCTCTGCTTAACCCAGTACTACCAGTCTTTCAAACTTGCAGACTTGTGTGTTCTTTTTACCCCATTGTGCCAATATTGTATGTGAGAGAGCAATAGAGGTCAAACTCACAAGTACAAAAGGTTTTGTACCAGCGACTTGTGACTGTGAGTATGACTTCTATTGCTCATTCACATACAGTATTAGCACAATGAGGTAAAAAGAACACACAAGTCTGCAAGTTTGAAAGAATGTTACTGCTACGTCCGGTGATTGGCTGCAGCAGTCCAGTGGCGGCTGTGAACAGGATGTTGATGCCACAGCATTGCAAAGCTACAAAGACAGGAACAATGGAGCCGAAACCCAGCAACGTCAGTCACTCTTCGAGGTCTTCCAGCCATTCTGTAATTTTGATTTAGGTTTCAGACAACCCTTTTAATTATAAAAGGTGATTCTGACATAATTATATAATTTTTTGCCTGGCAGCATAAGCAAACATAGCAAATCAGTCATGCCAATTATGTGTTACTTTTTTTTATATATGATAATGCATTTTAATTAGTGTTGATCGAGCACCAAAGTGCTCTGGTTCTCTGGTGCTCGAGTAGAACACTTTGGGATGCTCGGGTTGTAGCTGGCCAGCTAAGACCTGTCCTAGGTTGTTAATATAGCTGATATGTGTATACAGCTAGACCTGCCAATAGCCTTAATACAGTTCCTATGTTTATGTGTTATTTACTGTGACATCATGTTTTGGATGTCATATAACTGTTATATTTTGTGTTCATAGAGGCAGAAAAAGATAATATGCCTTTAAGATTAATTTTGCAATTTAAGGTAAGCTCAGTGACACAGCAGAAACAACAGAAAGCATAGTGTTAAACTGTTGTTGCTGGGCAGAAGTCTAGACCAATCACAGCCAGCTTCTCACACAGTAAGAGTTTTTTCACCAATCACAGCTAGCCTCACACACAGCCTGTCTGGGAATTCCCCCAGCTCCTGCTGCTAGAATCATTATTCACCAGAGACAGGAGCTAAAGAGACATTCTCTCCACTGAGAGTCAGGTTTTATGGGAACAAGAGGCCAAAATAGGTATTTAAAACAGTTATATAATGTTCCTATTGTTAGTATTGTGTTTAGAACTGTATACTGAACCATATATATATGTGTTTACTTACAGTTCCGCCAAATCAAACTACAATTGCAAATACAAATTGCAAGCATTCATATTCCATATTGCAATCCAAATTGTATACCACCATACCAGATCATACTCAACCAATCTGCAAATAGTCACTGCTAACTGCATACTGCAAGTGAACTATTAGTTAGACCTCAGATATACTTCTCAGAGAGATCATAAAGTGCTTAAATAACTTAATGTGAGAGTACAGATACTCAAGAGAGAAATATATCCACCATTTTATGCTGAATGACAAGATTGAACAGTTGAACCACCATCTTAATCATACTGCCATTTTGTGATATCTTTTCAACACGTTTTATGTACATGGACTATCTGCTGCGGAGGCGGCAGTGTTATATGAAGAAAAGTTGAAGTTAATAAAGAAATTATTTGAAGCATTTGGTGTGCTCTTTAAACTTACTGTTTCCATAGAACGGCGCTAGAGGAATTACAGAGTAATAGACAGTCTGGTTAGACTAAAAGTCAGAAATATCAAAATTATTCTAATGTCACAGCGCAAAAGGCACTTCATAGTGCTGCGCCTGCCACAGTGGAACTATTTTGGCCTCAGAGGGCAAAGTGATAGTGCTCCTCAACTTGCACAGAAAAGAGCACATTAGGGGGCGGAGCCTGACCGCACATGGTGGCAGAAGAGTGAGACGTGAGGTCCCACACAGCAGTCACTACAGGCAAGCTAAGCTGATGACAATACTTTATAAATATGGTCAAGTGCGGCAAGGACAAGAGGACGGAGACCCCAGGCACACCCCAAGCCCAAAAGAACTTCTCTGACATCCACAAATTCCTCCAAAACAAGGCTCCAAGCCTGCAGCCCCATCCTTCCAAAATGGTGCCTGAAGATCCGGTGGCACAGGACAGTGAGGAGGACCCTGAACAGCTCAGTTGCAGCGCAAGCGATCACTGAGACCTAGAGCTCACGGCTTTCTTCAGGACAACCATAGCCCAGGCACTCCTTACTATCCGACCTTTCTGAAATCAAGTCAGACGTTAAGCACATTGGTGCACGTGTAGAGGCTTTAGAAACCATGTGCACTGCAATTATGACACATGCAGCTGCACTGGAGGGATGCACAACTGACCACTTGGCGCATATTAACAAAGCGCTTGTTTTAATTGAGGAACAAGAGAATAGAAACAGGTAACGAAACATACGCATAAAAGGACTACCAGAGTCCTGGCCAGCTGACGCCCTGAAGAAGGTCACCATAGAAGTTTTCAGCGGGCTTGTCGGGGAGGTCGCAGCCCATTCTGTTGTTATTGAAAGGATCCACAGATCCCTCAAGCCACAGCCACCGCAATCAGAACCCCCTCGGGATGTGATTTGTGGCATTTTGTTGTATGTGGACACCGCTACCATCCTGAAAGCTGCAAGAGAAAAAGCTCCTATACTTTATGCTGGAGCGGAACTTGCCTTCTATCCAGACGTTGCCCCATCTATACTGTCAAAAATAACTATTCTTAAACCTCTTCTAGAGAAGCTGAGACAGAGAAATACCATCTACTCATGGTTGTATCCCTTTGGCCTCTCCATCATACACAACTGCCGCAGACTCTGCATCCACACACCAGAGAACCTTGCTAATTCCTGCACACTGCTAGACTTGGAGCCCTAAATATCCCATCATGGATGCCAGCTGCCACCTCAGTCACCATGCCCTAGCTACCATCGCAGAAGCAGTGGCAACAAGTGCCCAAAGACAAGCGTCACCGTCATGACAAAGGATCCATGGAACACACATTCGATCCAGCTTAAGTGGGTATTGGTGTGACCCTCAGGTATATGAGTACACCATGGGCTTGCCCAAGGATTGTGTAGATGAACTCCGTCTACTCATTGGCCTGCTTGACAGTTATCTAATAGTTAAGTTCAGATCAGTCAAGGGGGTAGTTATAGAGTTTAAATCCGGAGTTGCACTGTTCTTTGAAGGACACCTGTTTCGCTGTGTTATATTTTAACTTGCGCATCTTCATAGACATGCTTATTTTCTTGTGTTGCATTTACCTCTTTCATGGGTTTATGGGCCCCTCCACTCTCCCTCTCCCCCTCTCCCCATCCTCCATAAGGCTCTACAGTTTAATTCCTCCTTTATATCATGAGATGTTGAAGATTGTTGATCTGGCTCGTTTTTTCTCACCTCAGCCTTGGGGGCAGTCGCAGAGTTCAATCCTTGGGCTGCACTGCTTACAAGCACTCATCTACTTTGTACTGTGTGGGTCGATCTCAAATGAGAGACACTGTATTTAGAGTCGAGCACCCTCATTCTCAAGGCACCTCTACTGTGTATTAATCGTCATGGGTGCTCCACTCTCTCTGGCTTGCGGAATCGATCCATTATGCTTCAGATATTAACGTTTAAGTAACTGGGTTTGTCACTGATGCTATAGTATATTTACCACTATTGTCACCCGCCACCATCTCCCCCCCCTTGCTTTTTAGGTACACTTTGTTTACTCTCCCAGTATTCCTGTTAGACATCCGCATGTAATGCATGAACATGTGATAGATCATGATCAACTGCAGAATCCCTGGGGTTACCAGGATTGCATACACTACCTGAGAACAGGAGAGAGACTTGCGAAAGAAGCCTAGAACTCAGCTAGCATCTCCTCACCACTTTAGGGGATTTGACACTCTCACATTTAAGAGCATCTGAAATGCTTTCTTCAGGACAACATCCCCCCTCCCCCTCCGCTTTACCCCCATTCGGCTCATACAACAACCTCCATAAAGTAACCACTATATAACTATATATTTCCTTGCCTACTTACTCTTACATGTCAGCTTACATCCAGCATACTATAGTAACATGCAAAGCAATAGCCTGCATACTGCTAGTCAGAACAATTCTTTGTCTTTGCTACTTGATTCCCCCCACACACTTTATACTAACGTCAATTGGCCGTCGCTTTACACACACATTGTAGCCAGGCTACAAAACAATTATCTGGTTCATTCACTTTCTCCTACTAACTAAGCCGCTCACCTACACCTGGATACCCTTTCCTTCCTCCCCTCCCCTACTACTGATTTTACTCTCTAAGTCATCAATGGAGTCTACCGTAACCACTCTAAATGTTAGGGGTCTTAATTCACCCAACAAGAGGAGTAATATCTTGCTCCTTCTCTAAAAGCTTAAATCACAAATTGTGTTTCTTCCGGAAACATTTTAGAGTCAAAAACATTCCAAAGCTGCCCAGATCGCCTTTCACTCGATGGTTCCATAACGCTAGTGCTTCCTCGGCCTTCAGAGGAGTTTCCATTGCCATACATAACTCAATTTCTTTGATATGTTCGAGCCAATATCAGGATGCAGATGGCATATTGATACTTAAGGGAGATTTAGGCACACAAAAGGCGCTCGCAAACTTTTATGCACCCAATGCAGGCCAGGTGTCCTGGCTGATGGGTACGCTAAATACTTTACAGCTATTTGCAGAAGGCGTTGTGATACTTGGCACGGATATAAATCATCCCTTACATCCCATTGAAAACTCCGCCACGGCCAGGTCTCAGATCCCCGCCAGAGAGATCAAGCGGCTCCATGACAAATTGCATGTTTTACGGTTAGTTGATGTGTGGAGATCTTTTAACCCCTCCGCTAAGGACTACACTTTTTACTCTGCCCCACATGATTCCTTCAAAAGATTAGACCATATCTTTACCTCCTCTTCAGCCCTCTCCTCCTTCACATCAGCACAAATAGGTAGCATAACGGTATCAGACCATGCACCTTGTTCAATAACATATCAAATTTCCCAGCTCCCTTGGGTGAATGGGTTTGGAGATTAAACAAAACTTTGTTGAGTTCAGATGAAAATCAGACGCACATCAGAAATAATCTAAAATCGTTCTTCCAGGAGAACGCATCTACACAGGTCTCCTCCTCGCTATTGTGGGAAACGCATAAGGCGTATTTTAGAGGAGTACCAGAACCAAAAAAGATAGACAAAAAGACATAGATGAACTGTTAGACCGCATAGTGTCTACAGAAAAGAATATTAAACATTCTAGCACGCATGGGAGACTGAAAGAACTAAAAGCACTCAGACAAAGGCTGAAGCATATCCTGGACCTTCAACATGCTAAGCAGCAACTGTACTTCAAGCATAAATTGTATGCTCACGGAAATAAGGGTGGAAAACTGATGTCCTCTCTGATAAAAAAGACTTGTGACAGAACGTACATACATAAAATTAAAGGTTTTCAAGGAACGACACATACCCAAACGACTGAAATAGCCCAGAACTTCCATGCTTACTACACTAGCTTGTATAATCTTGTACCCAGCCCTGACCCATCTCTCCCGCGACACATTCAGAACTTTTTAGACACACTAGATTTACCTACAGTAACTGAGGAGGAAACCTCCAACTTATTAAATCCGGTTACCGAAAAGAAACTCAAAACTATTCTGTTTATCTTCCCCCCTGGGAAAAGTCCGGGCCGGATGGTCTCCCTCTTCTATACTACAGGAAATTCAGTGATGTCTTACTACCCCATTTAGTCTCACTTTGCAACTATTTACTGCAAGGAGGCTCATTACTTCCACAAACACAGGAAGCACACATTACGCTTATACGTAAGACTGGAAAAGATCCCCAAGTCTGCGGAAACTATCGCCCCATCTCACTGCTAAACTTATATGTGAAAATATGTGTCAAATTGATAGCGACCCACATTAGCCCCCTTCTTCCACGACTGATTGGGACAGAACAGGTGGGCTTTGTGAGGGGCAGAGACAATTCATGCAAACTCCTTCACATTATACATTAAGCCCACCAACATAAAATCCCTTTGGCGCTTTTAGGAGTAGACGCAGAGAAAGCGTTTGACAGGGTCAACTGGGCTTTTAATGGAAGCCACCCTGCATAAATTTAAATCTCCCCCTCAGGCCTAGTTCACGCTATATTTACCTTATACTCTCAACCCTCCGCCCACATAAAGATCAACGGCGCTTTGTCCCCGACTTTTAAAATCACCAATGGCACACGCCAGGGTTGCCCTCTCTCTCCCTCACTGTTTATACTCGTAGTAGAAACCCTGATTCAGAACCTGAGGCAAAACACATCATTCATAGGTTTCCGCAAAGGTACCTCGCAACTTAAATGTGCTGACCTATTGTTTTTACTTTCCAAGCCATCCTCTGATCTCCCAATGCTATCAACACTTTTAGAGGAATATGGATCCATTTCTTCCTTTAAAGTAAATATTTCAAAATCGGAGATCCTAAACATAACCATACCCACACAAATCGTGTAGGAGTCAAAACAAAAATTGTCTTTCCCATGGGTCCCTACATCCCTATAATACTTAGGTATACAGCTTCCACAGTACCTCGCAAACTTTTACAACCTTAACTTCGCTCCTCTTCTCCAGGACCTTAAACAAATGTCACGTAAATATGATTTCCCATACATCTCCTGGATGGGGCGAACAAACCTCTTAAAAGCTTATATAGTCCCAAAGATACTGTACACAATATTGATGATCCCAATGTACCTACCAGCCACTTTTTTTTTACAAATAGAAAAAGAGGCTTCAGCACCAAGCGTGGACGTAAAATAAATTCCCAATCTTTATTCAGCAATATTCCATAAACGTACAGCAATCAGTGGCATAGGCTCCCGCTTAAAAGGTCCCAACCACCATCTTTTCCGATGCGTTTGTTTGCAGTTGGAACAAAATACTCAGTGACTGTTCACTAAAACTCATGTCTCTGATTATTGAACATGAGGGTGCCAGACTCGCCAACATTCATACAAAAATTGATGATTGCAGGATTACCCTGGACAAACATAAATCTTCCGAAGATTTCTCCAAAAGGGAGGAAGATATTATGCTACATATCAACCAAATGGAAAATGACATCATGGAAATGAAACACCGGAAATTCCAAAGGGACACCTATGATTATAACAACAACCAAGTATATGAATGGGGGAGGAGGGATAACCCACATGGCACACCTAAGTCTATTCTCAAGAAGAAATACAATAATAACAAAAAATACAAAAATAATCAAGGGGTCACCAAACAAAGTGTATCTCGCAGAGTGAGTTTCAGCAATTCAGAAGTGGAGACATCTGAGTCCTGCGAATCAATGGGGGAGGAGGAGGGTGAAAACAGAATTCGGGACTCACATCAAATGAAACTCTCATATTATCAAAAGAATAGGAACAACAAAGATAAACCTGAACTTCCAAAAAACGACCCAGAAGGGGCGGTCGTAAACACAAAAAGACCGCATCAGATGTCCACTCGTTTGCAAAACAAATCATTTCTAAAGGTGACAAAAATTCTCTGACATTGGATGTGGTTAATTTGTCTAGTCACGTATTAACTAATGATCAGAAAAATGTATTGTCTTTGGGCTTAAATTTTGTGCCTTGTACAGATTTTGATCCCTTTTCAACCATAATACAGGTGAATAGATTTGTCAGAAACCTTACATTAAGAAGATGCTTTTCCGAACCTCCTTCTCCACTTGAAGACCCGCAGACAGAGGAAGAAAAAGAAGAAAAAAATTGTAGTAATGATAATATTTACAATAATCTAACATTTAAAGAACAACAGTCTCTGTTCTGCCTTGCGGGTCTCCAATTGGATAATGAACAACAATGTATTCAAAATATCCAACATGATTTTGAAGTGTCGAACAAACAATATTACCCTATAAAATTTCGTACAAATAGCATGGATGTTTTTCAGGAGGTGGTAGAAAAGGAACTATTAAAGATACATGATTCGATCCCCAATGTCAGAGAATATTACCTTAATATGACACAAAGGTCTGCATTGAAACAACTTGAGGACAATAAGGACCTTATTTTTAAGATGGCGGACAAAGGGGGTTCAGTGGTGGTGCTGGACAAGACGTGCTATCATACACAAATGCTGGAGGTCTTGTCGGACATCACCACTTATAAATGTTTGAAACACAACCCCCTTACTGCATACAAAAAGGATTTGGTCCTCATCTTGAATAAGGGCCTGGAGAAGGGTCATATTAATCAGAGACAATTTGAGTTTCTAAATGTTGATTTTCCTGTAACCCCCATAATCCATGCCCTCCCAAAGATTCATAAGGGAGTTAACCCCCCCCAATGAGACCAATTGTCTCGGGCATGGGCTCCTTAACTGAAAAACTGAGTGAATGGCTGGACTCAGTCCTACAGCCTCTGGTTAAAAGATTACCGGGGTACATCAAAGATACAACTGATGTCCTCAGATACATGTATGACTGTACATGGACAGATCATTATGTATGGATTACACTAGACGTTGTGGCTCTGTATCCCTCCATTCCTCATACATTTGCCCTTTTGGCATTGGAGTATAACCTGCACAGATATAGCAGTTTTCTGATTTATTTATAGATTATGTTTTGGAGATTACCTCCTATCTCCTCACACATAACTATTTTACATTCAATGAGATATTCTATGTTCAAATATCAGGCGTTTCCATGGGGGCGAAATTCTCCCCATCCCTGGCAAATTTATCTATGGCCTTTTGGGAGGAAAAATATATTTTTTCTGTAGACAATCCCTTCTCTGGGGAACTTGTCTGGTATGGCAGATACATCGATGACCTGCTCCTCATTTGGGGGGGCGATGTGTCTGCCATACCAGACTTTGTCAGTTATGTCAATGGGAACACATACAACCTGAAATTCACGTGCGTACAACACCCCCAAACAATTAATTTCTTGGATCTAAAACTAACTGGGATTCCAGACCAGGTGATATTGACGGAGACCTACCGCAAGGAGATCTCCGGCAATACCATTCTAAAAGCTAATAGTCACCACCCACTACACACGATAAAAAGCATCCCTGTGGGGGAATTTATAAGAGCCAAAAGAAATTCCAGTACCAACGAGGCCTTTGATAAAGAATGTGCAAACATATGGACACGTCTTATGTCTAGAGGATACCCAAAGTGGATGCTTTCTAGGGGCATAAAAATAGCCAACAACAAAAACAGACCCGAATTACTTGGTCTGATGCCTAACATGCAGCGCCAATTACCGAACAAAGAAAATACGGGTTGTTATAACATTGAGAATAGAGACAATATAAATACAAACAAAAATAAGAACAGAAATAATAATGTTGGCAAATATAGAAACAAAAGGCATGAATCTATACCCACCATAGTCTTAACCTATAGTAGACAATTTACTATGATTAAGAAAACTATTCAAAAATGCCTACCCATCCTATATGAGGATGATATCCTGAGAGGAGTACTAAAAGAGGGTTGCCGTGTTGTCTCCAAGAGACCTAACACTTTGGGCAAAACATTATCACCCTCTCTGTTCACCCCAACAGAAGCAATAAATAAAAATCAACCCACCTGGCTTAAATACACAGGATTTTCCAAATGCGGTAGTCAGAGATGTAAGGTCGCTAAAACTACCAAGGAATTTCACAATTCTACACATTCTGAGACATTCCCTATCAGGAGCTACATAAATTGTAATACGAGTGGAGTCATATATATCGTCACATGTACTTCATGTGATCTTATATATGTAGGGTGTACTATCAGGAAATTTAAAGACAGGTTACGGGAACATCTAAACTATATTGCCAACCCTTCCATAACAGGGATTTCCAATGCGGCCAGTCATTTCATAAATATCCATAATCGCAATATAGACACATTTTCCACCTTCGCTTTTGAACGTATCACACTACCACAAAGGGGCGGCAACATCAAACAAAAGATCCTTTTACGGGAAGCATATTGGATTTGGAGATTAAAAACAAGATATCCGCAGGGTCTTAACCTCAAAAAAGAATTAATGTACCTATACTAAAGGTAACATGCAGCCAAGCCATTACCACTCTGTTTTAATTCTGTTTTATACCTCCGCAAGCAGACTTATGTATTTACACATGGTTATCCAAAATAACTTTCTTTTAAACTTGTTGGTTTTCCTCTCTTTATATATTGCTTTTGAGGCTCCAGTGTGGTGATAATATCCTACAATGGCTGTATATTCCATACCGTCCGGTTCCTTATAGTTATGATCATAGTTATTAAATACAGATACATCCTGTTTAATGGTGTTCCAATTTTGATACGAATGGGGTCTATGACCAAATAAATAAATTTTGTTGGGCTTATATACCAAAAGTACAATTGGTCACTATCTTATAATTATGGGCGATCAAGGATAAATACCAACACTAAAACCATTGATAACTAGGAACAAATATTGGGAATGTGAGAATGGAAGTAATGTATCAATGAAAATGGGAATAGGAAATGTGATGTCAATAGTAAAACTAAAACTAAAAATGAACTTAGCATTAAATAGTAATATTAACCACTTCAGCCCCGCTAGCTGAAACCCCCTTCATGACCAGAGCACTTTTTACACTTTGGCACTACACTCGTTTCACCGTTTATCGCTCGGTCATGCAACTTACCACCCAAATGAATTTTACCTCCTTTTCTTCTCACTAATGGAGCTTTCATTTGGTGGTATTTTATTGCTGCTGACATTTTTACTTTTTTTGTTATTAATCAAAATGTAACGATTTTTTTGCAAAAAAATGACATTTTTCACTTTCAGCTGTAAAATTTTGCAAAAAAACGACATCCATATATAAATTTTTCGCCAAATTTATTGTTCTACATGTCTTTGATATATCTTGGCAAAAGACAACTTTTCCCATTTTTTTTATACAAAGTTGGCATTTGACCAAGATATTTCTCTCACCCAGTATGGGTATATGTAAAATGACACCCCAAAACACATTCCCCAACTTCTCCTGAGTACGGCGATACCAGATGTGTGACACTTTTTTGCAGCCTAGATGCGCAAAGCAGCCCAAATTCCTTTTAGGAGGGCATTTTTAGACATTTGGATCCCAGACTTCTTCTCACGCTTTAGGGCCCCTAAAAAGCCAGGGCAGTATAAATACCCTACATGTGACCCCACTTTGGAAAGAAGACACCCCAAGGTATTCAATGAGGGGCCTGGCGAGTTCATAGAATTTTTTTTTTTTTGCATAAGTTAGCGGAAATTGATTTTTTTTTGTTTTTTTCTCACAAAGTCTCACTTTCCGCTAACTTAGGACAAAAATTTCAATCTTTCATGGACTCAATATGCCCCTCAGCGAATACCTTGGGGTGTCTTCTTTCCGAAATGGGGTCACATGTGGGGTATTTATACTGCCCTGGCTTTTTAGGGGCCCTAAAGCGTGAGAAGAAGTCTGGAATATAAATGTCTAAAAATGTTTACGCATTTGGATTCCGTGAGGGGTATGGTGAGTTCATGTGAGATTTTATTTTTTGACACAAGTTAGTGGAATATGAGACTTTGTAAGAAAAAACAAACAAAAAAATATATATTTCCGCTAACTTGAGCCAAAAAAATGTCTGAATGGAGCCTTACAGGGGGGGGGGGGGGGGGGTGATCAATGACAGGGGGGTGATCAATGACAGGGGGGTGATCACCCATATAGACTCCCTGATCACCTCCATCATTGATCACCCCCCTGTAAGGCTCCATTCAGACGTCCGTATGATTTTTACGGATCCATGGATACATGGATCGGATCCGCAAAACACATGCGGACGTCTGAATGGAGCCTTACAGGGGGGTGATCAATGACAGGGGGTGATCAGGGAGTGTATATGGGTGATCACCCCCTGTCATTGATCACCCCCCTGGTAAGGCTCCATTCAGACGTCCGTATGATTTTTACGGATCCATGGATACATGGATCGGATCCGCAAAACACATGCGGACGTCTGAATGGAGCCTTACAGGGGGGTGATCAATGACAGGGGGTGATCAGAGAATCTATATGGGTGATCACCCGCCTGTCATTGATCACCCCCCTGTAAGGCTCCATTCAGACGTCCGTATGTGTTTTGCGGATCCGATCCATGTATCTGTGGATCCGTAAAAATCATACGGACGTCTGAACGGAGCCTGACAGGGGGGTGATCAATGACAGGGGGGTGATCAATGACAGGGGGGGTGATCAGGGAGTTTATATGGGGTGATCAGGGGTTTATAAGGGGTTAATAAGTGACGGGGGGGGTGTAGTGTTTGGTGCGACTTTACTGACCTACCTGTGTCCTCTGGTGGTCGATCCTAACAAAAGGGACCACCAGAGGACCAGGTAGTAGGTATATTAGACGCTGTTATCAAAACAGCGTCTAATATACCTTTAGGGGTTAAAAAAAATCACATCTCCAGCCTGCCAGCGAACGAATCGCCGCTGGCAGGCTGGAGATCCACTCGCTCACCTTCTGTTCCTGTGAGCGCGCGCGCCTGCGTGCGATATGACGCGTCGATGCGTCCAGGAGGAACAAATCAACCACCTCCTGGACGCATCGGCGCGTTAGGCGGTCGGGAGGTGGATAAAGAAATGCTTATTCTTGTCCGCAAAATGGACAAGAATAGGACATGATCTATAATTTTTGCTGAGCCATGGAACAGAGCAACGGATGCGGACAGCACACAGAGTGCTATCCGCATCTTTTGCGGCACCATTGAAGTGAATGGGTCAACACCCGAGCCGCAAAAAATGCGGCTCGGATGGGGACCAAAACCACGGTCGTGTGAATGAGCCCTAAGGGAAATATCTGCGTCTGTTCTGTGTTTAGAGCCGCACCTGGCGGCACTAATGAAAATCACTGACCGAAAGCAGACTGTGTGAATAAGGCATTAGGCTGGGTTCAAGCGAAAAAAAACAAAAAAAAAACCTTTTTGGTTGTGGAAAAGCCAGCAGATTTCATCCTCTTCATTGAGAAGGATGAATTCTGCAAGCGAAATCCACTGTATAAATTTAAATGCCGCAGATTTCAAATCTACAATACTGCAGCTTTTTTTCTGCAGTGTGTGGATACTGTACAACACTGTGGACTTGCCACATGAAAATACATGGCAGCAAATCCACAGCATTTCAGTCACATACCCTAAAACTGTATTTTATGTATATATACATAGAAGAAAAAAAGGGATAGATAGATTGCCATTTATTGAAAAAAAAAGAATGAAAGAAAGAAAGAAAGGTGTTTACAGTAAGTGTTCTGTACATACCAGTCTCCCTCACTAGCAGGCTGTGAGGAGAGGGAGATGATAGTAAGTTATTGTTTACTCACAAACTTATGCATAATTACTGTGACTGGATGTCACAGTAATCACATGCCCTGGAGACCATTCTGATTCTGGAGGCAGCAGGAGTCACAGAGGTACTATGGGGCTATTGCGATCTCCCTCAGCCCTCCCTCCCAAACAGCTGAGTGCTGTAACTGGATACTACCGAGCTCACATGTCCTGGAGACCATGCTGATTGGTCTCCAGGTGAAATCAGCTGCTGGGGGGATCGCTGCTGCAGTGTAAGTGTACCGATCTCCCTCTCCTGCCAGCACTAATGAGAGGGAGATGGTAGATGCATTTGTGATCGCTCTGACTGCTTGTCAGAGCGATCAAAAGAACAGAGACCAGGAAAAAAGGTCTCAGGGTAAAGCTCCATGTTCTTGGCTGTCAGGAGGCAGCTGAGTCACGGAGTTTCTGTGTACAGGGGCGGAGCACAGGGGTACGGCATACATATTAGGACATCGTCAGACATCATCCACAACTAGTGGCGTCGCTAGAGGGGGGCGAGGGGGGGCAATTGCCCCCCCTATGTTGTCCCTTGCCCCCCCGGGTGCCCCCCCGCTGATTCCCCAGAGTGAATACTAATGAGCGCTTCCATTATGGAAGCGCTCATTAGTACCGAAGGACCAGGAAGTGGTGAACGCTCTGTACTCACCACTTCCTGGTCCTCGGCTGTCGGCTGTGCAGGGCTGCGCACAGCGTAAGGTCGCTCTGTGACCTCACGCTGTGCGCGCCAGTTTAGAGCACAGTCGACTGAGGAGAAAATGGCAGGCGGCGTCCGTCCAGGAGCAGGAGAGGTAAGTGTTTTTATTTTTTATTTTATAGAAAATGTGGCTGCTGGGGGCATTATGGGGGCTAATTGGAGGCATATGGGGCATTTGGAGGCATATGGGGGCTAATTGGAGGCATATTTGGGGGCTAATTGGAGGCATATGGGGGCATTTGGAGGCATATGGGGGCTAATTGGTGGCATATTTGGGGGATAATTGGTGGCATATTTGGGGGATAATTGGAGGCATATTTGGGGCTAATAGGAGGCATATGGGGCTAATAGGAGGCATATGGGGCTAATAGGAGGCATATGGGGGCTAATATGAGGCATAATGGGGCTAATAGGAGGCATATGGGGGCTAATAGGAGGCATATGGGGGCTAATTGGAGGCATATGGGGGCTAATTGGAGGCATATGGGGCTAATTGGAGGCATATGGGGGCTAATAGGAGGCATATGGGGCTAATAGGAGGCATATGGGGCTAATAGGAGGCATATGGGGCTAATATGAGGCATATGGGGGCTAATAGGAGGCATATGGGGGCTAATAGGAGGCATATGAGGCTAATAGGAGGCATATGGGGGCTAATAGGAGGCATATGGGGGCTAATAGGAGGCATATGGGGGCTAATTGG
Source organism: Bufo gargarizans (assembly GCF_014858855.1). Lineage (NCBI taxonomy): Eukaryota > Metazoa > Chordata > Amphibia > Anura > Bufonidae > Bufo > Bufo gargarizans. The sequence continues at coordinate 66,861,568 of NC_058080.1, forward strand.
AGGCATATGGGGGCTAATTGGAGGCATATGGGGCTAATAGGAGGCATATGGGGCTAATAGGAGGCATATGGGGCTAATAGGAGGCATATGGGGGCTAATAGGAGGCATATGGGGGCTAATAGGAGGCATATGGGGGCTAATAGGAGGCATATGGGGGCTAATAGGAGGCATATGGGAGCTAATTGGAGGCATATGGGGGCTAATTGGAGGCATATGGGGGCTAATAGGAGGCATATGGGGGTTAATTGGAGGCATATGGGGCTAATTGGAGGCATATGGGGGCTAATAGGAGGCATATGGGGCTAATAGGAGGCATATGGGGCTAATAGGAGGCATATGGGGCTAATAGGAGGTATATGGGGGCTAATAGGAGGCATATGGGGGCTAATAGGAGGCATATGGGGCTAATAGGAGGCATATGGGGGCTAATAGGAGGCATATGGGGGCTAATTAGAGGCATATGGGGGCTAATTGGAGGCATATGGGGGCTAATTGGAGGCATATGGGGTCTAATTGGAGGCATATGGGGCTAATAGGAGGCATATGGGGCTAATAGGAGGCATATGGGGCTAATAGGAGGCATATGGGGGCTAATAGGAGGCATATGGGGGCTAATAGGAGGCATATGGGGGCTAATTGGAGGCATATGGGGGCTAATTGGAGGCATATGGGGGCTAATTGGAGGCATATGGGGGCTAATAGGAGGCATATGGGGGCTAATAGGAGGCATATGGGGGCTAATAGGAGGCATATGGGGCTAATAAGAGGCATAATGGGGCTAATAAGAGGCATAATGGGGGCTAATGAGGCATAAGGGCTGATATGGGGGCTAATGAGGCATAAGGGCTGATATGGGGGCTAATGAGGCATAAGGGCTGATATGGGGGCTAATGAGGCATAAGGGCTGATATGGGGGCTGATATGAGAGGCATAATGAGGGCTAATGAGAGGCATAATGTGTCATCCACAGATGCCCCCATAACAGTGTGTCTTCCACAGATCCACCATAACAGTGCGCCTGTGCACTGACGAGAGACAGAAAGAAGGGGAAAGAATCCGTGGAAGCAAGCAGAGGACGGCACTGCAGACGACTGAATAGCTTCTTTTGTAAGTAAATTGCTTTATTATAACTGTATCCCTGCATATCGCAATTCTCTCGTATTTTGTAATCTTATTGATATATACTTATTTTGTTTGTGCCCCCCCATTTTTGACTGTGGTATCTTTGTGCCCCCCCTATATATTGTTCCTAGAGTCGCCACTGTCCACAACTCCATCCTCCGTCAGGCAAAACTCCATCAGCCCTCAGACATCAGACAAAACTCCGTCCTCCGTCAGACAAAACTCCATCAGCCCTCAGACATCAGACAAAACTCCATCCTCCGTCACCCAAAACTCCATCAGACCTCAGACAAAACTCCGTCCTCCATCAGGCAAAACTCCATCAGACCTCAGACATCAGACAAAACTCCGTCCTCCGTCAGGCAAAACTCCATCAGACCTCAGACATCAGACAAAACTCTGTCCTCCGTCACCCAAAACTCCATCAGACCTCAGACATCAGACAAAACTCCGTCCTCCGTCAGGCAAAACTCCATTAGACCTCAGACATCAGACATCAGACAAAACTCCGTCCTCCATCAGGCAAAACTCCATCAGACCTCAGACATCAGCTAAAACTCCGTCCTCCATCAGGCATCAGCCAAAACTCCGTCCTCCCTAACTCAAAATACGCCCTACTACACACACTTTTCACCTGACGGAGCTGCTAGCTGCTGGAGAGGCAAAGGACCTGTGATGACGTCATGACCATGTGACGAGTCACGTGTGTGGGAGGGGTCAGATGTGCACAGCAGCTGGTAGAGTGTACAGAACAGTAGCCATCAAATAGAGCTCTGTACTAGAGATGTGTGTGTAACCTGCATGTAGCAGAGCTGTGTACTGTGTTACGGAGATGTATGTGTAACCTGCAGGTAGCAGATCTGTATGTGTAACCTGCAGGTAGCAGAGCTGTGTACTGTGTAGCAGATCTGTATGTGTAACCTGCAGGTAGCAGAGCTGTGTACTGTGTTACAGAGATGTATGTGTAACCTGCATGTAGCAGAGCTGTGTACTGTGTAGCAGAGATGTATGTGCAACCTGCAGGTAGCAGAGCTGTGTACTGTGTAGCAGATCTGTATGTGTAACCTGCATGTAGCAGAGCTGTGTACTGTGTTACAGGGATGTATGTGCAACCTGCAGGTAGCAGTGTTGTGTACTGTGTAGCAGAGATGTGTACTGTGTTACAGAGATGTGTGTGTAGCCTGCATGTAGCAGAGCTGTGTACTGTGTATATAGAGCAGTGTGTGTAACAGCATGTAGCAGAGCTGTGTACTGTGTTACAGAGATGTGTGTGTAACCTGCATGTAGAAGTGCTGTGTACTGTGTAGCAGAGCTGTATGTGTAACCTGCATGTAGCAGAGCTGTGTACTGTGTTACAGAGATGTATGTGTAACCTGCATGTAGCAGAGCTGTGTACTGTGTTACAGAGATGTATGTGTAACCTGCATGTAGCAGGCTGTGTACTGTGTATATAGAGCAGTTTGTCTAACCGCATGTAGCAGAGCTGTGTACTGTGTTACAGAGATGTGTGTGTAACCTGGGAACTATAAAAAAGTGTAAAAAAAACCCATAAATATTCAGATCACCCCCCTTTTCCCAAAATTAAAATAAAAAGACACATCATGGGTTTCGCAATGTGTAAAAACGCCCATTGTATAAAAAATATATTCCCCATACGGCAAACAGCAAAACAGAAAAAAAAAAGAGTCCAAATGTCCGATTCGCCGTTTTTGGTCACTTCATTTGCTACAAAAATTTAAATAAAAAGTGATCAAAAAGTCTTAAACACCCCAGAATGGTATCAGTAAAAAAGTTTAGATTGCCCCGCAAAAAATGAGCCCCCATCCAGCTCTGTACACATAATTACAAAAAAGTTATGGGGCTCAAAATATGGCGACAAAAAAAATCGGATATTTTTATTTTTTTATCACTATTAAAACGCAAGAAAAACTATACATATAAGGTATCGCCGGATTCGATCTGACCTGTAGAATAAAAGTAACCAGTCAGTTTTATCGCACATCGAATGTCGTAAATAAAAATCACGTAAAACTGTGGTGGAATTGCTTTTTTTTTTCAACAGGAAGAATGGGCAGTTTTACCATCTGAGAAAATAAAGACCCTCATCCATAACTACCACAAAAGACTTCAAGCTGTCATTGATGCTAAAGGGGGCAATACATGGTATTAATAACTGGGGTGTGTAAGCTTCTGATCAGGGTCATTTGGGGAGTTTGTGTTGTGATTATGATTTATAAAGAGTAAACACAGTTGTTTGACATAAATGGCTTTAGCCGACCACTAACCACGAGCGAGAGAAAAGTGTCCGTGTTATCATTCATATTCTCTGAACAATGGCTAAAGGGGTATTCTCATCTTAATGATCACTGTTACATCTGTTAATGATTTGACAGTGATAATTTTTCTAAATACATTTTATTACCCAATTCCCATCCTTTTTTAGAAAATAAGTCCCCTCTTACCCGATGTTGTCTTTGGTCTCCCCTGGTCACGGCCACCTCTCCTGTCGAATCCAGCCGGGCCACGCTTGCGCAGAAGACGGAAAATTCTCTCCCGGTCGGGCCGCGCAATGTCCTGAACGCGCATGCCGCTGCGCATGCGCCATGATGACTTCTTCCTGGCCAGTATAGTACAGAGCCGCGAATGCGCACGCCGACTCTGTACTATACAGGCCAGGAATAAGTCACCATGGCACATGTGCGGCGCTGTGCGCGTTCAGGACATTGCGCGGCCCGGCCGGGAGAGAATCTTCAGTCTTCTGCGCAAGCGCGGCCCGGCCGGGAGAAGAATACAGGAAGTGAACGTCACGCTCAAGGAAGGTAAGTATGAAAAAGGGAAGATGAGAATACCCCTTTAAGAAATCATAAATTCTGCAAGGGTTTGTAAACTTATCAGCACAACTGTAAGTAGCTGTGTGATATAAATCTGTGGAATATGGGAAGCACAAGAGGATGTGCACCTTAAATCCCATCTTTGTAAGGCCTCTTGCACATGGTCGCTGTGTGCCTGTGGTCGTATTGTGGACCACATACGGCAGTTCCGCAATACACAGGGCACCAGCCGTGTGCATCCCGCATCCGTGATGTCGACTCATTCACTTGAACGGAACAGAAACACGGATCGGATCCCCACAGAAGCACTACAGAGTGCTTCTGTGGTGTTTCTGGCCATGCCTCCGCACAGCAAAAAAGTAGAACATATTCACGGACCTATTCAAGTTGAATGGGTCTGGATCTGTCCCGGCTGCTGCACGCACGTTGCCCGTGCATTGGGGACTGCAAATTGCTGTCCCCAATGCACGGAATGGACCAACAACGTTCATGTGCAAGAGGCCTAACACTTGTGATCTGTGTGAAGCGGCATATATGCATTCATGTTGCATGTATTTATTAATTAGGGCGACCAATTCTGAGTAACTCGGAGTGACAGGAGATTTACAGAATCAGCTTTTTTTTTTTTGTCGTCATATTTTGAGCTCTATAACTTTTTTGTAATTATGTGTACGGAGCTGGGTGGGGGCTTATTTTTTTTGCGGGGCAATCTGAACTTTTCACTGATACCATTCTGGGGTGTTTAAGACTTTTTGATCACTTTTTATTTACATTTTTGTAGCAAATGAAGCGACCAAAAACTGCGAATCGGACATTTGGACTCTTTTTTTTCTTCTGTTTTGCCGTTTGCCGTATGGGGAATATATTTTTATACAATGGGTGTTTTTACACATTGCGACACCCATGATGTGTATTTTTTTAGTTCTTTTATTTTCATTTTGGGAAAAGGGGGGTGATCTGAATTTTTATGTTTTATTTTACACTTTTTTATAGTTCCCAGGTTACACACACATCTCTGTTACACAGTAAAAAGCTCTGCTACATGCGGTTACACACACATCTCTGTAACACAGTACACAGCACTGCTACATGCAGGTTGCACATACATCCCTGTAACACAGTACACAGCCTGCTACATGCAGGTTACACATACAGCTCCGCTACACAGCACACAGCTCTGCTACATTCAGGTTACAAATACAGCTCTGCTACACAGTACACAGCACTGCTACATGCAGGTTACACATACAGCTCTGTACACAGTACACAGCTTTGCTACATGCAGGTTACACATACAGCTCTGCTACACAGTACACAGCTCTGCTACATGCAGGTTACACATACAGCACTGCTACACAGTACACAGCTCTGCTACATGCAGGTTACAGATACAGCTCTGCTACACAGTACACAGCTCTGCTACATGCAGATTACACATACAGTTCTGCTACACAGTACACAGCTCTGCTACCTGCAGGTTACACATACATCTCTGTAACACAGTACACAGCTCTGCTACATGCAGGTTACACATACAGCTCTGCTACACAGTACACAGCTCTGCTACATGCAGGTTACACATACAGCTCTGCTACACAGTACACAGCACTGCTACATGCAGGTTACACATACAGCACTGCTACACAGTACACAGCTCTGCTACATGCAGGTTACACATACAGCTCTGCTACACAGTACACAGCTCTGCTACATGCAGGTTACACATACAGATCTGCTACACAGTACACAGCTCTGCTACCTGCAGGTTACACATACAGATCTGCTACACAGTACACAGCTCTGCTACCTGCAGGTTACACATACATCTCTGTAACACAGTACACAGCTCTGCTACATGCAGGTTACACATACAGATCTACTACACAGTACACAGCTCTGCTACCTGCAGGTTACACATACAGATCTGCTACACAGTACACAGCTCTGCTACCTGCAGGTTACACATACAGATCTGCTACCTGCAGGTTACACATACATCTCTGTAACACAGTACACAGCTCTGCTACATGCAGGTTACACATACATCTCTGTAACACAGTACACAGCTCTGCTACCTGCAGGTTACACATACAGATCTGCTACACAGTACACAGCTCTGCTACCTGCAGGTTACACATACAGATCTGCTACCTGCAGGTTACACATACATCTCCGTAACACAGTACACAGCTCTGCTACATGCAGGTTACACACACATCTCTAGTACAGAGCTCTATTTGATGGCTACTGTTCTGTACACTCTACCAGCTGCTGTGCACATCTGACCCCTCCCACACACGTGACTCGTCACATGGTCATGACGTCATCACAGGTCCTTTGCCTCTCCAGCAGCTAGCAGCTCCGTCAGGTGAATAGTGTGTGTAGTAGGGCGTATTTTGAGTTAGGGAGGACGGAGTTTTGGCTGATGGAGGACGGAGTTTTAGCTGATGTCTGAGGTCTGATGGAGTTTTGCCTGATGGAGGACGGAGTTTTGTCTGATGTCTGAGGTCTGATGGAGTTTTGCCTGACGGAGGACGGAGTTTTGTCTGATGTCTGATGGAGTTTTGCCTGACGGAGGACGTGAGTTTTGTCTGATGTCTGAGGTCTGATGGAGTTTTACCTGACGGAGGACGGAGTTTTGTCTGATGTCTGAGGTCTGATGGAGTTTTGCCTGACGGAGGACGGAGTTTTGTCTGAGGTCTGAGGTCTGATGGAGTTTTGTCTGATGTCTGAGGGCTGATGGAGTTTTGTCTGACGGAGGACGGAGTTTTGTCTGATGTCTGATGGAGTTTTGCCTGACGGAGGACGGAGTTTTGTCTGATGTCTGAGGGCTGATGGAGTTTTGCCTGACGGAGGACGGAGTTTTGTCTGAGGTCTGAGGTCTGATGGAGTTTTGGGTGACGGAGGACGGAGTTTTGTCTGAGGTCTGAGGGCTGATGGAGTTTTGTCTGACGGAGGACGGAGTTTTGTCTGATGTCTGATGGAGTTTTGCCTGACGGAGGACGGAGTTTTGTCTGATGTTTGAGGGCTGATGGAGTTTTGCCTGACGGAGGACGGAGTTTTGTCTGAGGTCTGAGGTCTGATGGAGTTTTGGGTGACGGAGGACGGAGTTTTGTCTGATGTCTGAGGGCTGATGGAGTTTTGTCTGACGGAGGACAGAGTTTTGTCTGATGTCTGATGGAGTCTTGCCTGACGGAGGACGGAGTTTTGTCTGATGTCTGAGGGCTGATGGAGTTTTGCCTGACGGAGGATGGAGTTGTGGATGATGTCTGACGATGTCCTAATATGTATGCCGTACAGGGGGGAAAGCTGCAGGACGTTTTAAAACGTGCTGTCAGAAATAGAGATCCACCTCCTGGACGTTTATAGTCAATGGGCAGACGGGAGGTGGTTAATTATATCTAATATAAATAAGGAGATTAGATTTTGTATAATCATTCTTTCTTCTTTTTTTACTTTTATTTTTTCATTTTTCCCTCTATAAAATTTCGGACCTTATTCACATCATATTCTCTCTGTGAATACTAAGATGACCGCCCGGAAAGGATTTTTCCATGTAGCAAGAAATAAGAGAAACACTACGAGGCAGCGCAGCTAATTAAATTCATGCCGGCTACAACCCTTTGATTGCCGAACAAGCGCAGATTAGGACATGAATTCACACCAGGCGATTGTCAGGTGCATATGGGAATACAACTCGTCTAGAACTATGGCCACCTTGATATATGGACCTAGACTTTGAAATATGATAGCTGGGATCACTTATGGTTTAACTGAATTGACATAATCAGCCATATAATGGGACATGCGCATATATATTGCCATTTTTATATGGTTATATCTGTGTATTTCCCGGCATTTCATATCTTCATGCTTCTGCACCCTGTCTTATTATATTTTATATTTATACTTTTGCCTTTTTGTACTTACTATTGACATCCATTTATATATTTGTATGTTTATTTGTTTGTCTTGAACTTGCCTTGTGGACATTGACATATTTTTTCACCACCCTTGGGCCAATATCCTTGATGTATATTGATAGGTAAAACCACATGATTTTAGATTGTTTAATTGTTCAGTTTGCTTAAAGTAAACTTATATGTTTTATGTCACGGGAGAAATGTTTGTACAGGTGCCTTACATGGTTCTGATTGTCTTTGCATCCAACCCACCTCTCCAGGACTCCTCCTGGGGGCGGAATAGCGGGAACTGGACCCTATTTCAATGCTCACCATGTCAGACACCTAGATCATGACTAAGAACACTATTGTTCGAAACGCGTTGATTTCCTGGGATTAAGCGGGAGCCTATGCCACTGATTGCTGTACGTTTATGGAATATTGCTGAATAAAGATTGGGAATTTCTTTTACGTCCACGCTTGGTGCTGAAGCCTCTTTTTCTATTTGAATCTACTACACGGACTGACTTGGGTCCGCCTCGTGCACAGCTACATTGGACATCTAAGGTGAGCTGGCTATTTCTCCTTTTGTTTATACTTTTTTTTTACCTCTATCAGATCAATGTTCTCGAAATTCATCTGGAAGGGACACAGACCAAGACTTCCATATACCCTCCTTATTTGGAAGAGAGAAAACGGTGGTATGGGTCTCCCAGATATTGTATCCTATTATAGAGCCATCCAACTGAATAGATGGTTAGAACTACTGAACCCCAGCAAACAAATAAATTCACGCTTTTACAAAACTCACTTAGTTCCCCACTAACACAAACACTCTGGAGGCCAAAGGAAGACACTTTGAGGCGTGCAGACCTGGACCTCCTCCTCGTAGGCATATGCAGTACGTGGATGTCTCTAAAAGACACTTTCGCGCCCTATCCATCCCCTCTTATGCCAGCATCATTATTACCTAACATTGTCATTACCCTGGATTCACCGTATTCTGACTTCTGGAACAAACTAAAGGACCTCACTATAGCTGATCTTTTTCCATCTAATAAGGTGCCAACACAGGACGAACTTCTAAGCTTATTAAACACTACTACCATTAACACACTTAATTTGGCTCACTTTTGCAAAGTCTCTGAAGGTTTTCTAAAAGCCTTTTCATCCAGACAACAACTCACTCAGTATGAAACCACACTCACGATAAGTCAACAGGCGCCAAGAAAAGTGAGAAACATATACTCTCTACTACTGAACCCTTGGTACCTACAAGACCAGCTTGTATTTCCTCCTGGGAGAGAGAGTTGAACTTCTCTCTCACGGATGTGGAAGTACGATCTAAACTGAACTCCTCGCATAGTTTCTCTCCATGTGTTAGGCTTCAAGAAAATCACTACAAACTCCTAACCAGATAGTATAGGATGCCTAAATACCTATTCACGCATAACCTCTCAAGCAGACATTTGTTGGAGGTGTGAATCTGGCATTGGTTCCCCTTGCATATATGGTTTACTTGCACAGCTATCAACATGTATTGGAAACAAATTGAACAAACCATCAACCAAGTATGCCGAGCTTCCTATACCCTGAAGTGCGAACACATTACAATAGCAAGAGCGGACGCAGCATTTTCACCCTCCAAAAACAGCTTCATTACGCACATACTCGCAGCAGCCAAGGCCTTAGTACCGGTCCACTAGCTCAGTAGGGACCCGCCCATCCACAGTGAATGGGTTCAAAAAGTTGACGAAATTTGCAGATTTGAAGAGATTGAGTCTTAACAACAGGACCAGAGAGAAATACCTTAAGATATGGTCTCCTTGGAGGCGCTTCAAATCCCAGAGGGAAGTATTATAGTTAGACTTCCCCCTTTGTTCATCTGTCATAATCATTGGATCTTGTTGGAATGAGCCACTGGCCTGGAGACATAGCTAGATGACTTACAACAACTACCCCCCTCCTCCACTCCCTTGCTGAGTCCCCTCCATCCTTCTTTTTATTTTTAAAAACGTTGTAGTTATTCATCATTTACCACATGTCCTTATCTTTTTACATCTATATGAGCTCACATACGATTCTGTATAATCATCTGTTGCTGATTTTTTCATAAACTGTATGTGAGATATATGTTCTCTATTTGTAGTGCTTGTAACTGATGTCACATTATTATCTGCCTACACTCTGTACTTAAGAGATGTTACATTGTTACAATGAGACAACTGTTTTTGTTTATTGTCTTTTTCGGAATTAAAAAACAAAAAAATTAAAAAAAAATTTTTTGTAAAAAAAATAAATAAATAAAAGAAAAGAGCGCATTAGAGCAGCGGAGCGCCAGCATATACAGCTAGCAAAGACACCTCAGCAGAGCTACCATAAAGGCCATAGAATGTGTGCATTAGTCAAACTGCAGCCGAAAACGGCTCCAGAACGGCAAAGGTAAGAAAGTCAGAGAAAGAGCGCCAATCCTCCTGCGATCCCTAGAGAGAGAAAGAGACGCATGGTGGGAGGCCGAAGTCCAGAGCTAGAGTGCCTGCACCACTATCCACAGAGAGACCACATACTGCAGCCAGCTAGTTTCCCGCCACTAGGCCCAAAGCCTGCAGCAGCATATGCAAGGCAGCGCATCGCAAGTCTGCACAGAGCATCGCAAGTCATCACAGAGCATCGCAAGTCAGAGCAAGCATCGCATCATATCAAGAAAAGACAAGTCTCCTTTAAGACAGACATTTGTTCCAGCAACCTTCAGATCTCAGTATCCTGCTCTTCAGAATAAGGTCAGAGATTTCCTTTTATTACTTATCATTGCATATAGGCTTTGGCATAAACAGACATTTTTTGTGTTCAGAAATAAGAGACGTTAAATAAAAACAAAGGACAGTTTGTAGTACACGGACTCTAAAGCATTTAAAGGGAAAGTCATTTATTGCCTGCATTTATCGCTGTTGTATTTAAAGTGACAGTCATTTATTTCTGCATTTGTCAGTATTGCATTTAAAGTGAAAGGACTCTTAATATTCGTATTTATTGTCAGTATTGCATTTAAAGTAAAATGTCTGAACCTAGTATTACTATACCACTGTTAGAGGATGCAAAAATAGATAGAGTACAAGTTCAAGAGCAAAGGAACCTGTCTGAGGTAGAAGAGCCTGATATAGCATTAGTCTTGCTTCATACAAATATAGCCCAAGTAGGCGAACTAAGACGTTCATCACTTGCCATAAAACCGACCCCAAACATGCTGGAAAATTAGGAGCAAGAAGCAGCACTGAAAGGAAAAAAAATTGCCAGAATGTAAAAAGCTAAAGCAAGAAAGTATAAAAGGGAACTTGAGTGATATAGTAGAGACGGTAGAAGAATCTGAATCAGAGCTTATGGCAACATATGTCAACCTGCGGTCATTTACGACACCTTCCCAGGATATTGTAAGGAACATAGACACATGTACTGCGGTCACTAAAGATTTGGTAAAGCTCATGAGAAAACTAGCAACTGCAGAAAACTATGATGAAGTTAAAGCAAGAAATAGAATGAATGAGCTTTTTATGAGAGACTATGCTAGGTCCTTAGGTGGTACCACAATCTCAAGTGTGACTTCCTTCGCTAGCAGAAGTGCCACCCACATATCAGAGTCCTCAAAGTCTTCAGCCAAAAGAAAAGAATTAGCTGAACAACTTGCTGTCAAGAGAGCATAAATTGAAATGGAAGCTGCCATCGAGGCGCAGCGCCAACTGATGACTGAAAAGGAAGCTGAAAAGGATGCACAACGCCATCAGATGGAAGCTAAAATCGAGGCACAGCGCCAACAGATGAAAAGTTATGAAAGGCAGAAAGAAGTTAAGATCATAGAATCCAGACTCAGAGTACATGAGTAGGATATGAGTCAGAGTAGTCATAGGTTCAAATCTGTACTAAGTGAAGAAACAGACTCCTACTTTGCTTCATATGCCCAGGAGAATGGAAGGAAATCTCCAGCATGTAGTGAAGAAATAAGTTATTATGCTTCCATCCCTGCTCATAAAACAAAGAGAGGCCTAGTCCAGCGTTAGGAAAAAGGTGTGTGAATTTACCCTCTACCCTCTATAAAGATGAAGAAAAGGACTCACCTAATTCAGAAGTAAGTGAGAAATTAGAACCGGATGATTCAATTCCTAGATGCCATGGCAATGCTCAGGAGAGTGTTACAACCATTGTCCCAGCAAGACCACACAGAACAGTCCTAGCTAGACTTCCCATTCTGGAACCTACTGTATTTTCAGGAGATGTGCTGAAGTTCATAGAGTGGAAGGCAAGTTTTGAAATGATCATTGAGCATCATTGCTTCAGTCCAGCTATCAACATGTATTGGAAACAAATTGAACAAACCATCAACCAAGTATGCCGAGCTTCCTATACCCTGAAGTGCGAACCATTACAATAGCAAGAGCGGACGCAGCATTTTCACCCTCCAAAAACAGCTTCATTACGCACATACTCGCAGCAGCCAAGGCCTTAGTACCGGTCCACTGGCTCAGTAGGGACCCGCCCATCCACAGTGAATGGGTTCAAAAAGTTGACGAAATTTGCAGATTTGAAGAGATTGAGTCTTAACAACAGGACCAGAGAGAAATACCTTAAGATATGGTCTCCTTGGAGGCGCTTCAAATCCCAGAGGGAAGTATTATAGTTAGACTTCCCCCTTTGTTCATCTGTCATAATCATTGGATCTTGTTGGAATGAGCCACTGGCCTGGAGACATAGCTAGATGACTTACAACAACTACCCCCCTCCTCCACTCCCTTGCTGAGTCCCCTCCATCCTTCTTTTTATTTTTAAAAACGTTGTAGTTATTCATCATTTACCACATGTCCTTATCTTTTTACATCTATATGAGCTCACATACGATTCTGTATAATCATCTGTTGCCGATTTTTTCATAAACTGTATGTGAGATATATGTTCTCTATTTGTAGTGCTTGTAACTGATGTCACATTATTATCTGCCTACACTCTGTACTTAAGAGATGTTACATTGTTACAATGAGACAACTGTTTTTGTTTATTGTCTTTTTCGGAATTAAAAAACAAAAAAATTAAAAAAAAAAATTTTGTAAAAAAAAAAAAGAAATAAAAGAAAAGAGCGCATTAGAGCAGCGGAGCGCCAGCATATACAGCTAGCAAAGACACCTCAGCAGAGCTACCATAAAGGCCATAGAATGTGTGCATTAGTCAAACTGCAGCCGAAAACGGCTCCAGAACGGCAAAGGTAAGAAAGTCAGAGAAAGAGCGCCAATCCTCCTGCGATCCCTAGAGAGAGAAAGAGATGCATGGTGGGAGGCCGAAGTCCAGAGCTAGAGTGCCTGCACCACTATCCACAGAGAGACCACATACTGCAGCCAGCTAGTTTCCCGCCACTAGGCCCAAAGCCTGCAGCAGCATATGCAAGGCAGCGCATCGCAAGTCTGCACAGAGCATCGCAAGTCATCACAGAGCATCGCAAGTCAGAGCAAGCATCGCATCATATCAAGAAAAGACAAGTCTCCTTTAAGACAGACATTTGTTCCAGCAACCTTCAGATCTCAGTATCCTGCTCTTCAGAATAAGGTCAGAGATTTCCTTTTATTACTTATCATTGCATATAGGCTTTGGCATAAACAGACATTTTTTGTGTTCAGAAATAAGAGACGTTAAATAAAAACAAAGGACAGTTTGTAGTACACGGACTCTAAAGCATTTAAAGGGAAAGTCATTTATTGCCTGCATTTATCGCTGTTGTATTTAAAGTGACAGTCATTTATTTCTGCATTTGTCAGTATTGCATTTAAAGTGAAAGGACTCTTAATATTCGTATTTATTGTCAGTATTGCATTTAAAGTAAAATGTCTGAACCTAGTATTACTATACCACTGTTAGAGGATGCAAAAATAGATAGAGTACAAGTTCAAGAGCAAAGGAACCTGTCTGAGGTAGAAGAGCCTGATATAGCATTAGTCTTGCTTCATACAAATATAGCCCAAGTAGGCGAACTAAGACGTTCATCACTTGCCATAAAACCGACCCCAAACATGCTGGAAAATTAGGAGCAAGAAGCAGCACTGAAAGGAAAAAAAATTGCCAGAATGTAAAAAGCTAAAGCAAGAAAGTATAAAAGGGAACTTGAGTGATATAGTAGAGACGGTAGAAGAATCTGAATCAGAGCTTATGGCAACATATGTCAACCTGCGGTCATTTACGACACCTTCCCAGGATATTGTAAGGAACATAGACACATGTACTGCGGTCACTAAATATTTGGTAAAGCTCATGAGAAAACTAGCAACTGCAGAAAACTATGATGAAGTTAAAGCAAGAAATAGAATGAATGAGCTTTTTATGAGAGACTATGCTAGGTCCTTAGGTGGTACCACAATCTCAAGTGTGACTTCCTTCGCTAGCAGAAGTGCCACCCACATATCAGAGTCCTCAAAGTCTTCAGCCAAAAGAAAAGAATTAGCTGAACAACTTGCTGTCAAGAGAGCATAAATTGAAATTGAAGCTGCCATCGAGGCGCAGCGCCAACTGATGACTGAAAAGGAAGCTGAAAAGGATGCACAACGCCATCAGATGGAAGCTAAAATCGAGGCACAGCGCCAACAGATGAAAAGTTATGAAAGGCAGAAAGAAGTTAAGATCATAGAATCCAGACTCAGAGTACATGAGTAGGATATGAGTCAGAGTAGTCATAGGTTCAAATCTGTACTAAGTGAAGAAACAGACTCCTACTTTGCTTCATATGCCCAGGAGAATGGAAGGAAATCTCCAGCATGTAGTGAAGAAATAAGTTATTATGCTTCCATCCCTGCTCATAAAACAAAGAGAGGCCTAGTCCAGCGTTAGGAAAAAGGTGTGTGAATTTACCCTCTACCCTCTATAAAGATGAAGAAAAGGACTCACCTAATTCAGAAGTAAGTAAGAAATTAGAACCGGATGATTCAATTCCTAGATGCCATGGCAATGCTCAGGAGAGTGTTACAACCATTGTCCCAGCAAGACCACACAGAACAGTCCTAGCTAGACTTCCCATTCTGGAACCTACTGTATTTTCAGGAGATGTGCTGAAGTTCATAGAGTGGAAGGCAAGTTTTGAAATGATCATTGAGCATCATTGCTTCAGTCCAGTTGACAAGTTATTCTACCTTCAGAGATATGTTGGTGGAGAAGCCAAGGAAGTTCTTAAAGGTCACTTCTATAGAAAAGATGAAGAAGCCTACAAACAAGCATGGGAAAAATTGAATGCAAGATATGGTCATCCTTTCTTAGTACAAAGAGCCTTTAGAGAGAAACTGAATAACTGGCCTAAAATAGGTTCTAAAGAACACTTCAGACTCCAAAAGTATAGTGACTTCCTGCAAGCATGCAGCAATGCCATCCCACATGTTCAAGGACTGGAAGTACTGAACGACTATCTAGAAAACCACAGGATGCTAACTAAGCTACCTGAAAAAGTGGCTTCTAGATGGAATCGCCATGTGACTAAACAGTTTGATCTAGGTAAGAACTTCCCAAGTTTTAAAAAGTTCTCTGAGTTTGTCAATGAGGAATCACGGATAGCATGTAGTCCAGTAACATCATCTTACGTCGTAAAATCCTTAGAAGAAAGGCCTGCAAGAGAGATATGACGTGCAAGAGCAACTAGCTTTGCAACCAACACAGGAGCTAAAGGTCCAGATACCTACGAGAGCAAGTTCAAAGTCACTACTGGGATCCGTAGAGTGACAGAACTTCAGACTACCTTTAAGTGTATGTTCTGTGGAGAGAACCACTCCATACATAAGTGCCAACAATTGAAGGTGAAGTTCCCAGAAGAAAAAAAAAAATTGGTGCTGGATAACTGTGTTTCGGATGCCTAAGAAAAGGCCATGCTATATTTGATCCATTGGGATCCTTGCCCCAGTAATCCTGAGAGCAAAATAAATACTGCAAGAATTATGCAGACAGAAGTTGGGATTGGATGATCCCATACCTGAACATTTGAGGCCAAGGTGGGAGAGTTGGATAAGAGACTTGCAAAACTTGAGAGAAGTTCGAATACCCAGATGTTTTGTACCTAATGATTTTGGAAAGTACAAGAAAATATAACTTCATCATTTTTCAGATACCAGTAGTTATGGTTATGGTCAGTGCTCTTACATCAGAGTAATAGAAGAAAATTATACAACTACCAGTATTCAGACAATACCCAGACTTGAACTGACAGCAGCCGTAATTTCAGCATCAGTAAACAAGTTTCTGAGAGAATTGGAATTGAAAATAAATGAAGAATATTTTTGGACAGACTCGCAAGTTGTCCTAGGATACATAAACAACGAAGCTCGAAGATTCCATATCTTTGTCGCCAACAGAGTTAAGAAAATTCGGGAGATAACAAATCCAAATTGGCATCACATTGAAACAAAGCATAACCCAGCAGATCATGCTTCAAGAGGCCTGAATGTAACAGAAATTAAACATTCAAATTGGTTCACAGGCCCAGAGTTCCATTGGGAAAAGGAAATCACACCCAATAAAGGTTACACAGAATGGTCTATGGGTGATCCAGAAGTAAAAGTTGTACAAATGTTGAGCACTGTTGCCAAGTGTCAAAATGACATACTTTAAAGACTAGCCAGATGTTCAAAATGGAATACAGTCATAAACATAGTAGCTAGAATTCAATGTTTGGCAAAGGGAATCAGAAAGAAGGAACTGTTGAATGTAGAAGAAAGAATGAAAGCTGAAGAAACAGTCATAAGACTCATTCAACATAGATTCTACAGTGGCGAGTTGAAGAGACGTAGTCAAGAACCTAAAAGGCTTCCAAACAACCACCCATTGTACAAGCTTAATCTTGTTCTGCAGGATGGTATACTGAAGGTGGGAGGGAGACTGGAAAATGCATCGTTACCTAGGAGAGTGAAGCATCCAGCAATTCTACCCAAAAACTCTACCTTCACAAGATTGATTATTGATCACTACCACAACATATCCTTGCATCAAGGAAGAAGCTTTACCCAAAGCTGTTTGAGAGAAGGTGGTTACTGGATAGTGAAAGGAAGAAAAGATATAGCAAAGTATATAAGTAAATGTGTAGTCTGCAGAAAGGCACCTAGACCTACTGAAGAACAAAGAATGGCAGATTTACCGGCAGATTGTGTAAACCCATCACCCCATTTCTTTATAGCAGAATGAATTGTTTTGGCCCATTTATCACCAAACAGAACCACAAGGAGTACAAGAGATTTGGACTAATATTTACATGTCTGAGTTCCAGAGCATTTCCCCTTGAAATGTTAGAAGATATGTCAACTGACGCATTCATCAACGCCTTGAGATGTTTCATAGCCATTAGAGGTACCGTCAGAGAGATTAGATCTGACCAAGAATCTAATTTTGTCGGAGCAAATAATGAATTGAAGAAATCTCTAAAAGAGATTGATAAAGAAAAAGTAACTGAGTATTTGTTAGAGAAACAGTGTGATTTTCATATGAATGCTCCACATGTAAACCATACAGGAGGGGTTTGGGAAAGACAAATCAGAACTGTAAGAAATGTGTTAAGTTCAGTGTTGAAAAAGAACACCAGAAGAATAGATAATGCTTCACTTAGGACCCTATTCTATGAAGTAATGTCTATTGTTAACAGTCGTCCACTTACAGTTGATAACATCGATGATCCAACAAGTTTGGACCCTTTATCTACCAACTGTCTACTTCACCTTAACTCTGATTACATACAGCCACCCCCTGGCAAGTTCACCAAAGAGGATTTATATGCCAGAAGGAGATTGCGAAGCGTTCAATATCTATCAGATCAGTTTTGGAATATATGGAGGAAACAGTACTTAGCCAATCTTATGCTAAGAAGTAAATGGCAAACACCCAGAAGAAATGTCCAAGTTAGTGACATAGTGTTAGTGAAAGAAGAAGATTTACCTAGAAGTCAATGGAAATTGGCCAAAGTTCTAGAAGTTCAAAAGGATGAAGACAAACTAGTAAGAAGAGTGCAGTTACAAATAGGAGACTCAAAACTTGACAAAAAGGGAAAACGTCTCACTACTCCCCTCAAGTTGGAACAGCCTATACAGAAGTTAGTTGTTCTACTTGAGAGTGATAAAAGACACTTGGAAGTTGAGAACCTGATGGAAAATTCCTCAAATTCATGTTCAAGTCCTACCACTAAGAACATAGAATTATAGGTCATTTTGGTGGGAGTGTAGTTGGCCAGCTAAGACCTGTCCTAGGTTTCTAGTATAGCTTATATGTGTATACAGTGTAGGGGGTTAGCTCTTTTCCAGGGGTTGCAAACACACGCTTCATCACAGACACCAGGATTTAGGGGCCAAACTGTGCTTTATTGTGGCACACGGCATAAAGAAAAACACACAAAGCCAAAATAAAATACCTTGCCCGTCTGGGCCCTATCTAAACACATAGGTTTTCCTGACTCACCTAAAGCGTACCACAGTTCACACCCGTGATGAGATGCGGCTTTCCCAGCCCAACTTTCAGCAGCCTCCAGGCTGCTCTCACACCAGTGTCTCTTGTGGGATAGTGGTCTCTCAGCCCTCCCAGCTCAGACCACACAGAGCCACTCCAGCCTCCTGTGTGCAAGTCCCCCAAAGTCAAGGCTATTGCATAGCCTTGTGGCCCCTCAGCCTGGCCTATCTGAGACCATACTGACAGAGCCTAACCAGGCCTCTGTGTGCACACTCTCCAGAGTGAGACACACCCAAGATCCAGTAGCAGTATTAAATAGGACATGAGCATGCCCTAAGTACCGGACTGGAACCTGGGGAATACAACACTTCAATGTTCACATTGCCACAACAGCTAGACCTACCAATAGCCTTAATACAGTTCTTATGTTTATGTGTTAAAGACAAAAGCAGAGTTATTTACTGTGACATCATGTTTTGGATGTCATATAACTGTTATAGTTTGTGTTCACAGAAGCAGTAAAAGATAATATGCCTTTAAGATTCATTTTGTATTGTAAGGTAAGCTCAGTGACACAGCAGAAACAACAAAAAGCATAGAGTTAATCTGTTGTGAATAGGCAGAAGTCTAGACCAATCACAGCCAGCTTCTCACACAGCAAGAGTTTTCACCAATCACAGCTAGCCTCACACACAGCCTGTCTGGGAATTCCCCCAGCTCCTGCTGCTAGAATCATTATTCACCGGAGACAGGAGCTGAACACACACAGGTCCAGCCAGAGTTCTTTTTTTTGGAAGCAAAGAGGCCAAAATAGGCATTTAATACAGTTATGATGTGTTCCTATTGTTAATAGTGTGATTAGAGCTGTACTAGTTATATGTGTTTACCTGCAGTTCAACCCATTGCAAACTACAAATAACATGCAAATAGCAATCCATACAAATTGCATACATATCAGTAGAACTATCGGTCAAATCTAAGATATACCTCTCAGAGAGTTCATAAAGTGCTAAATAACTTAAAGTGACAGTACAGATACCAAAAAGAGAAATATATCCACCATTTTATGTTGAATAACAAGATTGAACAGTTGAACCACCATCTTAATCATACTGCCATTTTGCGGTATCTTTACAACACGTGTTATGTACATGGACTATCTGCTGCGGAGGCGGCAGTGATTATATGAAGAAAAGTTGAAGTTAATAAAGAAGTTATTTCAAGCATTTGGTGAGCTCTTTAAACCTACTGTTTCCATAGAACGGCGCTAGAGAGAATTACAGAGTAATAGACAGTCCGGTTAAAGTCAGAGATACCAAAATTCTTCTAATGCCACAGCTCAAAAGGCACTTCATAGTGCTACGCCTGCCAAACCCCCTCACAGTAGTTATGCCCACATATGTGTAGTTATTCCAGATTAGGCCACCCCCTCAGTAAAGATGCCCACTTTTGTGCCCCCTCATTCTAGTTGTTGGCCCCCTTTTGCCTTCAGTCTGCAGCTTTATAGAAAAAAGAAAAAAACACATATTTATCCTCTTCCCTGATGACGTGCTCCCAGGGGAGAGCTCAGAAGAACAGTGAAGTAGGGAGCGGAGAGGTCGCCCTGCTTCACTCTGAAAACGAACAGCCTGGCAGTGACCAGAACTGCCAGGTGAGTGTGCCTCCCCCTTCCTTGCCTCTGTGCTGCCCTTGCCTTCTGGGCCCCCTCATGTTTGAAGAGCGCTCTGACGGGGCCTGGCATTCTCACTGTACTTCATGCCGGGCCCTGTCAGAGCGCTCCCATTACATGTGAGTGCAGTGGGCCCCCTCCACCCCTGCCGGGCCCGGAATGCCCCCCCCCCTCCTTCAGCGTAGAGGAGCAGAGAGAGCAGTTACAGAGCTGACAGGAGGAGAGAAAAAAACCTGTAAAAATATATAAAAATAAAAAAAATAGTGTAAATGTATTCACCAAGAAAACAGCAACGTTTCAATCCACTCAATGGGATCTTTCTCAAGCAGTGATGATAACACAATGGTGCTCAAATACAAGTATATATACACACCCACATGATGATTGAATATTAAGAATAATTAATACAAAAGTGTAAATACAAACGCCATGATTATATAAATAGGAGTAAAAAACGTGATTAATAGTGCATTTTTAAAATGATGGAATAGCATGTGCATTAATCGCAATAATCAAATGTAGTTACATAACATAAAAGATAAGATCCATCATTCAGTGTAATGATTACATAATTAAAAACACATATGAGTACCCAAGTGACCTAAATTAAAAATATCAGTTAGCTATGGGGGCAAACTGTAAACACTAACCAGCATGGGGGATCTGTGCAGCCTGAGCGTCTTCCATTTCGAAATGCTTCAAATCACATGAAAAACTGACATCAGTAGGTCTATGTCATGTGACACAATGTGTGAGGAACAAGTGCGCCTGCGCACCCAGAAGGTCCTTAGTATGTCAGTGCTACATCACCAGATAATACTCAAAGATCCTGGAGAAGCCCCTTGTCACAGGACCAAAGGGAAAAATCACATGATCGCGCTTTGCTGAAGCGCATTTCCATATTAAGCCTGTACCAAAAAGTCTAGTCCAGTTAACAAAACTGCAATATTGCAGATAAGTATTTATGTATTTTTCTATATATTGACATAAATAAAAAATAAAAAAATAAATAAGAAGTTAAGATTTAACCAAATATAACGGGGTGCCTGTTATTTAATCCATTAACAAATGTTGTCTAAATATATAAAAAAAGAAAGAGGAGGGAAGAGGGAGGTGAACGGGCAAGCATGAAAAGATATATAGAGGGTATCGGTGTTGCAGCAGCAGCAGCACCCGAAGCCCCACTTCTTCAGACAGCAATGTCAGCCCTCTGGTCAGGGAGAACGAACATACATACTGTCTGTTATATTGTGAAGAAATAATAACTGGAAAAAAATAAAAATAAAAATGGAAGGAACAACTCTTAGCCAATTGACCCCATACATAGATGTAGCACAGGGGCCACTGATCAGAGTTATCCAGTGGAGACCACACTGGTTAGGCTACTTTCAGATTCGCGTTTGGTGCGGATCCGTCGTGGATCTGCACAGACGGATCCATTCAGATAGTACAACTGTCTGCATCCGTTCAGAACGGATCCGTTTGTATTATCTTTAACATAGCCAAGACGGATCCGTCTTGAACGCCATTGAAAGTCAATAGAGGACGGATCCGTTTTCTATAGTGCCAGATTGTGTCATAGAAAACCATTGACTTACATGGTGTGTCAGAACGGATCAGCGTTTTGATGTCCGCCTCCAAAGCAGAATGGAGATGGAACGGAGGCAAACTGATGCATTCTGAGCAGATCCTTTTCCATTCGCAATGCATTAGGGCAAAAATGATCCGTGTTGGACCGCTTGTGAGAGCCCTGAACGGATCTCACAAATGGAAAGCCAAAACGCCAGTGTAAAAGTAGCCTTAGACAGCAAGGATGAGTACCTATCCCAATTTTAAGCATGGGGACCACACTATGTCAATGGTAAGAGGGACCCATGTCAAATCATACTTGCAACAGAACATCACCACCTCATTCCTCAAAAACACATTAATTAAAAAATGGAGTAACACCAAATACACACCCATAGTATAGTCATATAACATGTCAAATATAGAAAATCCTAAGATGACACATAGAAGAGTATTCTTGACAGGCTGTAGATAATCCCATGCGAATTGTTCCCCATTCGCCAATTGTCAATAAAAACAAGGACAAGATAAATAATTAATATGACTATAAGAACACCAAAATGATGAGTTGACTAGGGAGATTGGAATCTGATCTATTAGCATGCATTTTAAGTCATTCTCTTTATGGCCGGACTTAATAAAGTGTTTTTAAACGGGAAGGTCCATCCGTTTAGTTTTGGACGGTGTACCTGTGTTGACTATACATCTAGTTTTGAATTCTAAAGATGTTTCGTCTACATATAACAAGCTGCAGGGGCACCACAGAACATATATAACGAAGGTAGAGTCACAGGTCAGGAAATGTCTGATTTTGTACTCCTTGGCAGTGGAAGGGTGAACGAAAGTCTCACCTTTATGTATATAACAACAATTAAAACATTTTTGACAGGGAAAACAACCCATTTTATGGGTACGCAAAAAACTTTGTACATTTTTTCTTTTAGAACCCACATCAGTATGTACAAGTTTATCCCTTAAGTTATTAGGTCTCCTATATGATAACAGAGGAGGAGATTTAAATTCCTCAATGTTAATGCATCCGCTTCCTTGGACAGGCCAATGCTTATTGACTATTTCTATATATGATGACTCTCTTTAGTGTATGCAGTTACCAATGGAATCCTATGAGAAGTAGATTTAATGTGTTTCTTTTCAAGTAATTCCACTCGGTCTGTGGGTTATAACGTATACATCAGTGTCAAATTGTCCCTCTCAAAAAATTTATGAAATTGTTGTTTAGTACCAATCCAAAACACAAACACGTCATCTATATATCGCCACCACCTCAATACATGTTCGAAGTGTGGTGATACATAAATAGACATTTCTTCCAAAAATGCCACCGCCATGTTGGACGTGGGCGCCATGTTGGACCCCATAGCGGTTCCTTTCAATTGTAATTAAAAATACTCCCCAAAAAGGAAGAAATTGGATGTCAAGACAAGGTGTAGGAGTGTCAAGATAAAGTCCTGGCAACCCAATGATAGTTAAGAACACATCAGGGCCCTCTTGACAACATCAATCCCAAAGTCATGTCTGATGGAAGTATAAAGGCTGGTAATATCAAAGGAAGCTAAAATAACAATAGATGGAATATCAGTATCATGTAATTTTTTAAAGGAAATCCATACTGTCTAGTATATATGATTTAGCTGAAGTAGCAAAATCCCTTAATACCTTGTCTAGAAAAATAGAAATATTATTCAATAATAACCCTCTTCCAGATACAATCGGCCTACCTGGCGGGTTGGTCAGATCTTTATGTATTTTAGGGAGTAAATACAACATTGGTGTGATAGGGTGTGAAGTGGTATAAAACTCTTTCAATTTGCTGTCAATAAAACCAGCCTGTAAGCCATTACATAAGATACAATCTAGTTTTCTCTCAATGTTCCATTTGGGATCCCCGTGTAGTTGCCGATAAACAGAGCTGTCATTAAGCTGTCGATGAGCTTCAGTAATATATTGGGCTGTATCCATGACCACGCCAGCACCACCCTTATCCGCAGTCTTTTTTTTTGCATATTCTTTATTTAAGAAGATATTTTCAATATAGAAAGTAATAATAACAAAGTCAAGTAATAGCACGATAGGTTTACAGTTTGCCTTATTATACTTAAATGGACAGTCCCCATTTAAGTGAGAGCGGCTGTTTTGCAAATAGTTATAGCACATAATGACATTAGAAGACTAACCGATTATTGCGAAGAGATACAATAACATGTAGGCAAATAAACTGTAGTCGAAGCTGAGACATGGAGGTCATCGTATAATGGCAGTCTGTAAACATTTAGCCCTTATATATCGAAAGTAATCTTTGATGAAAAGTGAACAAGTTAACATAGGAACATAACAATCGGATGGGTCTGAGTACGCATCTTGTAATTGTTGTAGAGGAAGTTTCACTGGTTGTCAACTAGCAGGTATATTGTGTATTGAGCTAAATATTGTTGGAGTGTGAGTGGCTTATACAAGGACATCAAATGCATAATACTTGGGTAAGTCAACGGTGTTTCCTCTTTACATTACTCTAATGGTATCAAGTGTGGTAAGTAAGGAGGCCAAGGGGAAATGACATAGTTCCGTAGAGAGTGAACAAGACTTTAGGTCAATGTATAGGATCTATGGAACTCCAACCAAGGCTGCCTAATTTTCTGAAAGGCGTCTCTTCTGCCCTTTTCCCATTCCACCATCTCCTCCATAAGGCAGATTTGATGGATCTTATCTATCCATTCTTTAATATAATAATAAGTTGGTGGGTCTGTACATTTCAATTTGGTGGGAATAATATACTTAGCTGCTGAAATCAAGTGTGTGATTAAATTATTAGCGGCTGGTTTGAAATCTCTCTGTGATAACCATAATAAAATAAGTTTGAGTTGAGAAGCTGCTATACTATTTATCAATTTATTTTTTTATTTTTAAGTATTTTAATCAATAAACTAACATGTATCCAGTTGAAAAGTGAGTGCCTGCTAAATTTTGCATAATAGTATAAGATCTGGGGTTAGAGAGACAAGGGAATTGCAAACTTTATTAATGATGTGTTCCACTTCTTTCCAAAAGGCGGAGATCCTTGTGCAAGACCACCAAATGTGGGAAATGGTGCCTGACTCTTCTTGGCATCTCCAACACCTAGCCCTAGGGGAGAGGCGAGCTCTATGAACAAAAAAATCTGGGGTTCTATACCATCGTGACATGATTTTAAAAGAGTTTTACTGAAGGCATACGCACCTAGAGAAGCCATGGGAGTTTTAGTATAACACTAGCATCTTCATCAGATATGGTAGTTTGCAATTCTCTTTCCCATGCTCTTAGATAAATGGGCCTTTCATCAGAGGATTCCAACATCAATTGGGAGTAAATCCGTGAAAGGGTTTTAGGGGGGGGAATTTGGTAGTAAAGTATCATTTTCAAGCCATGTAGGATCAGTCCAACTCCACCAGCACCGATCCCAAATGACTTGGTATGTAGGTTTTGGCGTGTTTTAGGAATTCAGGGAGCTCCGTGGCCCTAGCCAAGTCAGAAATCCTAAGGTCTGTTAGATAAAGCCATGATCTATGGAAATCACCACCACCTTCTTTGGGGAAATGTGGGAGAACAGACAAAGGGACAATTGGAGATAATTTGTTAGAGGACATTGACAGGGCCTCAGTTCTTCCACAGTATTGAAACATGCAACGTGTGAGAGTGCTGAGAGGATATTTTTTCTTTTTAGAGGGTGCCTTAACCCAAAAGTAGTGGAGGGTGTCATCACCTAGGAGGGCTTTTTCTAGATCAACATGTAAAGCATTATTATTAGGCCTAGATAAGTCAACCCACCTCTCTAATTGTATAGCATGTAGATAGGGTATAGGATAGGAGGAATAATCCGCCTTTACTAATTTTCCTAATGAGCAGAGGATATGCTAGGTGAGGTTTTTTGTTAGACCAAAGGAAGGTATTGAAGAGAATGCGAAAGTCTGAGAAGTATATATTCGACAGCAGTATACAGGGGCGTAACTAGAGGTGACTGGGCCCCACAGCAAATTTTTGTATGGGCCCCCCCCCCCCCATGTAAACCCCGCTCCTTTGGCTAGTCCTGATCTAGACCAGACTAGGCTGCCATGCCATCCTTTTCCTATTATATATATTATATACATACACACACCCTATCTGTCATGCAGTGTCATTCTATCATACTGTTGTGATGTGAACGCATTGCACCCACACTGAATCCGGACCCATTCATTTCAATGGGTCTGTGTACATGATCAGTGATTTTCACGCATGACTTGTGCGTTGCATAAAAATCGCAGTATGCTCTATATTCTGCGTTTTTCACGTAGCGCAGGCCCCACAGAAGTGAATAGGGATGCTTGAAAATTGCATTGCATCTGCAAGCATTGCGGATGCAATGCGATTTTCTCGGATGGTTGCTAGGAGATGATAGGGACCCGAACTTTATTATTTTCCCTTATAACATGGTTATAAGGGAAAATAATAGCATTCTTAATACAGAATGCATAGTAACATGTGGCTTGAGGGGTTAAAAAAATAATAAAATAATTAATTATTCACCTCATCCACTTGATCACGCAGCCCGGCTCGTCTTCTTTCAGGACCTGGCAGGAAAAGTACCTTTGGTGACGTCACCACGCTCACCACCAGGTTGCTAGGAAATATTGTTTGTAAACTTTTAGTTTTTTATCACGTGCATGAAAAACGCATCAAAACGCATTGCACCCGCGCAGAAAAAACTGAACGCAATTGTAGACAAAACTGACTGAAAAATGGTGCGAGTTTCACTGAATGCATCCTGAACGCATCTGGAGCCAACCCGTATCGTTTGTGTGAAAGGGGCCAGCCATTGCCGTATTGCGGACCGCATATGCGGATCAGCAATAAATGGGCACCCTTCCGTGTGCATTCCGCATCACGGATGCGGACCCATTCACTTCAATGGGTCCGCAAATCCAGAGATGCGGAAGGGTGCGAAACGGAATCACGGAACGGAACACTACGTAAGCACTACGCAGTGCTTCCGTGGGGTTCCATTCCGCACTTCCGTTCCACCAAAAGATAGAACATGTCTTTTTTGCGGAATTGTGCTTTCCTGGGTAATATACCCGGAGAGGTGAACATGACATCACACTACACTGTATGTACAGAACAGTATGGCCCCTGCTGTAGCATAGGCGGCCATTCTATGTATTTCTGCAGGGCTGACATCGAATGTAGTCTGTCCCCATGGTCTGAGCCCCTGGTAACCAGTCGAGTAGCTAGCAATTTTTAAATGGGCGGGCAGGCGTCATACAGTGGCATTTGATTCTTTAACATACATGTGTTTTTACTGGACTATGACGTACACGATACAAAAATGCAGTACTCCACGTTCTTGTATCCTGCACAATCCGTTTAAAAAAAAAAAAAAGGATTATTTTTTTATTTTTTTATTTTTTTTACAATGAAACTCTATGGTGAACGGATGTCACTGTCATGGCATCAGTATGAGGCATCTGAATACTTTTTTTGTATACGTTAAACGGATGGGAAAAACGTGATGTAAACCCAGCCTTAAAGGGGTTGTCTGGGTTCAGAGCTGAACCCGGACATCCCTCCATTTTCACCCCGGCAGCCCCCCTGACATGAGCATCGGAGCAGTTCATGCTCCGATGCTCTCCTTTGCCCTGCGCTAAATTGCGCAAGGCAAAGGCATTTTTTTGGAGATCTGGTGACGTACCGGGGCTCTCCATGGGGCTGCCAGGGACCCCGGTGACGTCACCGGCCCTGATGGGCGGGACTTAGCTCTGCCCTAGCCAGTAAAACGGCTAGGGCAGAGCTAAAGCCCGCCCCTCAGAGCCGGTGACATCACCGAACACACTGCCGGGCGGAAATTTCCGCCCGGCAGTGTGTTATTGAAAACAAAAGAGCCCGTGCCCTGTGCGATTTAGCGCAGGGCAAAGGAGCGCATCGGAGCATAAGATGCTCCGATGCTAGCCTCAGGGGGGCTGTCTGGGTGAAAATAAGGGTATGTCCAGGTTCAGCTCTGAACCCGGACAACCCCTTTAAATGTGGGACAAAAATGTGATGTGAACTAGTGGTGCATTGTACAGTTGTGGAAAAAAACATACTCGCCTGCTCCCCGCTGCTCCGTGATCTTCCAGTCCCCATTCTGGCCTCATACTGGTGTCCCCAAGCTGCACATGGGCGCCCAGAGGAGTGTGGCATCAGATGGATAGGGGGCCTAGAGGGCAGGGCATCATATAAGTAGGGGGCCCACAGGACAGGACTGGGGGGGGGGGGCTTCTGAAAGGACAGCAGATGAATGCAGCTGGGGGGGGGGGGGCTACATGAGATGCAGGACAGCTAGGGTTGGCAGGCATAAGCCTGGAATGTATGGGCTCCTGATAGTGACAGCATCTTCTTTCTGCAGCACTTCCTGTCACTATTCAGTCTCCCCTCTCCCTCCTGTTACTGCCGACTACAGAGCAGTCTCTGTAGCAGAAGCTGGGCTGTACCAATAGTCAGGAGAGGGAGGGGAGACAGGACCTCCCTGTAGCACACTGTACTGAGCCCTGGCTGCACTATTAAGCAGCCAAGCTCCTCTATTAATGGTCTGTGCTGATGGGCGGGGCTTAGCTCCCTGCTCTGCTCCGAGGACATTCTAAAGCAGCAGTGAAGTGAGTGTAGAGGGGGGTGTGGCCAGTCTGTTTACTACTGCTCCGGGCCCCTTGTCAGCCGGGGCCCCGAAGCAGCTGCTTCCCCTGCTTCCCTGGTAGGTACGCCACTGGCAGTATAGGTAGACATCTTAAGGTGTATAATATCTGTGGTAAAACATAGGTGAACATCAGGTTTTTCCTTCCTAACCATGAAAGGAAAGGAATTTTGACTGAAGCTAGAAAGGCCTTAATCTTGTTGAACAAGGGGAGTAAATAGGTCTAAACAGATGCATGGGGTTGGCTGGGATCATAATTCCCAAGTGCTCAATAGCCTCTTTTGGCCACTGGAATGAGGTATATGATTTGATCTCTGTCATGTGGCTTCCCAATGCAGTGACATTAAGTATTTCAGATTTGTCATAATTGACTTTGAAATTGGATATTTCTCCATAGTCCGAAAAAAAATTAATCACCCCTGGAATTGCATCTTTAGGGTTTGTTATAAAAAGAAGCAGATCATCAGCACAGGCTGCTAGTTAATGAACTTTCTTATTTACTTGTAGACCCTTAATGATCTCGGAGGCTCTTAGTTTACTTAGGAGCAACTCCAGGGTAAGTATGAATAATGTTGGGGAGAGAGGGCAGCCCTGCCTCGTTCCGTTTGTGATATGGAAGAGTGGTGAAAGATTACCATTAACAAGAACTCTGGCAGAGGGTTGTCTGTCTAACGAAAAGATGGCTGAAATGAACACGGGCGGGAAGCCAAAATAGCAATGCATTATCCATAAAAACCCAGTTAACCCTATCAAATGCCTTTTCAGCATCAGTTCCCAAAAGTGTTAGGGGGATTTTGTGTTTTTTCGCGTAATATATAGTATGTAAGACTCTGCTAACATTGTGTTCACCTTCACGCCCTTTCACGAATCCTACTTGTTCTTCGCCAATAAGTCTAGGGAGTCATTTTGCAATGCGATGACTTAGAAGCTTGGCCCATAATTTAACATCTGCATTGAGTAAGGAAATTGGTCTGTAGCTGCTACATTTAGACAGGTCCTTTCCTTCTTTAGGGATTATAGTTATGTGGGCAATTTGTGACTGCGGGGGTAGGGAGTTTCTTTTAATAAAGAGTTGCATAAGTCCACAAATTGTGGTATTAGGATGCTTTTAAATTTCTTATAATATATTATGGGTAAGCCATCGGGTCCTGGGCATTTTCCTGACAGTACACTTGCTAATACCTCTAACGTCTCCTCTTCCGTTACTGGGGAAAGTAGCATGTCTTTTTCAGGTTCGTTTACTTTCGGGACTTTAACTGCTTCCAAGAAGGATTTTATTTTATTAAGTATATGGGCGGGGTCGTCAGATTGTAGGTTATAAAGTGATTAGTAAAATTCAGTAAATTCCTCCGCTATTGATGGGGTATTGGTAAGATGGTGACCTTTTTCGGATTTGATGCTGGATATAACAGCTTTTTCTCTTTGCCCCTTTACCATCTGTGAAAGAAGCTTAGAGCCTCTGTCTCCATGTACATAGAACTTATATTTAGCAGATCTAAGGGTTTTAGCTGTTTTAACCTGCTCAGGACCGCCGTACGCAGGATTGCGTCTTTGCGGCGGTCCTGTTACTCTGGGTGGACGCGCCGGTGCGTCCTCTCGCGAGACGCGAGATTTCGGGCAAAGTCGGCCCGCGCATGCGCATCGAGGGCCGGCAAAATTTCAAAGACAAGTTCGTCATCAACCTGCCAGCCAATGATAGTGGCTGGCAGGTTGATGATTTTCAAAAAAACGAATCAGAAGCCAGCTAACACATCATATTTAGTAAATATGATGTGTTAAATGGCTGCTGTGCTCCTCTGCTCGTTCTTTTGGTCGGTTGGTTCCAGCAGAGGAGCACACATCACTGTGAGTACCCACCAACACCACACTTGGCCCCCAGATCACCCTCCATCACCCCAATTAACCCCTTGATCACCCCTTCTTGCCCCTGTCAATCACTAGTGAAAGGGAAAAAAGTGATCAGTGTAAACTGTCACTTTTTTTTCCCACTGGTATTGAATAGGGATGAGCGAACTCGAACTGTATAGTTCGGGTTCGTACCGAATTTTGGGGTGTCCGTGACACGGACCCGAACCCGGACATTTTCGTAAAAGTCCGGGTTCGGGTTCGGTGTTCGTCGCTTTCTTCGCGCTTTTGTGACGCTTTCTTGGCGCTTTTTGAAAGGCTGTAAAGCAGCCAATCAACAAGCGTCATACTACTTGCCCCAAGAGGCCATCACAGCCATGCCTACTATTGGCATGGCTGTGATTGGCCAGAGCACCATGTGACCCAGCCTCTATTTAAGCTGGAGTCACATAGCGCCGCCCGTCACTCTGCTCTGATTAGCGTAGGGAGAGGTTGCGGCTGCGACAGTAGGGCGAGATTAGGCAGATTAACTCCTCCAAAGGACTTGATTAACTGATCGATCTGCAGCTGTGGATCATTGAGCTGCTGATCCTCAATTGCTCACTGTTTTTAGGCTGCACAGACCGTTTGTCAGTCTCATTTTTCTGGGGTGATCGGCGGCCATTTTGTGTCTTGTGGTGCGCCAGCACAAGCTGCGACCAAGTGCATTTAACCCTCAATGGTGTGGTTGTTTTTTGGCTAAAGCCTACATCAGGGTGAAGCTGTCACACCAAGTGCATTTAACCAGCAATAGTCTGTTCATTTTTTGGCCATATACAAAATCAGGGGCAAGCTGCGCCTGTCACCAAGTGCATTTAACCCTCAATGGTGTGGTTGTTTTTTGGCTAAAGCCTACATCAGGGTGAAGCTGTCACACCAAGTGCATTTAACCAGCAATAGTCTGTTCATTTTTTGGCCATATACTAAATCAGGGGCAAGCTGCGCCTGTCACCAAGTGCATTTAACCCTCAATGGTGTGGTTGTTTTTTGGCTAAAGCCTACATCAGGGTGAAGCTGTCACACCAAGTGCATTTAACCAGCAATAGTCTGTTTATTTTTTGGCCATATCCCAGTCTAATTCTGTCACTAAATCCATACCGGTCACCCAGCGCCTAAATACTAGGCCTCAAATTTATATCCAGCTAAATCTGTCCCTAGTGCTGTAGCTGGGCGAGTTATTTAGTGTCCGTTCAAGCACATTTCTTGTTCTGGGTTGAAATACAATTCCCAATTTAGCAATTTCATAATTTAGTGGTTTCTGCTATATCAGAGCTATTTGAAATCTATCCCTAAAAGGGTATATAATATTCAAGGTGCACATTGGGTCATTCAGAATAACTTCACACACACCCGCTACTGTGTATTTCCAAGTCTAATTCTGTCACTAAACCCATACCTGTCACGCAGCGCCTAAATACTAGGCCTCAAATTTATATCCAGCTAAATCTGTCCCTAGTGCTGTAGCTGGGCGAGTTATTTAGTGTCCGTTCAAGCACATTTCTTGTTCTGGGTTGAAATACAATTCCCAATTTAGCAATTTCATAATTTAGTGGTTTCTGCTATATCAGAGCTATTTGAAATCTATCCCTAAAAGGGTATATAATATTCAAGGTGCACATTGGGTCATTCAGAATAACTTCACACACACCCGCTACTGTGTATTTCCAAGTCTAATTCTGGCACTAAACCCATACCTGTCACCCAGCGCCTAAATACTAGGCCTCAAATTTATATCCCGCTAAATCTGTCCTTAGTGCTGTAGCTGGGCGAGTTATTTAGTGTCCGTTCAAGCACATTTCTTGTTCTGGGTTGAAATACAATTCCCAATTTAGCAATTTCATAATTTAGTGGTTTCTGCTATATCAGAGCTATTTGAAATCTATCCCTAAAAGGGTATATAATATTCAAGGTGCACATTGGGTCATTCAGAATAACTTCACACACACCCGCTACTGTGTATTTCCAAGTCTAATTCTGGCACTAAACCCATACCTGTCACCCAGCGCCTAAATACTAGGCCTCAAATTTATATCCCGCTAAATCTGTCCTTAGTGCTGTAGCTGGGCGAGTTATTTAGTGTCCGTTCAAGCACATTTCTTGTTCTGGGTTGAAATACAATTCCCAATTTAGCAATTTCATAATTTAGTGGTTTCTGCTATATCAGAGCTATTTGAAATCTATCCCTAAAAGGGTATATAATATTCAAGGTGCACATTGGGTCATTCAGAATAACTTCACACACACCCGCTACTGTGTATTTCCAAGTCTAATTCTGGCACTAAACCCATACCTGTCACCCAGCGCCTAAATACTAGGTCTCAAATTTATATCCCGCTAAATCTGTCCTTAGTGCTGTAGCTGGGCGAGTTATTTAGTGTCCGTTCAAGCACATTTCTTGTTCTGGGTTGAAATACAATTCCCAATTTAGCAATTTCATAATTTAGTGGTTTCTGCTATATCAGAGCTATTTGAAATCTATCCCTAAAAGGGTATATAATATTCAAGGTGCACATTGGGTCATTCAGAATAACTTCACACACACCCGCTACTGTGTATTTCCAAGTCTAATTCTGGCACTAAACCCATACCTGTCACCCAGCGCCTAAATACTAGGCCTCAAATTTATATCCCGCTAAATCTGTCCTTAGTGCTGTAGCTGGGCGAGTTATTTAGTGTCCGTTCAAGCACATTTCTTGTTCTGGGTTGAAATACAATTCCCAATTTAGCAATTTCATAATTTAGTGGTTTCTGCTATATCAGAGCTATTTGAAATCTATCCCTAAAAGGGTATATAATATTCAAGGTGCACATTGGGTCATTCAGAATAACTTCACACACACCCGCTACTGTGTATTTCCAAGTCTAATTCTGGCACTAAACCCATACCTGTCACCCAGCGCCTAAATACTAGGTCTCAAATTTATATCCCGCTAAATCTGTCCTTAGTGCTGTAGCTGGGCGAGTTATTTAGTGTCCGTTCAAGCACATTTCTTGTTCTGGGTTGAAATACAATTCCCAATTTAGCAATTTCATAATTTAGTGGTTTCTGCTATATCAGAGCTATTTGAAATCTATCCCTAAAAGGGTATATAATATTCAAGGTGCACATTGGGTCATTCAGAATAACTTCACACACACCCGCTACTGTGTATTTCCAAGTCTAATTCTGGCACTAAACCCATACCTGTCACCCAGCGCCTAAATACTAGGCCTCAAATTTATATCCCGCTAAATCTGTCCTTAGTGCTGTAGCTGGGCGAGTTATTTAGTGTCCGTTCAAGCACATTTCTTGTTCTGGGTTGAAATACAATTCCCAATTTAGCAATTTCATAATTTAGTGGTTTCTGCTATATCAGAGCTATTTGAAATCTATCCCTAAAAGGGTATATAATATTCAAGGTGCACATTGGGTCATTCAGAATAACTTCACACACACCCGCTACTGTGTATTTCCAAGTCTAATTCTGGCACTAAACCCATACCTGTCACCCAGCGCCTAAATACTAGGCCTCAAATTTATATCCCGCTAAATCTGTCCTTAGTGCTGTAGCTGGGCGAGTTATTTAGTGTCCGTTCAAGCACATTTCTTGTTCTGGGTTGAAATACAATTCCCAATTTAGCAATTTCATAATTTAGTGGTTTCTGCTATATCAGAGCTATTTGAAATCTATCCCTAAAAGGGTATATAATATTCAAGGTGCACATTGGGTCATTCAGAATAACTTCACACACACCCGCTACTGTGTATTTCCAAGTCTAATTCTGGCACTAAACCCATACCTGTCACCCAGCGCCTAAATACTAGGCCTCAAATTTATATCCCGCTAAATCTGTCCTTAGTGCTGTAGCTGGGCGAGTTATTTAGTGTCCGTTCAAGCACATTTCTTGTTCTGGGTTGAAATACAATTCCCAATTTAGCAATTTCATAATTTAGTGGTTTCTGCTATATCAGAGCTATTTGAAATCTATCCCTAAAAGGGTATATAATATTCAAGGTGCACATAGGGTCATTCAGAATAACTTCACACACACGCTTCTGTGCATTTCCAAGTCTAATTCTGTCACTAAATCCATACCGGTCACCCAGCGCCTAAATACTAGGCCTCAAATTTATATCCAGCTAAATCTGTCCCTAGTGCTGTAGCTGGGCGAGTTATTTAGTGTCCGTTCAAGCACATTTCTTGTTCTGGGTTGAAATACAATTCCCAATTTAGCAATTTCATAATTTAGTGGTTTCTGCTATATCAGAGCTATTTGAAATCTATCCCTAAAAGGGTATATAATATTCAAGGTGCACATAGGGTCATTCAGAATAACTTCACACACCCGCTACTGTGCATTTCCAAATCTAATTCTGTCACTAAACCCATACCTGTCACCCAGCGCCTAAATACTAGGCCTCAAATTTATATCCCGCTAAATCTCTCGTTACCGCTGTCCTGTTGTGGCTGGGAAAGTTATTTAGTGTCCGTCAAAGCACATTTTTTGTTCTGGGTTGAAATACAATTCCCAATTTAGCAATTTCATAATTTAGTCGTTTCTGCTATATCAGAGCTATTTGAAATCTATCCCTAAAAGGGTAGATCATATTGAAGGTGCACATAGGGTCATTCAGAATAACTTCACACACACGCTTCTGTGCATTTCCAAGTCTAATTCTGTCACTAAATCCATACCGGTCACCCAGCGCCTAAATACTAGGCCTCAAATTTATATCCCGCTGAATTTGAATACAATACATTGGGCCAAATAATATATTTGTTGTTGTGGTGAACCATAACAATGAGAAAAACATCTAGTAAGGGACGCGGACGTGGACATGGTCGTGGTGGTGTTAGTGGACCCTCTGGTGCTGGGAGAGGACGTGGCCGTTCTGCCACATCCACACGTCCTAGTGTACCAACTACCTCAGGTCCCAGTAGCCGCCAGAATTTACAGCGATATATGGTGGGGCCCAATGCCGTTCTAAGGATGGTAAGGCCTGAGCAGGTACAGGCATTAGTCAATTGGGTGGCCGACAGTGGATCCAGCACGTTCACATTATCTCCCACCCAGTCTTCTGCAGAAAGCGCACAGATGGCGCCTGAAAACCAACCCCATCAGTCTGTCACATCACCCCCATGCATACCAGGGAAACTGTCTCAGCCTCAAGTTATGCAGCAGTCTCTTATGCTGTTTGAAGACTCCGCTGGCAGGGTTTCCCAAGGGCATCCACCTAGCCCTTCCCCAGCGGTGAAAGACATAGAATGCACTGACGCACAACCACTTATGTTTCCTGATGATGAGGACATGGGAATACCACCTCAGCATGTCTCTGATGATGACGAAACACAGGTGCCAACTGCTGCGTCTTTCTGCAGTGTGCAGACTGAACAGGAGGTCAGGGATCAAGACTGGGTGGAAGACGATGCAGGGGACGATGAGGTCCTAGACCCCACATGGAATGAAGGTCGTGCCACTGACTTTCACAGTTCGGAGGAAGAGGCAGTGGTGAGACCGAGCCAACAGCGTAGCAAAAGAGGGAGCAGTGGGCAAAAGCAGAACACCCGCCGCCAAGAGACTCCGCCTGCTACTGACCGCCGCCATCTGGGACCGAGCACCCCAAAGGCAGCTTCAAGGAGTTCCCTGGCATGGCACTTCTTCAAACAATGTGCTGACGACAAGACCCGAGTGGTTTGCACGCTGTGCCATCAGAGCCTGAAGCGAGGCATTAACGTTCTGAACCTGAGCACAACCTGCATGACCAGGCACCTGCATGCAAAGCATGAACTGCAGTGGAGTAAACACCTTAAAACCAAGGAAGTCACTCAGGCTCCCCCTGCTACCTCTTCTGCTGCTGCCGCCTCGGCCTATTCTGCTGCTGCCGCCTCGGCCTCTTCCTCCGCCTCTGGAGGAACGTTGGCACCTGCCGCCCAGCAAACAGGGGATGTACCACCAACACCACCACCACCACCTCCGTCACCAAGCGTCTCAACCATGTCACACGCCAGCGTTCAGCTCTCCATCTCACAAACATTTGATAGAAAGCGTAAATTCCCACCTAGCCACCCTCGATCCCTGGCCCTGAATGCCAGCATTTCTAAACTACTGGCCTATGAAATGCTGTCATTTAGGCTGGTGGACACAGACAGCTTCAAACAGCTCATGTCGCTTGCTGTCCCACAGTATGTTGTTCCCAGCCGGCACTACTTCTCCAAGAGAGCCGTGCCTTCCCTGCACAACCAAGTATCCGATAAAATCAAGTGTGCACTGCGCAACGCCATCTGTGGCAAGGTCCACCTAACCACAGATACGTGGACCAGTAAGCACGGCCAGGGACGCTATATCTCCCTAACTGCACACTGGGTAAATGTAGTGGCAGCTGGGCCCCAGGCGGAGAGCTGTTTGGCGCACGTCCTTCCGCCGCCAAGGATCGCAGGGCAACATTCTTTGCCTCCTGTTGCCACCTCCTCCTTCTCGGCTTCCTCCTCCTCTTCTTCCACCTGCTCATCCAGTCAGCCACACACCTTCACCACCAACTTCAGCACAGCCCGGGGTAAACGTCAGCAGGCCATTCTGAAACTCATATGTTTGGGGGACAGGCCCCACACCGCACAGGAGTTGTGGCGGGGTATAGAACAACAGACCGACGAGTGGTTGCTGCCGGTGAGCCTCAAGCCCGGCCTGGTGGTGTGTGATAATGGGCGAAATCTCGTTGCAGCTCTGGGACTAGCCAATTTGACGCACATCCCTTGCTTGGCGCATGTGCTGAATTTGGTGGTGCAGAAGTTCATTCACAACTACCCCGACATGTCAGAGCTGCTGCATAAAGTGCGGGCCGTCTGTTCGCGCTTCCGGCGTTCACATCCTGCTGCTGCTCGCCTGTCTGCGCTACAGCGTAACTTCGGCCTTCCCGCTCACCGCCTCATATGCGACGTGCCCACCAGGTGGAACTCCACCTTGCACATGCTGGACAGACTGTGCGAGCAGCAGCAGGCCATAGTGGAGTTTCAGCTGCAGCACGCACGGGTCAGTCGCACTACAGAACAGCACCACTTCACCACCAATGACTGGGCCTCCATGCGAGACCTGTGTGCCCTGTTGCGCTGTTTCGAGTACTCCACCAACATGGCCAGTGGCGATGACGCCGTTATCAGCGTTACAATCCTACTTCTATGTCTCCTTGAGAAAACACTTAGGGCGATGATGGAAGAGGAGGTGGCCCAGGAGGAGGAGGAGGAAGAGGGGTCATTTTAAGCACTTTCAGGCCAGTCTCTTCGAAGTGACTCAGATGGAGTTTTTTTGCAACAGCAGAGGCCAGGTACAAATGTGGCCAGCCAGGGCCCACTACTGGAGGACGAGGATGAGGAGGAGGTGGAGGAGGATGAGGATGAAGCATATTCACAGCGGGGTCACGGCCAGCTCCTCTGAGGGCAGGGTTAGCATGGCAGAGATGTGGAAAAGTTTTGTCAACACGCAACAGCTAACTGCACCACCACCTGATACGGAACGTGTTAGCAGGAGGCAACATTTCACTAACATGGTGGAACAGTACGTGTGCACACCCCTCCACGTACTGACTGATGGTTCGGCCCCATTCAACTTCTGGGTCTCCAAATTTTCCACTTGGCCAGAGCTAGCCTTTTATGCCTTGGAGGTGCTGGCATGCCCGGCGAACAGCGTTTTGTCTGAACGTGTATTCAGCACGGCAGGGGGCGTCATTACAGACAAACGCAGCCGCCTGTCTACAGCCAATGTGGACAAGCTGACATTCATAAAAATGAAGCAGGCATGGATCCCACAGGACCTGTCCATCCCTTGTGCAGATTAGACATTTATAACTACCTCCCCTTAACCATATATTATTGTACTCCAGGGCACTTCCACATTCAATCCTCTTTTTATTTTCATTTTACCATTATATTGCGGGGCAACCCAAAGTTGAATGAACCTCTCCTCTGTCTGGGTGCCGGGGCCTAAAAATATCTGACAGTGACCTGTTCCAGTGTTGGGTGACATGAAGCATGATTCTCTGCTATGACATGAAGCCTGATTCTCTGCTATGGGACCTCTCTCATCTGTCTGGGTGCCGGGGCCTAAAAATATCTGACAGTGACCTGTTCCAGTGTTGGGTGACATGAAGTATGATTCTCTGCTATGACATAAAGCCTGATTCTCTGCTATGGGACCTCTCTCCTCTGTCTGGGTGCCGGGGCCTAAAAATATCTGACAGTGACCTGTTCCAGTGTTGGGTGACATGAAGCATGAATCTCTGCTATGACATGAAGCCTGATTCTCTGCTATGGGACCTCTCTCCTCTGTCTGGGTGCCGGGGCCTAAAAATATCTGACAGTGGCCTGTTCCAGTGTTGGGTGACATGAAGCATGATTCTAAGCTATTACATAAAGCCTGAATCTCTGCTATGGGACCTCTCTCCTCTGTCTGGGTGCCGGGGCCTAAAAATTTCTGACAGTGGCCTGTTCTAGTGTTGGGTGACAGGAAGCCTGATTCTCTGCTATGACATGAAGCCTAAATCTCTGCCCTGGGACCTTTCTCCTCTGTCTGGGTGCCATGGCCTAAAAATATCTGACAGTGGCCTGTTCCAGTGTTGGGTGACATGAAGCATAATTCTCTGCTATGACATGAAGCCTGATTCTCTGCTATGGGACCTCTCTCCTCTGTCTGGGTGCCGGGGCCTAAAAATATCTGACAGTGACCTGTTCCAGTGTTGGGTGACATGAAGCCTGATTCTCTGCTATGAGATGAAGCCTGATTCTCTGCTATGAGATGAAGCCTGATTCTCTGCTATGAGATGAAGCCTGATTCTCTGCTATGAGATGAAGCCTGATTCTCTGCTATGAGATGAAGCCTGATTCTCTGCTATGAGATGAAGCCTGATTCTCTGCTATGACATGAAGCCTGATTCTCTGCTATGACATGAAGCCTGATTCTCTGCTATGGGACCTCTCTTTTTCTGTCTGGGTGCCGGGGCCTAAATATCTGACAATGGCCTGTTCCAGTGGTGGGTGACGTGAAGCCTGATTCTCTGCTATGACATGAAGCCTGATTCTCTGCTATGACATGAAGCCTGATTCTCTGCTGACATGAAGCCTGATTCTCTGCTATGACATGAAGCCTGATTCTCTGCTATGACATGAAGCCTGATTCTCTGCTATGGGACCTCTCTCCTCTGTCTGGGTGCCGGGGCCTAAAAATATCTGACAGTGGCCTGTTCCAGTGTTGGGTGACATGAAGCATGATTCTCTGCTATGACATGAAGCCTGAATCTCTGCTATGGGAACTCTTTCCTCTGTCTGGGTGCCGGGGCCTAAACATATCTGACAGTGGCCTGTTCCAGTGTTGGGTGACATGAAGCATGATTCTCTGCTATGGGACCTCTCTCCTCTGTCTGGGTGCCGGGGCCTAAATATCTGACAATGGCCTGTTCCAGTGGTGGGTGACGTGAAGCCTGATTCTCTGCTATGACATGAAGCCTGATTCTCTGCTATGGGACCTCTCCCCTCTGTCTGGGTGCCGGGGCCTAAACATATCTGACAGTGGCCTGTTCCAGTGTTGGGTGACATGAAGCCTGAATCTCTGCTATGGGACCTCTCTCCTCTGTCTGGGTGCCGGGGCCTAAATATCTGACAATGGCCTGTTCCAGTGGTGGGTGACGTGAAGCCTGATTCTCTGCTATGACATGAAGCCTGATTCTCTGCTATGGGACCTCTCCCCTCTGTCTGGGTGCCGGTGCCTAAACATATCTGACAGTGGCCTGTTCCAGTGTTGGGTGACATGAAGCCTGATTCTCTGCTATGGGACCTCTCTCCTCTGTCTGGGTGCCGGGGCCTAAATATCTGACAATGGCCTGTTCCAGTGGTGGGTGACGTGAAGCCTGATTCTCTGCTATGACATGAAGCCTGATTCTCTGCTATGGGACCTCTCTCCTCTGTCTGGGTGCCGGGGCCTAAAAATATCTGACAGTGGCCTGTTCCAGTGTTGGGTGACATAAAGCATGATTCTAAGCTATGACATGAAGCCTGAATCTCTGCTATGGGACCTCTCTCCTCTGTCTGGGTGCCGGGGCCTAAAAATATCTGACAGTGACCTGTTCCAGTGTTGAGTGACATGAAGCCTGATTCTCTGCTATGAGATGAAGCCTGATTCTCTGCTATGAGATGAAGCCTGATTCTCTGCTATGAGATGAAGCCTGATTCTCTGCTATGACATGAAGCCTGATTCTCTGCTATGACATGAAGCCTGATTCTCTGCTATGGGACCTCTCTTTTTCTGTCTGGGTTCCGGGGCCTAAATATCTGACAATGGCCTGTTCCAGTGGTGGGTGACGTGAAGCCTGATTCTATGCTATGACATGAAGCCTGATTCTCTGCTATGGGACCTCTCCCCTCTGTCTGGGTGCCGGGGCCTAAAAATATCTGACAGTGGCCTGTTCCAGTGTTGGGTGACATAAAGCATGATTCTAAGCTATGACATGAAGCCTGAATCTCTGCTATGGGACCTCTCTCCTCTGTCTGGGTGCCGGGGCCTAAAAATATCTGACAGTGACCTGTTCCAGTGTTGAGTGACATGAAGCCTGATTCTCTGCTATGAGATGAAGCCTGATTCTCTGCTATGAGATGAAGCCTGATTCTCTGCTATGAGATGAAGCCTGATTCTCTGCTATGAGATGAAGCCTGATTCTCTGCTATGACATGAAGCCTGATTCTCTGCTATGACATGAAGCCTGATTCTCTGCTATGGGACCTCTCTTTTTCTGTCTGGGTTCCGGGGCCTAAATATCTGACAATGGCCTGTTCCAGTGGTGGGTGACGTGAAGCCTGATTCTCTGCTATGACATGAAGCCTGATTCTCTGCTATGGGACCTCTCCCCTCTGTCTGGGTGCCGGTGCCTAAACATATCTGACAGTGGCCTGTTCCAGTGTTGGGTGACATGAAGCCTGATTCTCTGCTATGGGACCTCTCTCCTCTGTCTGGGTGCCGGGGCCTAAATATCTGACAATGGCCTGTTCCAGTGGTGGGTGACGTGAAGCCTGATTCTCTGCTATGACATGAAGCCTGATTCTCTGCTATGGGACCTCTCTCCTCTGTCTGGGTGCCGGGGCCTAAAAATATCTGACAGTGGCCTGTTCCAGTGTTGGGTGACATAAAGCATGATTCTAAGCTATGACATGAAGCCTGAATCTCTGCTATGGGACCTCTCTCCTCTGTCTGGGTGCCGGGGCCTAAAAATATCTGACAGTGACCTGTTCCAGTGTTGAGTGACATGAAGCCTGATTCTCTGCTATGAGATGAAGCCTGATTCTCTGCTATGAGATGAAGCCTGATTCTCTGCTATGAGATGAAGCCTGATTCTCTGCTATGAGATGAAGCCTGATTCTCTGCTATGACATGAAGCCTGATTCTCTGCTATGACATGAAGCCTGATTCTCTGCTATGGGACCTCTCTTTTTCTGTCTGGGTTCCGGGGCCTAAATATCTGACAATGGCCTGTTCCAGTGGTGGGTGACGTGAAGCCTGATTCTATGCTATGACATGAAGCAACATTCTTTGCCTCCTGTTGCCTCCTCCTCCTACTTGGCTTCCTCCTCCTCTTCTTCCACCTGCTCATCCAGTCAGCCACACACCTTCACCACCAACTTCAGCACAGCCCGGGGTAAACGTCAGCAGGTCATTCTGAAACTCATATGTTTGGGGGACAGGCCCCACACCGCACAGGAGTTGTGGCGGGGTATAGAACAACAGACCGATGAGTGGTTGCTGCCGGTGAGCCTCAAGCCCGGCCTGGTGGTGTGCGATAATGGGCGAAATCTCGTTGCAGCTCTGGGACTAGCCGGTTTGACGCACATCCCTTGCCTAGGGCATGTGCTGAATTTGGTGGTGAAGAAGTTCATTCACAACTACCCCGACATGTCAGAGCTGCTGAATAAAGGGCCGTCTGTTCGCGCTTCCGGCGTTCACATCCTGCCGCTGCTCGCCTGTCTGCGCTACAGCGTAACTTCGGCCTTCCCGCTCACCGCCTCATATGCGACGTGCCCACCAGGTGGAACTCCACCTTGCACATGCTGGACAGACTGTGCGAGCAGCAGCAGGCCATAGTGGAGTTTCAGCTGCAGCACGCACGGGTCAGTCGCACTGCGGAACAGCACCACTTCACCACCAATGACTGGGCCTCCATGCGAGACCTGTGTGCCCTGTTGCGCTGTTTCGAGTACTCCACCAACATGGCCAGTGGCGATGACGCCGTTATCAGCGTTACAATCCTACTTCTATGTCTCCTTGAGAAAACACTTAGGGCGATGATGGAAGAGGAGGTGGCCCAGGAGGAGGAGGAGGAAGAGGGGTCATTTTAAGCACTTTCAGGCCAGTCTCTTCGAAGTGACTCAGATGGAGTTTTTTTGCAACAGCAGAGGCCAGGTACAAATGTGGCCAGCCAGGGCCCACTACTGGAGGACGAGGATGAGGAGGAGGTGGAGGAGGATGAGGATGAAGCATATTCACAGCGGGGTCACGGCCAGCTCCTCTGAGGGCAGGGTTAGCATGGCAGAGATGTGGAAAAGTTTTGTCAACACGCAACAGCTAACTGCACCACCACCTGATACGGAACGTGTTAGCAGGAGGCAACATTTCACTAACATGGTGGAACAGTACGTGTGCACACCCCTCCACGTACTGACTGATGGTTCGGCCCCATTCAACTTCTGGGTCTCCAAATTGTCCACTTGGCCAGAGCTAGCCTTTTATGCCTTGGAGGTGCTGGCATGCCCGGCGAACAGCGTTTTGTCTGAACGTGTATTCAGCACGGCAGGGGGCGTCATTACAGACAAACGCAGCCGCCTGTCTACAGCCAATGTGGACAAGCTGACATTCATAAAAATGAAGCAGGCATGGATCCCACAGGACCTGTCCATCCCTTGTGCAGATTAGACATTTATAACTACCTCCCCTTAACCATATATTATTGTACTCCAGGGCACTTCCACATTCAATCCTCTTTTTATTTTCATTTTACCATTATATTGCAGGGCAACCCAAAGTTGAATGAACCTCTCCTCTGTCTGGGTGCCGGGGCCTAAAAATATCTGACAGTGACCTGTTCCAGTGTTGGGTGACATGAAGCATGATTCTCTGCTATGACATGAAGCCTGATTCTCTGCTATGGGACCTCTCTCATCTGTCTGGGTGCCGGGGCCTAAAAATATCTGACAGTGACCTGTTCCAGTGTTGGGTGACATGAAGTATGATTCTCTGCTATGACATAAAGCCTGATTCTCTGCTATGGGACCTCTCTCCTCTGTCTGGGTGCCGGGGCCTAAAAATATCTGACAGTGACCTGTTCCAGTGTTGGGTGACATGAAGCATGAATCTCTGCTATGACATGAAGCCTGATTCTCTGCTATGGGACCTCTCTCCTCTGTCTGGGTGCCGGGGCCTAAAAATATCTAAAAGTGGCCTGTTCCAGTGTTGGGTGACATGAAGCATGATTCTAAGCTATTACATAAAGCCTGAATCTCTGCTATGGGACCTCTCTCCTCTGTCTGGGTGCCGGGGCCTAAAAATTTCTGACAGTGGCCTGTTCTAGTGTTGGGTGACAGGAAGCCTGATTCTCTGCTATGACATGAAGCCTAAATCTCTGCCCTGGGACCTTTCTCCTCTGTCTGGGTGCCATGGCCTAAAAATATCTGACAGTGGCCTGTTCCAGTGTTGGGTGACATGAAGCATAATTCTCTGATATGACATGAAGCCTGATTCTCTGCTATGGGACCTCTCTCCTCTGTCTGGGTGCCGGGGCCTAAAAATATCTGACAGTGACCTGTTCCAGTGTTGGGTGACATGAAGCCTGATTCTCTGCTATGAGATGAAGC
The DNA here is from genome assembly GCF_014858855.1 of Bufo gargarizans. Taxonomy (NCBI): domain Eukaryota; kingdom Metazoa; phylum Chordata; class Amphibia; order Anura; family Bufonidae; genus Bufo; species Bufo gargarizans. The sequence goes on from NC_058080.1 coordinate 66,905,541, forward strand.
CTGATTCTCTGCTATGAGATGAAGCCTGATTCTCTGCTATGAGATGAAGCCTGATTCTCTGCTATGAGATGAAGCCTGATTCTCTGCTATGAGATGAAGCCTGATTCTCTGCTATGAGATGAAGCCTGATTCTCTGCTATGACATGAAGCCTGATTCTCTGCTATGACATGAAGCCTGATTCTCTGCTGACATGAAGCCTGATTCTCTGCTATGACATGAAGCCTGATTCTCTGCTATGACATGAAGCATGATTCTCTGCTATGGGACCTCTCTCCTCTGTCTGGGTGCCGGGGCCTAAATATCTGACAATGGCCTGTTCCAGTGGTGGGTGACGTGAAGCCTGATTCTCTGCTATGACATGAAGCCTGATTCTCTGCTATGGGACCTCTCCCCTCTGTCTGGGTGCCGGGGCCTAAACATATCTGACAGTGGCCTGTTCCAGTGTTGGGTGACATGAAGCCTGAATCTCTGCTATGGGACCTCTCTCCTCTGTCTGGGTGCCGGGGCCTAAATATCTGACAATGGCCTGTTCCAGTGGTGGGTGACGTGAAGCCTGATTCTCTGCTATGACATGAAGCCTGATTCTCTGCTATGGGACCTCTCCCCTCTGTCTGGGTGCCGGTGCCTAAACATATCTGACAGTGGCCTGTTCCAGTGTTGGGTGACATGAAGCCTGATTCTCTGCTATGGGACCTCTCTCCTCTGTCTGGGTGCCGGGGCCTAAATATCTGACAATGGCCTGTTCCAGTGGTGGGTGACGTGAAGCCTGATTCTCTGCTATGACATGAAGCCTGATTCTCTGCTATGAGATGAAGCCTGATTCTCTGCTATGAGATGAAGCCTGATTCTCTGCTATGAGATGAAGCCTGATTCTCTGCTATGAGATGAAGCCTGATTCTCTGCTATGAGATGAAGCCTGATTCTCTGCTATGACATGAAGCCTGATTCTCTGCTATGACATGAAGCCTGATTCTCTGCTGACATGAAGCCTGATTCTCTGCTATGACATGAAGCCTGATTCTCTGCTATGACATGAAGCCTGATTCTCTGCTATGGGACCTCTCTCCTCTGTCTGGGTGCCGGGGCCTAAAAATATCTGACAGTGGCCTGTTCCAGTGTTGGGTGACATGAAGCATGATTCTCTGCTATGACATGAAGCCTGAATCTCTGCTATGGGAACTCTTTCCTCTGTCTGGGTGCCGGGGCCTAAACATATCTGACAGTGGCCTGTTCCAGTGTTGGGTGACATGAAGCATGATTCTCTGCTATGGGACCTCTCTCCTCTGTCTGGGTGCCGGGGCCTAAATATCTGACAATGGCCTGTTCCAGTGGTGGGTGACGTGAAGCCTGATTCTCTGCTATGACATGAAGCCTGATTCTCTGCTATGGGACCTCTCCCCTCTGTCTGGGTGCCGGGGCCTAAACATATCTGACAGTGGCCTGTTCCAGTGTTGGGTGACATGAAGCCTGAATCTCTGCTATGGGACCTCTCTCCTCTGTCTGGGTGCCGGGGCCTAAATATCTGACAATGGCCTGTTCCAGTGGTGGGTGACGTGAAGCCTGATTCTCTGCTATGACATGAAGCCTGATTCTCTGCTATGGGACCTCTCCCCTCTGTCTGGGTGCCGGTGCCTAAACATATCTGACAGTGGCCTGTTCCAGTGTTGGGTGACATGAAGCCTGATTCTCTGCTATGGGACCTCTCTCCTCTGTCTGGGTGCCGGGGCCTAAATATCTGACAATGGCCTGTTCCAGTGGTGGGTGACGTGAAGCCTGATTCTCTGCTATGACATGAAGCCTGATTCTCTGCTATGGGACCTCTCTCCTCTGTCTGGGTGCCGGGGCCTAAAAATATCTGACAGTGGCCTGTTCCAGTGTTGGGTGACATAAAGCATGATTCTAAGCTATGACATGAAGCCTGAATCTCTGCTATGGGACCTCTCTCCTCTGTCTGGGTGCCGGGGCCTAAAAATATCTGACAGTGACCTGTTCCAGTGTTGAGTGACATGAAGCCTGATTCTCTGCTATGAGATGAAGCCTGATTCTCTGCTATGAGATGAAGCCTGATTCTCTGCTATGAGATGAAGCCTGATTCTCTGCTATGAGATGAAGCCTGATTCTCTGCTATGACATGAAGCCTGATTCTCTGCTATGACATGAAGCCTGATTCTCTGCTATGGGACCTCTCTTTTTCTGTCTGGGTTCCGGGGCCTAAATATCTGACAATGGCCTGTTCCAGTGGTGGGTGACGTGAAGCCTGATTCTATGCTATGACATGAAGCCTGATTCTCTGCTATGACATGAAGCCTGATACTCTGCTGACATGAAGCCTGATTCTCTGCTATGACATGAAGCCTGATTCTCTGCTATGACATGAAGCCTGATTCTCTGCTATGGGACCTCTCTCCTCTGTCTGTGTGACGGGGCCTAAAAATATCTGACAGTGGCCTGTTCCAGCGTTGGGTGACATGAACCATGATTCTCTGCTATGACATGAAGCCTGAATCTCTGCTATGGGAACTCTTTCCTCTGTCTGGGTGCCGGGGCCTAAACATATCTGACAGTGGCCTGTTCCAGTGTTGGGTGACATGAAGCCTGATTCTCTGCTATGACATGAAGCCTGATTCTCTGCTATGGGACCTCTCTCCTCTGTCTGGGTGCCGGGGCCTAAATATCTGACAATGGCCTGTTCCAGTGGTGGGTGACGTGAAGCCTGATTCTCTGCTATGACATGAAGCCTGATTCTCTGCTATGGGACCTCTCCCCTCTGTCTGGGTGCCGGGGCCTAAACATATCTGACAGTGGCCTGTTCCAGTGTTGGGTGACATGAAGCCTGAATCTTTGCTATGGGACCCCTCTCCTCTCTCTGGGTGGCGGGGCCTAAATATCTGACAATGGCCTGTTCCAGTGGTGGGTGACGTGAAGCCTGATTCTCTGCTATGACATGAAGCCTGATTCTCTGCTGACATGAAGCCTGATTCTCTGCTATGACATGAAGCCTGATTCTCTGCTATGGGACCTCTCTCCTCTGTCTGGGTGCCGGGGCCTAAAAATATCTGACAGTGGCCTGTTCCAGTGTTGGGTGACAGGAAGCCTGATTCTCTGCTATGACATGAAGCCTGAATCTCTGCTATGGGAACTCTTCTTTTATTAGAAAAATACAAAACTTAACAGACAAGAAAAAACAAAACAGAACAGCTTCTCAGCTGGCCCAGCCTCACTCATACTCACATTCATACCAATACCCTATAAAAACTATATACAAACTATATACAAATGCTAAAAAAGAAATGAAACGTACTTAGCCGGTTCAGCTGTAAAACCCAAAAAGAAAAACTTGACTACTCGTCAATAAAACAAAAACGCAAATAAGACTAATAAAACAATAACAATAATAATAATAATAATAATAGTACAAACAAACACATTTTTATTTTATTTATTTTTTTTCCCCATCACCAAATTTGTTATTTTTTTTTATTTTTATATATTACCTTTTTACTAATATAACACATAAAGCAAAGCAATTTTTTTTAACCTCCATAATCTAGCCCTAGCCCCACTACCTACTCCATCACCCTTCACCCATCACCCAAGGCTGACCTCCGCCTCACGTCTCTCTCGTGTCCGCATAGTCCGAGGCCAGCCCTACCTCCACCACCCACATCTAGCCCCTCGCCCCATGTCCTCCCATGTCCGCATAGTCCAGGGCTAGATGCAGGCCTACCACTTCAAAACACACATAAAACACATAAAAGCACAAATAAAAGACCCCTTCCCTCACCCACCCAACCTAACTAGCCCAACTCATTCTATCCTAATACACAACATAAACAACATAACTATTTAACCACACTGCAAAATATTTTAATATACAGAACTACACGAAGGCCCAAGCTCGGTCTCTGTAAGCCTTTCTTCAAAGCTCAACATCCCACAAAACAAAAATCTACGGTGAAAGCATCAGCCCACCACTAGGAAACTGGTACCCAGTCTCTCATACTCCAAAGAACGCACCTTCGCCAGGTCACCCAGAATGTTCCTACATACCTCGTCCACTGGGAGGACTTTCTGCTGCGTTGAAACTAAGCACCGTGCATTCCACGTGTAGAACCTAACCACTATACTGACTAAAAAACATGTGCACAGGTCCCTTCTACCAATGTCTCTGAGCACTCCATAAGCCCACTCCGCGTAGGAGAGGCTGGCTAGCCTAGGCCAGCCAATGGAAGCTCCCACCCGTTGGTATACCTCTGTATTAAAGGGACACTGAAGCAGGAAGTGATCCATACTTTCCAGTATGGAGCCACACTCCTCCCGGGGACAAACCCTTTCATCAGAGTTCCTGTACTTCAAGTTGTCCCTCACATACAGCCTCCCATGAAAGCAGCGCCAAGCCAAGTCCCAAAACTTCAAGGGGATCCTTGCAGAATTTAGCAACTGTAACCCCTTGTCTAGATCCCGGCTTGGGCAATCCCTGAGGGCCAGGGGCTTCTGGAAGTGGGACAACAAGACCCTCTCGTCAAGGGACCTCCTTGACAGAGTCCTGATCTCCCTCACCCCCAAACCCCACCGGCAGATCACCTTCAGAATCGGGGTGACGTAAGTCGGAAGATATCCGTGAGGCGTACATAAGTCCTTCACTTGCCATCCTGTCTCCCATTCCTGGAAGAAAGGCCAAAACCACCCCCGGCAGGAGACTACCCACGGAGAAGCCCTCTCCATCCAGAGGTTTGCCAGATTCGCTTTAACAAAAGTGTTTACAAGAAACACCACGGGGTTGACCATAGATAACCCCCTAGTCTCGTGCGATACGTCACCTCCCTCTTGATCAGGTTCAGTCTATTCCCCCATAAGAGCTGGAAGAACAGACTATAAACCCGAGTCCAGAGAGGCTCTGGCAGGATACACACGCTACCCAAATAGATAAGCAAAGGGAGTAAGTAGGCCTTGATCAGGTTTACCCTTTCCCTGAGGGTCAAAGACCAACCCTTCCACTGGTCGACCTTCTGAGCGGCGATCTTAAGCCTGTCGTCCCAATTTTGAGTGGGATAATCCCCATGGCCGAAATGGATGCCTAGGACTTTGGCTGACGACTTGGGCCCTGGGAGGGTGTCCGGGAGATTAAAAACAGGATCACCCCCTCCCAGCCAGAGACTCTCACACTTATCCCGATTGATCATGGACCCGGATGCCTCTGAGTAGCGATCCACTTCAGACATCATGTACTCCGCCTCCCCTCTCGAGGAAACGAAAATGGTGACATCGTCAGCGTACGCTACTACCCTCAGAGTGGCTTCCGGCGCCGCCCGATCCATCCCGAAAGGGATCAATCGCGAACACGTATAAAAGCGGGCTCAAAGGACAACCCTGGCGAACGCCACACCCAACCTCAAAAGAGCAGCCAGACCAACCGTTCACAAGCGGGAAACTCTCTGCCCCTGTATACAAGATCTTTAACCAATCGACAAACCCCCCCGGCAGGCCATACTTCAGAAGGACCGACCAGAGGTACTCATGGTTCACCCGATCAAACGCCTTTGCTTGATCTAAGGACAGCATGTACCCCCTCCAGTAGCCTGCTCTACTCTGCTCCACTGCCTCTCGGACACCGAGTACAGCACTCAAAGTGCTGCGGCCTGGAACCGAGCAATGCTGAGCCACCGAAAGGAGTTGGGGTGCAAATTTCACCAGCCTATTAAAAAGTATCTTGGCCAGAATCTTTCTGTCCGTATTAAGAAGTGCTATGGGATGCCAGTTCTCAATACGGCTCGGATCCTTACCCTTTGATAGAAGGATCAGAGCTGACCTCCTCATTGACCGAGGCAGAGTGCCGAGGATAAACACTCAGTGAATACCTCAGTCAAGAGGGGACATAAAGAGTCCTTAAAGGTCTTATAAAACTCGGATGTTAAGCCATCCGGGCCTGGCGACTTCTTCAGAGCTAACCCTTCCACCGCCAGGATAACTTCCTCCTTCCTGATCTCTTCTACCAAACCGTCAAAAGAGAGGTGAGCTCCTGTCCCGATCCAGATGCCTCCTCCCCAAGAGGCACGAGTAAAAGGATCTAACGACTTCCAGGATCCCTGATCTGGACCTGTTCAGAGACCCCGTACTATCGACCAGTCCTGTTATTAACTTACTCTTCACTGACATCTTACAATTTCTGTAGGGGTCAGGCGAGCGGTACCTCCCAAAGTCCCTCTCAAAAACTAAAGATGTGTACCTATCATACTGGCACCTCTTGAGCAAAGATTTCACCCTGGAGATATCCTTGCGGCTACCACCAGTCGAGACCAGATGCTCGAGTTTCCTCCTCAGACCCTGATACAGGCGGTACCTGTCCAGGGACCTGAGGCTCGAGAGCCGGCGGAAGAACTTTGCAGCCCGATCTTTGAATATCTCCCACCACTCTGACTTAGTATCACAGAGATCCAGTAACGGTACCTGACTGAAGGAAGTCCTCAAAGGATTGTCTCACCTCTGCTTCCTCCAAGACCCCCGAATTCAGCTTCCAATTTGGGGGGATTCTGAAATATTCAGAGAAAACATAATCAAGCAGTGATCGGAGAATTCCACCTCCACAACCCTTAAGGGCGAAAAGGTAGCCTCCTCCTTCAAATAAAACCTATATATTCTAGACCTGACCTGACTACCTCTATAGAAAGTGAAACCCCCGTGGCCTGGGGTATGCCTAATGTGGACATCCTCCAGACGAGCCTCACTAGCTACTCTATTCAGAAAATACTATCATAAGTCAGCCGGTTTCTGGTGCCTCCCCTGTCTTGGGGCCTTGTGACAGTATTAAAGTCCCCACCAAAAACCACCTGCCGGCTTGTAAAAAGGAAAGGCTTAATCCTCACAAAGAGACATTTCCTGTCCCACCTGGACTGGGGCCCGTAGATATTAATCAGGCGCAGTTCCTGTCCCTTCATGAGGACATCCAAGATCAAACACCTCCCCATTTCTAATTCAATTACTCGTCGGCATTCTACCGGTGCGGTAAAAAGGACCGCCACTCCGCTATACAGCTCAGCCGCAAGAGACCAGTAGGAGGGCCCTGGTCTCCACTCCTTCTTGGCTTTATAAATCGCTGCCAAATCTGGCAGCCTGGTCTCTTGCAAAAACAAAATGTCAGCTTCAACACGGCTGAGAAAATCGAAGGCTGTGAAACGAGCCTCATCCGACTTAATGCTGGCGACATTAATGGTCGCCAGAGTCAGCAGAGCGGGTACCGCCATAAAGAGTAGTTAAATTAGACGGCCTTCTTCCCATCCTTCTCCCCCCTCCTGGGGCTGCCTTCTAGATCAGCACGACCTCTCTTGAGGGAGATAGTGGTATCCATCTCTGCCACCACCACCTCCCTTTGCGCACCACTCCTGGCTTTCTCAGTCTCAGGGCCCGGTTTTGCCACCCCTCCTGAGGACCTTGCATCCCCAACAGAGGGGGACGCGGGGCCCCCTGAAGGCCCTCCCTCCTTCGCCCCCGGCCCCTCACCTTCAACCTCCTCCTCAGCAGAGGAGGCAGAGGTCTCATCCAAGATGAGGTACCGGTTGGAGAGCTCCAGAGGGGAGCCGGTTACACCTTCCCTGGCAACTTTGGTCGGGCTAGATCTTTTTTTAGCACGCCGTTTCCGTCTACTTCAGGACTCTGCCCCACTACCCTCTGCAGAACTTTCGTAGTGCGAGGACAGAGTCTTTTCGGCCCGATCCAGTCTCTCAATCTCCTCCTCCAGCTCGCTGCCCCCTAGGGTCTTGGATTCAGGAGGGGCAGTCGTTTGGGAAGGAGCAAGCATCACCCCAGGACGGGGTTCCTCCCCCTCCCTCTCCGCCTGACACCTCTCTCTCCGCCTCTGCCGGGACGGGTTGTTCCGGTTCCTCACTGACCCCTTAACTCCACTGCCTTTGCCAGTACCCGCCTCAGCCGAAGGGACCTCCCGGCCCGCCCCTGCATGAACTCGGGCCGCATTGGCCTCAGAGAGAGGACAGCGACTGAAGGGGTGCCCGAGCTCCCCACACAGGTTGCATCTAATCTCCTCACAAGATGCAGCAAGATGACCTGTCCCCCCACTTAACGCGCACTTCTGCACTTGGCAGCTGGCGCTGAAGTGTGTGGGGCTGCCGCACTTTTGACAGAGCTTAGGCTGCCCCCTGTAGAAAACCAAGATCCTGTCTCGGCCGATAAAGGCAGATGATGGAATGTGGGAAACTGTACTGCCCAGACGCCTAAGCTTGATATTAAACGTCCAGGCACCCAACCAAATGCCAAACTCGTCCAGGTTTTTAGCTGGTATTCCCTGGACCTCTCCGTACCTACCCAGCCAGGTCATGATGTCAATACAAGAGAGCGACTTGTTACGGGTCAGCACGGTCACTCTCTTGACCTCACTCTGGCGGGTTATCGCTTTTGCAACGAAACCACGCCAGTCCGGCATGTTCTTCACCAGCTCATATCCGGACCAGAAGAGCTCAAGCCCCTCCGGCCGGACAAAGCTGATGTCAAACTCCTTGGAGCCAAAAGGATGGATCAAGGCAAAAATGTCAGTAGCCTTGAAACCCATCCCAAGCAGGAGCTCCACTACCCTCTTTCTAGTAGCGCAAGTTTCATCGCTACTCCACTTGAGACAGACCACATTCCGTCTGGCTCCAGGGCCGGTTGTGGGTGAAGACCAGGCGGTCTCGCCCCCGTTCTGTTCTCGGAAGGTCCGAACGCCATGTCTGTTTAACCAGAATGAACATTCCACCTTCTCTCCCTCACTCTCCCCCTTTTTGAGGGCCTCCAGCAGTCGCCGCTGCAAGTCAACGTTACCAGACCCTGAGAGCGAGGAAGCCAAAGAAGTCAGCCCCTCCCCCCCTACAGCCGCAGCCACACTGGCATAACTTCTGCCAGGCGCCATGGATGCAGGAGGGGCAGCAGAGCCGGCTCCCCCCACCTACCTGTCACGCCGGACCCCTCTGAGGAGGCCACACGGGGGGACCCCGCCACTTTTCCAGCAGCAGGACAACCCCCCGCATTCACCCCCCCATCAGGATCCGGAGTGACCCCTGACCTAACATTCCCTCTGTAACCATTTTTTCAGGTAACCACTTTTTCAGTAGCCACCTCCATCTCCTCTCCCACCCCCAAACACTCAGCTGGGCCAGCTGGGACCATAACATTCTTATTATTATTAATATTCATATTCTTTGCCTCAGCCTCAGTAGCCCTTGTCACCACTTCCTTGGCTTCATTGGCATTATTTGCATTGTGGTGGACCATGGCCTCCGCCACTATCACCCCCCTCCCCCCCTCTTCAGAGGAGGACAGAGAGGATGCAGCGGCGTCCACAGCCCTGAGAACCTTGTACCTCTGGTGTTTCATTGCTAGCTTAGCTAGCTTTTTTTCACCTAATTTAGTGTTTGCAGTGCTTTTTATCACGTCCTTAACAGTTCCTATGAGCCAGTGCGCCATGCTTGCTCCAGCCGTGTCGCCGATCTTGGCCACGCCCCCCCCGGCGGCGCGATCTCCCTCGATGCACCCCCAACACCCCGCTCCACCCCCTCATCCCCAACCCTCTCCACCCGCCTACACACAGCAGGGGGAGGGGTACCGGGGACCTCAGGAGCAGAGGGGGCAACGGGAGCCACAGAACCGGCGGGACCATCCTCCAACTTGCGGGCAGACACAGGGGAGGAGGAGGTAACCCCACCACACCGCCGCAATTCAACTGAGCACTTTTCCAGTGCTATAGCTGATGCAACGGTGGGCGGAGCCACACCGGATGTAGCCACGCCCCCTCCCCTTGTCACTGACTCCTCACTGTTCGTCTTTTCAGCCGCTCCACCCACAAACATCAAACCGTCCCTGTTACTGCAAAGAAGGACGGTGTCCTGTGCCATCTTTTTAATAGCTATACTTTCCCCACTCCCACGCTCTGGTCTCACTTCAGAAACCAGGCTAGGGGGGGTAGTGGGGTTAGCCCCCTGGACTGACTTTGCAGTCAGTCCAGAGGGCAGTGGGTGAGAAACATAGACCAATTTAATTTCTTTGTTCTTTTCTTGTTTCTTTGCCTTATTCCTTTTCTTTTTTCTTGCAGGCTCGTCCTCCAGGAGCTCATTCCCCAAAACAAAGTTTTCAAGGTGAGCCCGGGGGGATTCTAGGTGACAAATTTGCTCCATTAATTGCCCCCCTACCCCACTGCTCTCACTATCCTCCTCTGAGCTTGTGGGGGGGAGACAGACCTGCTCAGGCCGGATCCCTGAGTCCGCAGGCCCTGCAGACTGACCCACCAGGCTCACCACAGACCTTTCCTCCTCATCATCTGAGTGGTCCATTGCTTTTTCCTCCTCTGGTTCTCCTTTAAACCTTTTCTCATTTTTAAGTTTTTCCTCAAAAGGACCACTATTCTTGAGGATAGCGGCCCTCCTGTCCTCCAATATGCATATTTCGTTTTTTAGGACTCTAATCTTAGCCGATATTTCTGGCCTCTTCACCTTAGAAGCTTTGTCCGCTTTTCGTCTTTCACACTTTAGCTCGCCTCTGAGCCTCTTTAAGGCTTTTCCAGCCTCCTCGTACTCCTGGAGATAGGCTGCTATACGGGAGCTATATATGGCGACAGGCTCCCTGGGCCTCATGCAGCCCCAGTCGGCCTCCACCGTTCCCGACCCACCTCCAGGAGCACCCTGCGTACCGTTTGGAGATTCCATTCTCCTGGACTTGCCGGCGATCTTCACGGCTTCGCCCCTGGGGGCCACAGGGGACACTTCCACATGACCCCTGCTTGATCTTCTGACCCCCGGAGCGGTAGATGGAGCAGAGGCCGGTAACTCGCCTCCCCTACCTCCCGCCGGCCTACCCCGGGAAGCAGGATCCTGGGCCTTGCCTGAGCGCATAGCCCAGGCCCTTACCAGCTCCCTAGGGGCCTTAACAAGGTGGAAGTTGCCAGTAGCTGCTGCACACACACCTTCCACCTCAGCTGCAGGAAACAGACACGCCCATGCCTGATTCTCTGCAATGGGACCTCTCTCCTCTGTCTGGGTGCCAGGGCCTAAATATCTGACAATGGCCTATTCCAGTGGTGGGTGACGTGAAGCCTGATTCTCTGCTATGACATGAAGCCTGATTCTCTGCTGACATGAAGCCTGATTCTCTGCTATGACATAAAGCCTGATTCTCTGCTATGGGACCTCTCTCCTCTGTCTGGGTGCCGGGGCCTAAAAATATCTGACAGTGGCCTGTTCCAGTGTTGGGTGACATGAAGCCTGATTCTCTGCTATGACATGAAGCCTAAATCTCTGCTATGCGACCTCTCTCCTCTGTCTGGGTGCCGGGGCCTAAAAATATCTGACAGTGGCCTGATCCAGTGTTGGGTGACATGAAGCATGATTCTCTGCAATGACATGAAGCCTGAATCTCTGCTATGGGACCTCTCTCCTCTGTCTGGGTGCCGGGGCCTAAATATCTGACAATGGCCTGTTCCAGTGTTGGGTGACATGAAGCATGATTCTCTGCTATGACATGAAGCCTGAATCTCTGCTATGGGACCTCTCTCCTCTGTCTGGGTGTCGGGGCCTAAATATCTGACAATGGCCTGTTCCAGTGGTGGGTGACGTGAAGCCTGTTTCTCTTCTATGACATGAAGCCTGATTCTCTGCTGACATGAAGCCTGATTCTCTGCTATGGGACCTCTCTCCTCTGTCTGGGTGCTGGGGCCTAAAAATATCTGACAGTGGCCTGTTCCAGTGTTGGGTGACATGAAGCCTGATTCTCTGCTATGACATGAAGCCTGATTCTCTGCTGACATGAAGCCTAAATCTCTGCTATGACATGAAGCCTGATTCTCTGCTATGACATGAAGCCTGATTCTCTGCTATGGGACCTCTCTCCTCTGTCTGGGTGCCGGGGCCTAAAAATATCTGACAGTGGCCTGTTCCAGTGTTGGGTGACATGAAGCATGATTCTCTGCTATGACATGAAGCCTGAATCTCTGCTATGGGACCTCTTTCCTCTGTCTGGGTGCCGGGGCCTAAATATCTGACAATTGCCTGTTCCAGTGGTGGGTGACGTGAAGCCTGTTTCTCTTCTATGACATGAAGCCTGATTCTCTGCTGACATGAAGCCTGATTCTCTGCTATGACATGAAGCCTGATTCTCTGCTATGGGACCTCTCTCCTCTGTCTGGGTGCCGGGGCCTAAAAATATCTGACAGTGGCCTGTTCCAGTGTTGGGTGACATGAAGCATGATTCTTTGCTATGACATGAAGCCTGAATCTCTGCTATGGGACCTCTTTCCTCTGTCTGGGTGCCGGGGCCTAAATATCTGACAATGGCCTGTTCCAGTGGTGGGTGACGTGAAGCCTGTTTCTTTTCTATGACATGAAGCCTGATTCTCTGCTGACATGAAGCCTGATTCTCTGCTATGACATGAAGCCTGATTCTCTGCTATGGGACCTCTCTCCTCTGTCTGGGTGCCGGGGCCTAAAAATATCTGACAGTGGCCTGTTCCAGTGTTGGGTGACATGAAGCCTGATTCTCTGCTATGACATAAAGCCTAAATCTCTGCTATGCGACCTCTCTCCTCTGTCTGGGTGCCGGGGCCTAAAAATATCTGACAGTGGCCTGATCCAGTGTTGGGTGACATGAAGCATGATTCTCTGCAATGACATGAAGCCTGAATCTCTGCTATGGGACCTCTCTCCTCTGTCTGGGTGCCGGGGCCTAAATATCTGACAATGGCCTGTTCCAGTTGTGGGTGACGTGAAGCCTGATTCTCTGCTATGACATGAAGCCTGATTCTCTGCTGACATGAAGCCTGATTCTCTGCTATGACATGAAGCCTGATTCTCTGCTGACATGAAGCCTGATTCTCTGCTATGACATGAAGACTGATTCTCTGCTATGACATGAAGCCTGATTCTCTGCTATGGGACCTCTCTCCTCTGTCTGGGTGACGGGGCTTAAATATCTGACAGTGGCCTGTTCCAGTGGTGGGTGACATGAAGCCTGATTCTCTGCCATGAGACCTCTCTCCAATTGATATTGGTTAATTTTAATTTATTTTACTTTTATTTTAATTCATTTCCCTATCCACATTTCTTTGCAGGGGATTTACCTACATTTTGCTGCCTTTTGCAGCCCTCTAGCCCTTCCCTGGGCTATTTTACAGCCTTTTTAGTGCCGAAAAGTTCGGGTCCCCATTGACTTCAATGGGGTTCGGGGCGGGGTTCGGGGCGAAGTTCGGGTCGAGTTCGGATCCCGAACCCGAACATTTCCGGGAAGTTCGGCCGAACTTCTCGAACCCGAACATCCAGGTGTTTGCTCAACTCTATTTCCCTTCAGCACTACCACAGGAGAAATTAACCCTGTACTGATTATCTCAAGCTGAGCTCGGCATGAAAATAAGACCACTGCTGTTTTTCCCACATATACGATGCAGATGGAAATCTAGGCTGTCTGGATCAGGGCTCCTCAACTCCAGTCCTCAGGGCCCACTTGCCGGTCATGTTTTCAGGATTTCCTTAGTATTGAGCAGGTGATAGAATTAGTGTCCATGCATCAGGACTTACCTCAGGCATTCATTCTGTGGGATATTCACAAATCATGACTGGTAGGTGGGCCCTGAGGACTGGAGTTGGGGAACACTGGTCAGGATGACGCAGAAAATGGAGGATGGAAGCACAGTAAAATTTGCAGCTACAATAGACTTTACTGTTCATATGTACATGTTATGTTCTCCATAGGAGGGCACAGTACACTTTAAATGTTGCATCCATAACACAGGTTCACATGCTTGGTGGTTGCAATCTCTCAATATGAGGGTATTTTTTTTTTTATCAAGACAGTTACTGAAAACACTGATTAGAACAAGTCTTTTGTATGATGTCTGCCATCTTGTGAGCAAAAGAGTTATAACTACTGTTATGCTGAGCTGTTGCATAAAGGCTTGTTCACTAAGGCCTCCTGCACACGACCGGAGGTTTCCCAGGCCGTCTGGGCAAAGGCAGTGATCTCACGGGGTACCTCAGGGTTCAGGCATCCCGGCTTGATGGGAGTAGAGCTGGGCGGCGCAGTGGAAACACCAGCCGCCTCCGCCGCACCATTAAGGGTCTTTGGCGGAGCAGGCCTAGGCCCGGTGGTAGTTTCGGGAGCCGCGGGACGCGGTGCAGGGGCAGTTGAGGACCGGGCCTGAGCCTCAGGGAGCGCGGCAGCTCCTACCTGTTGTCGCGGCCGGGCGGTTGTCATCACGGGGTGCCATCTCCATCTGTGGTACAGACTGATCAGTGGCTTGCGCAGCGACTTCAGCGGCGTCCTCCGCGGGAGCAGGTTCGACGTCGGCGCCCATCTTTACTGGTATCTCGCCTTCCGCACTGGCACTTGACTGAGCGGAGGGATCTATGGCCTCTGGAGACTTGACTTGCATCCCGTCTTTCTCCGCAGGGACCGGGATATCGATAGCGGCCTTCTCCGGAACATCAGGGGCTCTGGCCAAGGTAAGTGGCACGGGGTCTTTGGCCAAGGAGGGATCCACGGATTCTGGGCTTGTAGCAAAGACGGAGGGTCCACTCTTGTTCACAAGTTGCGAGACTCGGATCTCCGGCGGGTGTTCTTCGTAGACTGGCTCTCCACCAACAGCCATCTGATTCCACCTGGGCTGGGGAAATGCCATCTTTACTACCTCCTCGATCCAACAGACTGCAAGAGATAAGGGTGTAGCCCAGAGGGAGGAGTCTTTATTCCCTCGGTTCACAATAGAAAGTTCACTGGGGGAACTAAACTGGAATGAACTATTGCAGTCTAGCAATACTAAACTGGCTAAAGTCCTGCTACATACTGCTGCCACCTGCTGGTGCACATGGAAATTACAGCATAATATATAAAACAGGCCTAGAAAATTCATATAATGACAATAATGACAATATAATTACACTTAACATGTGCTAGCAGGGAAAAAGAGTTTGGTAACATAACTCCGGGATGTTACACATACATATTGCGGTTATTTATTGTAATATCATTTTCCTTTGCCTTGATAACACTATGAGTCCAGTCTCTGGACACCCTGTATTAGGGCTTCATAGGGACTCCTCATCAGGGCAAGGTTCCGGACGGGGCACGGACCCCGTGTTAGGTCACTAGGGCCAAATAGGTCAAGCAGGGCCGTACTAGGGAAAGTTTTTCTTTCTTTGAGACTATTCTACTTCTACGTTTGACCTAAGTCTCGGATGCTTCTATTATCTGGACATCCGGGAGGGACAAGCCCTCTGTATGTGTCCACCTCCTTCACCAACACAAGTGAGGCCTCAACAAAAAAACGGTAAGACCATTTCGTTTTTTAGCGTCCCCATAGTTCCGGTACCCCCCAATTGGGACTGGGACATAAGGACTCCACGACTTGTCCTCTATGTGCCTATATCACTGAGCACTTAGGCCTAGGGAGGACTGCACCTAGCCTGGTGTGTTGCCATTTGTGGTATCACACCAATTTAGGTCCCACACATATGTGTCTACTTATGTTTGTAAGGGGTCTTTTATTCTCTGTCTAGGGAGAATCTATATATATTAAAAGCTAAGTTTTAAATTATTACTGCTCCCCTTCCTTTAGCACAGCTGAGAGAGGGACATACGCTCCAGGACCACAGGACAGCCACCAACTGTCCCGCCAGATCCAGGATGGTTGGGAGGTATGCAGAAATGCAGGGCCATGTCAGTAATCAGAAGGATGGCTCATAAGACACCTCACAGACTCCACAGCATGTTCAGCACTGAAGACTCAAGGTTATAGCTATAGGGGTTATACCAGGGCCCCGGTGCCTGACAGTAACCAACAGTCGATCTGCCACATTGGAAAGCTCAGATTTGGTGCTGCACTTTTTATGTGTCATAGTATCTAACTGCTGTGTATCTACAGTCGTGGCCAAAAGTTTAGAGAATTACATAAATATTGGAAATTGGAAAAGTTGCTGCTTAAGTTTTTATAATAGCAATTTGCATATACTCCAGAATGTTATGAAGAGTGATCAGATGAATTGCATAGTCCTTCTTTGCCATGAAAATTAATTTAATCCCCCAAAAACCTTTCCACTGCATTTCATTGCTGTCATTAAAGGACCTGCTGAGATCATTTCAGTAATGGTCTTGTTAACTCAGGTGAGAATGTTGACGAACACAAGGCTGGAGATCATTATGTCAGGCTGATTGGGTTAAAATGGCAGACTTGACCTGTTAAAAGGAGGGTGATGCTTGAAATCATTGTTCTTCCATTGTTAACCATGGTGACCTGCAAAGAAACGCGTGCAGCCATCATTGCGTTGCATAAAAATGGCTTCACAGGCAAGGATATTGTGGCTACTAAGATTGCACCTCAATCAACAATTTATAGGATCATCAAGAACTTCAAGGAAAGAGGTTCAATTCTTGTTAAGAAGGCTTCAGGGCGTCCAAGAAAGTCCAGCAAGCGCCAGGATCGTCTCCTAAAGAGGATTCAGCTGCGGAATCGGAGTGCCACCAGTGCAGAGCTTGCTCAGGAATGGCAGCAGGCTGGTGTGAGCGCATCTGCACGCACAGTGAGGCAAAGACTTTTGGAAGATGGCCTGGTGTCAAGAAGGGCAGCAAAGAAGCCACTTCTCTCCCAAAAAAACATCAGGGACAGATTGATCTTCTGCAGAAAATATGGTGAATGGACTGCTGAGGACTGGGGCAAAGTCATATTCTCAGATAAAGCCTCTTTCCGATTGTTTGGGGCATTAGGAAAAAGGCTTGTCCGGAGAAGAAAAGGTGAGCGCTACCATCAGTCCTGTGTCATGCCAACAGTAAAGCATCCTGAGACCATTCATGTGTGGGGTTGCTTCTCATCCAAGGGAGTGGGCTCACTCACAATTTTTCCCCAAAACACAGCCATGAATAAAGAATGGTACCAAAACACCCTCCAACAGCAACTTCTTCCAACAATCCAACAACAGTTTGGTGAAGAACAATGCATTTTCCAGCACGATGGAGCACCGTGCCATAAGTGGCATAACTAAGTGGCTCGGGGACCAAAACGTTGACATTTTGGGTCCATGGCCTGGAAACTCCCCAGATCTTAATCCCAATGAGAACTTGTGGTCAATCCTCAAGAGGCGGCTAGACAAACAAAAACCCACTAATTCTGACAAACTCCAAGAAGTGATTATGAAAGAATGGGTTGCTATCAGTCAGGAATTGGCCCAGAAGTTGATTGAGAGCAGAGGTCCTGAAAAAGAAGGGCCAACACTGCAAATACTGAGTCTTTGCATAAATGTCATGTAATTGTCGATAAAAGCCTTTGAAACGTATGAAGTGCGTTTAATTATATTTCACTGCATCACAGAAACAACTGAAACAAAGATCTAAAAGCAGTTTAGCAGCAAACTTTGTGGAAACTAATATTTGTGTCATTCTCAAAACTTTTGGCCACGACTGTACAGAGGAGGGTAGAACCAAAGCTTAGGAGTAATCTGGGGAAGCTGTTTCAGGCTGCATGCCTCCCCCTAACTGAACATTTGGCCACTGGAGCTGAGTCTGGCACCACATAAAGTTCAGGCAGTATCCTAGCATCCTGTGGTTAGGGCACCACATACATTTGAGGACAAAATTATTAGCACCCCTCCCCCCCATAACAAATTCATTGTTTTAAATGTATTTTCCAAGTGCTGTTAGATAGCGCAAAGAACTTTTAACACAACAACATCCCAGTTTTATGTTGAAGGATTACATAATTTTACTTTGTCCCACAGATATTACATTATTTCACACAAAGAAAAACTACCACGGTCAAAATTATTACCCTCCTTGATGCTTTTAGTCAATTGTGCATCCTTTTTGCTGGATAACAACCTGCACTTGTTTTCTGTAGTTTTCAACAAATCTCTGACACATTTTCTGAGGAATCCCAGCCGATTCTTATTTGGCAAATCTCTCAAGCTTCTCCAGATTTAATGGCCTTCTGGCATGAACCGTCTTCTTCAGTTCACCCCACAGATTTTTCAATGGGATTCAAGTCAGAGCTTTCTGAAGGGCAGTCAATAATGTTCACTTTGGACTTCTGGAGGTAGTTCTACAGGGTGGGCCATTTATATGAATACACCTTAATAAAATGGGAATGGTTGGTGATATAAACTTCCTGTTTGTGGCACATTAGTATATGTGAGGGGGGAAACTTTTCAAGATGGGTGGTGACCATGGCGGCCATTTTGAAGTAGGCCATTTTGAATCCAACTTTTGTTTTTTCAATAGGAAGAGGGTCATGTGACACATCAAACTTATTGGGAATTTCACAAGAAAAACAATGGTGTGCTTGGCTTTAACATAACATTATTCAATGCTTTTGATGTGTCACATGACCCTCTTCCTATTGAAAAAACAAAAGTTGGATTCAAGATGGCCGACTTCAAAATGGCCACCATGGTCACCTGCCATCTTGAAAATTTCCCCCCTCACATATACTAATGTGCCACAAACAGGAAGTTAATATCACCAACCATTCCCATTTTATTAAGGTGTATCTATATAAATGGCCCACCCTGTACACTAGGAGACATGTATGTTTTGGGTTGTTGCCATGCTGGAAGAGGAAATGACGACCCAGACCAAGTTTTGATGCTGACTGCTTAAGGTTTTCTTTTAAAATCTTCACATATCCTTCTTTCTTTAGGATTCCTTCCACCTTGACGAGATTCTCATGTCCAGATGCACTGACGCATCCCTATAGCATAATATTCCCCCTCACCGTGTTTCACTGTGGGGACGGTGTTCTTTGGGTTATAAGCCTCTCCCTTTTTCCTCCAAACATAAGCAATGTCTCTATGGCCAAAGAGCTGTAGTTGTGTCTCTGACATTCAGCATAAACCATTCCTGATTTCCAAATAAGAGGACTGTTCTTTGTAGTCTAACTTGCTTATTGGTAAAACAGGAGTACTTGATTGATTAATCAATTGATTGGTAAAACTATAAGAATGCAAATAACATGAATAAGTATATAGCATAGCATGTACTGTAACATTTGCATAACACTGAAGCACTTGGTAAAATGGCTGCCTAACATAGGACTTCATGTCTAACATCTAACAGTTATAACAACTTCCCTGAGTAACAATGATAGCTAGCGGAACAACTCTGCATAACATAATGTCTCTTAAACAAAGATAGATCTCTCACCAGATATGCTTTTACAAGGATGGTGGAGTTTAAGGAGATATGCAGAGGACAGCTCTGTACTGTGTCCTATAGACTTCTCTTTCCCAGGATGCTTTGCACTCCCACAATGCTTTGCACCACCCACAATACAGCAGTCTTTGTAACAAGAAAAACAAAGTGTAATACAATTTAACACCGCTAGATGATGCTATACCCACACTAATCACTACAGAAATAGCAAAACTGAAGAAAACATGATCTGTAATGATTTTTCCTAACCCTGCTGGGCAGAACACTTCCACTATAAATAATATGTCTCCAGGTTGTCCTTAGCCTACTTCAGTCTGGCTTAAAGGTGTCTTTTCTGCAGAAGTGGAGTTTTTCTTGGTCTGCAACCTCGCAATTCATTCCTGTGCAGGGTTCTAGTGATTGTCTTTTTTGAGACAACAATTCCTGACTTGGCTAATTTGTTCACTAGTGTCTTGGCAGTTGTTCTGAGGTCTTTAGACACATCTATCACTAGTTTTCTTTCCAGGGTCTTTGAAATCTTGCGCTTCCTACATCTGTCAGGCTTGTTCTCTATTGAATTGCTTTCTTTGAATTTCTTGATAATATTTCTCACTCCAGTTCTTGACACTTGGAAACATTGTGATAACCTTGTATATCTTCTTTCTTTGTAAGCATCAATGATTTTTTTCTCATGTCTTCTTATGTTTTTGCCATGATGCTTTCTCAAGTGACAGCTCAAAGACTAAAGGCCCTATTAAACCAAGCGACTGTTAAATAATATGTGATATAATATTAGCTGGTATTTAATATAAAGGATTTATTACACTACACACTGACACCATCTATAGTGATACACAAGGGCCATGGGAGGTCTGTATGAGAACGTCAAGACCTATATTTGAAGTCTCCATATATGACAATTGTGAGAGGTAGCTATCTTTCAGGGGATCATCTTCATAGATACGGCTTCAGGACACCAGGTTTCAGGTCCAAACAGTGCATTTATTGTGGCACACCAGCGCAAGCAAAACAACAAAAATAATAAACACTCGCCCGTCCAGGCTCTAAC
Organism: Bufo gargarizans; assembly: GCF_014858855.1. Classification (NCBI taxonomy): domain Eukaryota; kingdom Metazoa; phylum Chordata; class Amphibia; order Anura; family Bufonidae; genus Bufo; species Bufo gargarizans. Next base: position 66,925,751 of record NC_058080.1, read on the forward strand.
TAATACATTATATCCCTGACTCACCTAAGTCACCGTTCACAGACACGTGAAGCCATGCGGCTTTCCCAGCACTCCCAGCTCAGACGACACACATAACCACTCTAGGCTTCTGTACAACACGAGACACACCCACTCTCACTCTGAGGATCCCTTTATTCCCAGGTGATTACTGCACCTGGTCTTGCTTCAGACCTGGTGATTGTGGGAAAGACACAGCAAATCCTGCCATATATCTCCCCTAACAACCATGAGGCCTGTCACTGCCTCACACAATGTAAAAGCACACACATTAGTAAGACACACCTGTATCTATGGTATAAATGATTGACAGAGACAGACAAGGGGGTCGTCTTCATACACTCAGAAGATGATGGAAGAAACACATGGAGCCTTAGAAGAAGATTCCTATCCTTCAGCAAAGATACTTTAATGGACTTTCATATTCACACATGGACAATAGATTAAGACTTCCTAAACTATTTTTGTAAGTAATCAACTTTTATGAAGACTGAAAAAAATCTCATTTTTTTTAAATATAACTCTTGTTGAATTCTGGTGAATGAGTCCTCCTTGGTGTTCCTTACTCCAAATAAGCATACACTAGATTTGGAGAGAATTATCAAATCAGTTTTATATTTTTCATACATATTTATTTTACATTTGACGAGATATTACAATTAGAAATTGGTTTGGGTTATAGTGGCTCAACCAATCTGGATAGCAATGGTTTAGTGCTCACCTGCCGATTACCCCTTGTCGGATATAATGAAGATGCAAGTGTGTAAAGGAGAGTGGGGGCACTCGGCTATCTGGTGCCAAATGGACACAAAACCTGTTAATTAAAAACAATTGATTTATTCCTCATAAATAAAACCAAAATAGATGTAGCCTTACATGTCTTTAACCCCACAGTTTCTTCAATTTATTGTTCACCGGTGACTTACCTCTGTTACATTGTTTTAACTACATTTTTTAACTTTATTTTGATGATCACATTTTTAACACTATTTTGATTCCTACATAATTTTTTTTATTTTTTTTTATTTTTTGTCTCATTTTTATTAAAATGTATTTTTTATTGTCTATGTAATATCATGGTATTTATCTAATAAGACATTTGGTCTGGTGTAAGGCTACATCTATTTGGTTTTATATATGAGGAATAAATCAATTGTTTTTAATTAATGGGTTTTGTGTTCATTTGGCGCCAGATAGCCGAGTGCCCCCACTCTCCTTTAAAGACTCGCATCTTCAAGATATTACAATTGGCGAGCTACCATACCGCTATATAAAGTTTAAGAAGGGGAAAGAGTGAACTCAAAAAGAATTCTCAAGCTTTAATAAGTCAGAGAATCTAAGAAGAATCTTCTGAAGGAGGACAACAAGTGCCAGACTTACCAAGATGTGCTGATGACAGAAGCCCAGCCTTGAATATACTTAGGCTGTGAGTATGGAAATAATAAATTGTATTGCTGATAAGAGTAGCTTACAATTTACGTTTATGCCTAGTAAACAGTTAGAAATGCAGTAGATATGGTTTGATTTATATGGAGAATATGAATAGGAAAATAAGAATATAGACTGTAAGCATATTTTAGGCTACTTTCACACTTGCGTTTTGGCTTTCCGTTTGTGAGATCCGTCATGGGCTTTCACAAGCGGTCCAAAACTGATCAGTTTTGCTCTAATGCATTCTGAATGGAAAAGGATCCGCCTAGAATGCATCAGTTTGCATTCGTTCACCATTCCATTCTGGAGGCGGACACCAAAACGCTGTCTGCAGCGTTTTGCTGTCCGCTTAACGAAACTGAGCCTCTGGCACAATAGAAAACGGATCCGTCTCCCATTGACTTTCAGAAGAGTTCATGACGGATCCGTCTTGGCTATGTTACAGATAATACAAATGGATCCGTTCATGACGGATGCATGCGGTTGTATTATTGTAACGGATCCGTTTTTGCAGATCCATGATGGATCCGCCCAAAACATGAGTGTGAAAGTAGCCTTAGTCAGGAAAGAGAAAATAAGGAATATTGTCCATATGGTGAAGGTCTTTTACAGATTAGTGTCAGATAATTGTACCAGTGACGTTCCAACCACAGACGATGTTATCTGTGAAGATGCATCAACTAAGGGTGGAATTGGCAATAAAGTAGAGGAAAGTAAGACTAATGATGATTTGAGAACTCAGCAGAATGAGATGAAACACATATGTATGATCTCTGCTGAAGGTGAGCTTAATCGTATTGACGAGGAAGGGTCAGTACAACAAGAGAAGACATTGCAGATCTCTGCTGAAGGTGACTTTGTGTCAGGAGACAATGACAAGTCTATACACCAGAAGACATTGCATATTAAAGAGGCCAGCTTAAAATTAAAATTCTGAGATTTTTGAGAGCCATGCAGATAGATTTGAATTATCAAATGAACAAAGGAATCGATTATTTAGATTGTGGCTTCCTGTGAATTTTCTAGGAGTCTAGCAATAAAACAGGTTGATGATAATGATTCAAACGTGTGGCTTTTTCATAATGGTATTCAAATTAAAAAAGCTGTTTTGGTGCACTAGAAGTGAGAGCATGCCCACATATGAAATTCTAAAGGAATTAAGAATTGGCAGAAAGGAATCCACATTTGGATTTATGTCCATGTTTGAACAGACATACAAAGCGGTTATTAAGAATGCCAAACCTTCACATATCATTCACATGTTTGTCAGAAAGTACACATTTTTAGAGCCTTCTATATTAGTGTCGGCATCAGAGAAACAATCATTATTTCAGGCTGCAAAGTTTCTGGACATTATAAGTAAAAATATGAAGCAGAACATGTCTCCATCACATATCAGAAGTATAGATAGAACACTGGTAGGTGTAAAAATAGACAGAATCCGGCCTAAGAAGACTCAAATATCATATACATGTAAAAGAAGCAAAGATACTCTTTATGAGGAACGCAGAAAGTTAAATGTAATGTTTACACCCTATAATATGATAAAATCAGTCACACACACAAATACACAGATACCAACTGTAACTGAACATAACTCTCAGTGTCGGCAATCTACAAATAGACCGACTACAGAGAGGGAACAAGGTCAGAATTCTAAGGTAGATACCAGTCTAGAGACCAAAGGTAAAGACATTCAAAACCAGATGTCATTATTGATTAAAATTTTATGAAAATGCAATTAATGGATTTCTTAAATGAATAAAAGATTTTGACATTTCTAAACCAGTCACATTGAGCAGGATATTCTGGGATCTCATCAACAGAGAAGTTATAAGATGTTTAGGCATTGGCTAGAAATAAGTCTATTGGAGACAGACACATTGGTAATAGTTTTGGCCTGGATAAGGATAAGATTTAATTTGTTTATTAAAATTAGTTAAATAAAAGTTGCCGGAGATACCTGAGGGCATAGCAGAAGAACAGAGCGGCGCCCAGGGATAATAGTAAGTGCAGTGAGATCCCCGGGCGCCGCTCTCCATATCTGTATTCTTAGTTCACAATGTCATAATCGGTGAAAGGTCCTCTTTAATACCAGAATTTTTTAAATCAGTTTTATCCTAATGCATTCGGAATGGAGAGCATTCCGTTCAGTATGCATCAGGATGCATCAGTTTAGTCCCTCTTAAGTTTTTTGGCCAGAGAAAATACCGCTGTTTTCTCTCCGGCCAAAAATCCTGAACACTTGCCACCATTAATTTCCATTTAAATGCATTAATGCTGGATCCGATTTTGCAGTCTGCACATGTGCAAACCTTTTAAAATGAGAAAAAAAAAAAAAAAAAAGAAAAAAATTAATACCGGATCCGTTTTTTCAGATGACAACTGGAAAGACGGATCCAGTATTGCAATGCATTTGTGAGACGGATCCGCATCCGAATCCGTCTCACAAATGCATCCGTTTGTGCCCGGATTGACTGAACGGCCTGCTGGAATCCTCTGCCACAAGTGTGAAAGTTTCCTTATACTGGAAATGAGTTAAAGGAAATGTGTCTAAATTGTGCTAAGAATAACGATAATTTTGAGGCCTTATAATAGTAATGTGCCACATATGTGTCACGAATAATGGGGAGGAGAGGGACACCAGAAAGACAACAAAAGGGAGAAGACAAAGAACTAGGCCTCAAGGCTAGGGAGAAGGGAAAGGTCACCTCCTAGGCAAGCCCTAGATCTGGCCCTGACTCCTGTCAGTATGTATACACCATGAAGGTGGGATAATACATACGCCGTAACCTAAACCCTAGGAGCCCTGAGATGCCCTAGAGTTAATGAAAGGGAATGATACTACTGGTTCCTTCCCAGTTGAACGAACCAGAGTCTCCCTGAGGCCTAGTAACAACAAGCACAAGGGAACAACTAAATACAAAGAGCAGTGCAACTTATCTTATAGAAAATGGATGAGCAGGAACACAGGTAAGGTTCACATACCAACTCTTCCAAATCCAAGCAGATAATATCAACATGGTATGAAGTGTGAAACCAAACTAAATACGGAAGCAGTAATGACTGCCAGCTGCACCTGACAAGAGGTGTGGTCATTACCAAACAACGACATTGAGAATCAAGAGACTGTCAGTTAGCCTCACGTGCAGTCAGTCTCTCTGATCTTCTAACCTCTGTCACAAAAGGCACTGTGACAGTACCCCCTCTTTTACGGGTGACCTCCGGACACCCAGGACCGATCTTATCCAGATTAGCCCTGTGAAAGGCTTTCACAAGGTGACTGGCATTAACGTTGGCTGCTGGAACCCACATTCTCTCCTCTGGATTTTAACCCTTCCAGGGAATGACATACTGGAGGGATCTACGGAGAATTGAGAAGTCCACTATCCTAGCGATCTGAAATCAGAGATTACCGTCCACCATGACAGGAAGGGGTGGCAGGGAGGACGGTTCAGCAGGTTCGACATATCTCTTCAGTAATGATTTGTTGAAAACATTATATATCTTTAACCTCCTCAGGACCGCCGTACGCAGGATTGCGTCCTGCCAGCGGTCCTGCTCTTCTGGGTGGACGCATATACGCGTCCTCCCGCGAGAGCCAAGATTTCCTGTAAACGCGCGCACACAGGCGCGCGCGCTCACAGGAACGGAAGGTAAGCGAGTGGATCTCCAGCCTGCCAGCGGCGATCGCTCGCTGGCAGGCTGGAGATCTGATTTTTTTAACCCCTAACAGGTATATTAGACGCTGTTTTGATAACAGCGTCTAATATACCTGCTACCTGGTCCTCTGGTGGTCCCTTTTGTTAGGATCAACCACCAGAGGACACAGGTAGGTCAGTAAAGTCGCACCAAACACTACACTACACCCCCCCTGTCACTTATTAACCCTTTATAAACCCCTGATCACCCATGATCACCCCATATAAACTCCCTGATCACCCCCCTGTCATTGATAACCCCCCCTGTCATTGATCACCCCCCTGTCAGGCTCCGTTCAGACGTCCGTATGATTTTTACGGATCCACGGATACATGGATCGGATCCGCAAAACACATGCGGACGTCTGAATGGAGCCTTACAGGGGGGTGATCAATGACAGGCGGGTGATCATGCATATACACTCCCTGATCACCCCCTGTCATTGATCACCCCCCTGTCATTGATCACCCCCCTGTAAGGCTCCATTCAGACGTCCGCATGTGTTTTGCGGATCCGATCCATGTATCCATGGATCCGTAAAAATCATACGGACGTCTGAATGGAGCCTTACAGGGGGGTGATCAATGACAGGGGGGTGATCACCCATATACACTCCCTGATCACCCCCTGTCATTGATCACCCCCCTGTAAGGCTCCATTCAGACGTCCGCATGATTTTTACGGATACATGGATACATGGATCGGATCCGCAAAACACATGCGGACGTCTGAATGGAGCCTTACAGGGGGGTGATCAATGACAGGCGGGTGATCACCCATATACACTCCCTGATCACCCCCCTGTCATTGATCACCCCCCTGTCATTGATCACCCCCCTGTAAGGCTCCATTCAGACGTCCGCATGTGTTTTGCGGATCTGATCCATGTATCCATGGATCCGTAAAAATCATACGGACGTCTGAATGGAGCCTTACAGGGGGGGTGATCAGTGACAGGGGGGAGATCAACCTGATCACCCCCTGTCATTGATAACCCCCCTGTAAGGCTCCATTCAGACGTCCGCATGTGTTTTGCGGATCCGATCCATGTATCCATAGATCCGTAAAAATCATACGGACATCTGAATGGAGCCTTACAGGGTGGGTGAACAATGACAGGGGGGCGATCACCCTGATCACCCCCTGACATTGATCACCCCCCTGTAAGGCTCCATTCAGACGTCCGCATGTGTTTTGCGGATCCGATCCATGTATCCATGGATCCGTAAAAATCATACAGACGTCTGAATGGAGCCTTACGGGGGGGTGATCAGTGACAGGAGGGTGATCACCCTGATCACCCCCTGTCATTGATCACCCCCCTGTAAGGCTCCATTCAGACGTCCGCATGTGTTTTGCGGATCCGATCCATGGATCCGTAAAAATTATACGGACGTCTGAATGGAGCCTTACCAGGGGGGTGATCAATGACAGGGGGGTGATCAGGGAGTCTATATGGGTGATCACCCCCCTGTCATTGATCACCCCCCTGTCATTGATCACCCCCCCCCCCCCTGTAAGGCTCCATTCAGACATTTTTTTGGCCCAAGTTAGCGGAAATTTTTTGTTTGTTTTTGTTTTTTCTTACAAAGTCTCATATTCCACTAACTTGTGTCAAAAAATAAAATCTCACATGAACTCACCATACCCCTCACGGAATCCAAATGCGTAAACATTTTTAGACATTTATATTCCAGACTTCTTCTCACGCTTTAGGGCCCCTAAAAAGCCAGGGCAGTATAAATACCCCACATGTGACCCCATTTCGGAAAGAAGACACCCCAAGGTATTCGCTGAGGGGCATATTGAGTCCATGAAAGATTGAAATTTTTGTCCTAAGTTAGCGGAAAGTGAGACTTTGTGAGAAAAAAACAAAAAAAATCAATTTCCGCTAACTTATGCAAAAAAAAAAAAATTCTATGAACTCGCCAGGCCCCTCATTGAATACCTTGGGGTGTCTTCTTTCCAAAGTGGGGTCCCATGTGGGGTATTTATACTGCCCTGGCTTTCTAGGGGCCCAAAAGTGTGAGAAGAAGTCTGGGATCCAAATGTCTAAAAATGCCCTCCTAAAAGGAACTTGGGCACCTTTGCGCATCTAGGCTGCAAAAAAGTGTCACACATCTGGTATTGCCGTACTCAGGAGAAGTTGGGCAATGTGTTTTGGGGTGTCATTTTACATATACCCATGCTGGGTGAGAAAAATATCTTGGTCAAATGCCAACTTTGTATAAAAAAATTGGAAAAGTTATCTTTTGCCAAGATATTTCTCTCACCCAGCATGGTTATATGTAAAATGACACCCCAAAACACATTCCCCAACTTCTCCCGAGTACGGCGATACCAGATGTGTCACACTTTTTTGCAGCCAAGGTGGGCAAAGGGGCACACATTCCAAAGAGCACCTTTCGGATTTCACAGGCCATTTTTTACACATTTTGATTGCAAAGTACTTCTTACACATTTGGGCCCCTAAATTGCCAGGGCAGTATAACTACGCCACAAGTGACCCTATTTTGGAAAGAAGACACCCCAAGGTATTCCGTGAGGGGCACGGCGAGTTCCTAGAATTTTTTATTTTTTGTCACAAGTTAGCGGAAAATGATGATTTTTCTTTTTTTTTCTTTTTTCCTTACAAAGTCTAATATTCCACTAACTTGCGACAAAAAATAAAAAATTCTAGGAACTCGCCATGCCCCTCACGGAATACCTTGGGGTGTCTTCTTTCCGAAATGGGGTCACTTGTGGCGTAGTTATACTGCCCTGGCAATTTAGGGGCCCAAATGTGTGAGAAGAACTTTGCAATCAAAATGGGTAAAAAATGGCCTGCGAAATCCGAAAGGTGCACTTTGGAATATGTGCCCCTTTGCCCACCTTGGCAGCAAAAAAGTGTGACACATCTGGTATCGCCGTACTCAGGAGAAGTTGGGGAATGTGTTTTGGGGTGTCATTTTACATATACCCATGCTGGGTGAGAAAAATATCTTGGTCAAATGCCAACTTTGTATAAAAAAATTGGAAAAGTTGTCTTTTGCCAAGATATTTCTCTCACCCAGCATGGGTATATGTAAAATGACACCCCAAAACACATTCCCCAACTTCTCCTGAGTACGGCGATACCAGATGTGTCACACTTTTTTGCAGCCTAGGTGGGCAAAGGGGCACATATTCCAAAGTGCACCTTTCGGATTTCACCGGTCATTTTTTACACATTTTGATTGCAAAGTTCTTCTCACACATTTGGGCCCCTAAATTGCCAGGGCAGTATAACTACCCCACAAGTGACCCCATTTTGGAAAGAAGACACCCCAAGGTATTCCGTGAGGGGCACTGCGAGTTCCTAGAATTTTTTATTTTTTGTCGCAAGTTAGTGGAATATGAGACTTTGTAGTAAAAAAATAAAAATAAAAAATCATCATCATTTTCCGCTAACTTGTGACAAAAAATAAAAAGTTCTATGAACTCACTATGCCCATCAGCGAATACCTTAGGGTGTCTACTTTCCGAAATGGGGTCATTTGTGGGGTTTTTCTACTGTTTGGGCATTGTAGAACCTCAGGAATCATGACAGGTGCTCAGAAAGTCAACGCTGCTTCAAAAAGCGGAAATTTTTGTACCATAGTTTGTAAACGCTATAACTTTTACCCAAACCATTTTTTTTTTTGCCCAAACATTTTTTTTTTATCAAAGACATGTAGAACTATAAATTTAGCGAAAAATTTATATATGGATGTCGTTTTTTTTTTGCAAAATTTTACAGCTGAAAGTGAAAAATGTCATTTTTTTGCAAAAAAATCGTTACATTTCGATTAATAACAAAAAAAGTAAAAATGTCAGCAGCAATGAAATACCACCAAATGAAAGCTCTATTAGTGAGAAGAAAAGGAGGTAAAATTAATTTGGGTGGTAAGTTGCATGACCGAGCGATAAACGGTGAAAGTAGTGTAGTGCCGAAGTGTAAAAAGTGCTCTGGTCATGAAGGGGGTTTCAGCTAGCGGGGCTGAAGTGGTTAAAGCCTGCGGAAGTTCAAGACGAAAGGCTACCGGGTTAATAATAGTAAAGATCTTATATGGACCAATAAATCTTGGGCCCAACTTCCAAGAAGGTACTTTCAACTTAATATTTCTTGTGGACACCACACAGAATCACTCACTCTCAGGTCCGGACCACTCATACGTCTCTTGTCAGCCATACGTTTATACTTCTTCTCCTTTTTTTTTGATTATTTAGAATTTTCCACCAAATAGATGACAACGAAGAGGAAAATCTTTCCTCGTGAGGTATACCAGAAGTCTCAGTACCAGAAAATGTTCCAAACTGCGGATGGAACCCATATGCCCCAAAAAACTGCGACTTTTCAGTGGACTCCTGCCTACGTTTTTTTATTTATGGCGAACTCGGCCAAAGACAAAAAAGAAGACCACTCCTCCTGATTCTCTGAGACAAAACATCTCAGATATGTCTCCAGATTCTGGTTAGAGTGCTCAGTCTGTCCGTTTAACTGAGGGTGAAAGGCCGAAGAGAAGGACAATTGTACCCCCAAGCGAGAGAAGAACGCCTTTCAGAATCTTGAAACAAACTGAGTCCCCCTATCAGACATCAAATCAGAGGGAATACCACGTAGCTTCACGATGTTGTCAACAAACACTTGTGCGAGAGTTTTAGCATTAGGTAGCCCTGGTAATGCTATAAAGTGCGTAATTTTACTAAAGCGATTAACAACCACCAGAATCACAGTTTTTCCTGAGGAATTTGGCAAATCTGTGATAAATTCCATGGACAAATGAGTCCAATGTCTGGACGGGATGGACAACAGAAGTAGAGATCCTGAAGGCCGAGTATGTGTCACCTTAGCACGTGCACAAGTACTACAGACTGCCAAATAGCCCTCCACACATTTACACAACCCCGGCCACCAGAATCTACGAGAGATGAGATTGATCATGGACCTGCTCCCAGGGTGTCCTGTAAGAACAGTACAGTGATGTTCCTCGAATACCTTGTGCCGTAATTCCGAAGGAACAAACATCTTTCCTGGAGGACAAGCATTCGGTGCATCTCACTGGGCCTCCTACACCTCTGCCTCGAAGTCAGGATAAAGGGCAAATATTACTACCCCTTCAGACAAGATAGGACCAGGATCTTCCGAATCACCCCACCCAGGAAAGCTACGCGACAAGGCATCCGCCTTGACGCTCTTAATCCCAGGGCAATAGGTGACAATGAAATTAAATCTGGGAAAAAACAATGACCATCTGGCCTGCCTTGGGTTCAGACGTTTAGCTGACTCCAGGTAAGCCAGATTTTTGTGATCAGTAATTACAGTAATAGGATGCATCGCTCCTTCCAACCAATGCCGCCATTCTTCAAAAGCCAACTTAATGGCTAGCAATTCTCTATTGCATACATCATAATTTATTTCAGCAGCCGAGAGTTTCTTAGAGAAGAATGCACATGGGCACCATTTACTAGGTGAAGGACCTTGCGACAAGACTGCTCCAACCTGTACCTCGGATGCATCAACTTCCACAATGAATGGCTGTGACATATCAGGTTGCACCAGCAGAAGCAAAACACTACTTCACCGCTGAAAAGGCATGTAATGCCTCATCAGACCAGACTGAGAAATCCGCACCTTTCTTAGTCATATCTGTTAATGGTTTAACAACAGTCGAGTAATAAAAGATAAATTCACGGTAGTAGTTGGGGAATCCCAAAAATTGCATGAGCGCTTTTGGATTTTTGGGTCGATCCCAGCCCAACACAGCACAGACTTTTTCCATACGAAAACCTGAAGATGAGAGTAGGTAACCCAGGAATTGCACTTCCGGAACTGCAAATACACACTTCTCCATCTTAGCATACTATTTATTCTCTCTTAGGATCTGTAACACTTGTCTCACGTGATCCTGATGAGTTTCCATGTATGGAGAATAAATTAGTATATCATCCAGATACAGCACAACAAACCTGCCCACCAGATGATAAAAGATGTCATTAATGAAATGTTGAAAACCCGCAGGAGCATTGGTCAACCCAAAAGGCATGACCAAATTCTCAAAATTACCTTCAGGGGTATTAAAGGCCACCTTCCATTCGTCCCCCTACTTGATTCTTACCAGATTATATGCCCCCCCTCAAATCCAATTTAGAGGACACCTTGGCACCGACAATCTGATTGAACAAATCTGGGATCAAAGGAAGAGGATAAGGATCACGGACAGTAATGCGATTAAGCTCACAAAAGTCCAAACATGGCCTAAGAGTTCCGTCCTTTTTCTTAACAAAGAAGAACCCTGCATCCACTGGGGATTTGGATGGTCTAATATGACCTTTAGCCAAACTCTTTTTGTAATATATTCTTGCATGGCTACTCTTTGGGTTCAGAAAGATTATACAATCGAGACTTGGGCAACCTAGCTCCTGGAATAAGGTTGACGGGACAATCATACTACCGATGTGAAGGTTGCTCCAGGTCTCCACTTTCAGAGAATACATCAGAAAAATTACAAGATTTTGCTATTTTATGACATAAAGTCATGATTTTATGAAAGACACGGAGGCGAGCATTGCTTAACCCTTTCTTTACTGTCCACCAATAGCAGCAAAGAATACAAACAGTAGGAAAATAGTAACCAAGGTGATAGACCACTCCCATACCAAGCCACAGTATAATAGTCGGCACCTCCCCATACAATTCCTCTTTCTTTGGAGATGCGACACCGAACCAGCAAACAGGAACCAAAGAACAGTCCAGAACACTGTAGACCCAACCATACCGAAATCCAGCCGAATAGTTATCAGGAACCAACTGTGAACTGGGACTAAACCATCAATGGGAGAGCGTCAACAACAGGGAATCCATCACAGCCACATCCATAGATCTCCAGTCAACGTGGTGAAGTCTTGGGAAGAAGGGAGGGTCTCTATATAGCATGCACAGCGCAGAATCAACCTGTGAAGATATAAAAACGGGAGCCCAAACGTTAAAGCTGCACTTAAACCAATTGCGCCTGCCCAGACATAATGTATTGGCAAACATAACGTTAACATGCAGAGCTGAATGCAATACTTACCAACCTGAGATATAAAACAACAGGGGGGAATATGATGGTAGAAAATTAACAGGGTGGGATAGTACTCGCCTTTACATCATGAAATAGCAAATCATGTAGTTTTTGTCAAGACACGGAGGCTCATATTGCAAGTTTAAAGCTGATCAATAACAGAAGACAAAACATATGGCGGAGGTCGAAAATAAAATTCTCTGAAGGTGGATTCGCGGGACCAGTCCGCCATTCTCATCAGGTCTTCCAGACGTGCTGCCGAAGCCACCATGGATGTGGCTGATGCCCCTCATGTGGAGTGAGCGCTAAATATGGATGTATCCACGCTGGCCAGTGACATCACTCATTTCACCCAACGAGCCAAGGTAGCGCTGGACACCTGGGCGAAGGGTTGATGAATCGAGAGAAAGAGCTGAGGGGACGAGACTGAATAATCTTTTTGGTGGAAAATAATGGGCCTTCGTCCAAAGTTCATATTCCCTCAAACAGGTCACTGGGCACAACGCCGGGGAAGTTGGAAAACTCGGATACGAGACCGAACGTATAGCCGTTTTAGTGCGTCTGGAGATGTTAAAGGCCACTCCATCCGGAGTGAAAGACCTTGCATCGTAGTCCAGGGCCTGTACATCTGAGACCCGTTTTTCCATGAAATGAGGCAGAACAGGGAAACCAATTTGGCCGACAGCTGTCGCAGGGTGAGGTCTGAATTAGGAGGCCAGGAAGTAAACAGCGATAAGACGCAGAAAATGTCCCATGTAGCTGAGTATCGAGGTCTGGGGGGACGCGAAAAGCGTGAACCCCGAAGTAAGCGGCACACCAAGGGGTGTTGGCCTGCTGGACAGCTGTTGAAACCCTGGTGGGCCGAAGAGATGGCTGATCTAAACAGGTTAATCGCGTGGTACGCTCGACTAGTCTCGAATAACGAAGTGACTAACTGGAGTATCGCTGTCACAGGTGCCGAAACTTGATCCAAGACCCGAGCCAGGCACCAGCCAGACCAAGCTCTCCAGGCTGCCCCATATGATCGTCTAGTGCCGGGAGCCCATGCGTCAGCCAGGATGCGTCGAGTTATGTTCAAAAGTCCTTGGATTTCCCAGGGGTCCCCGAAATCCTCCATGCGAGTAACAGCAACCAGCAGAAGCTCCTAGTAGGCTGGCAGAAGTCTGGGTACATCTATCGCCAGTTCCAGGAGCTGTGGGAACCATGATTGGGTCCCCAAGAATGGGGTCAGCAGGACCAAGTCGGCCATCTGGGGTAATACTTTGAGTAGAACCCGAGGGATCATGGCAAAAGGAAGGAAGGCGTAAAGGGTCTAGCCGGTCCAGTCTTGCAGGAAGGAGTCCACTGCTTCATGGCTGGGTCTGGGTGCCAGCTGTAGAACCGAGGTACAAACCAGATTCCAAAAAAGTTTGAACACTATACAAATCGTGAATAAAAACTGAATGCAATGATGTGGAGGTGCCAACTTCTAATATTTTATTCAGAATAGAACATAAATCACGGAACAAAAGTTTAATCTGAGAAAATGTACCATTTTAAGGGAAAAATATGCTGAATCAGAATTTCATGGTGTCAACACTGTGTGGCATCTCCCCTTCTTCTTACAACACTCAACAGATGTCTGGGGACCGAGGAGACCAGTTTCTCAAGTTTAGAAATAGGAATGCTCTCCCATTCTTGTCTAATACAGGCCTCTAACTGTTCAATCGTCTTGGGCCTTCTTTGTTGCACCTTACTCTTTATGATGTGCCAAATGTTCTCTATAGGTGAAAGATCTGGACTGCAGACTGGCCATTTCAGTACCCGGATCCTTCTCCTACGCAGCCATGATGTTGTGATTGATGCAGAATGTGGTCTGGCATTATCTTGTTGAAAAATGCAGGGTCTTCCCTGAAAGAGATGACGTCTGGATGGGAGCATATGTTGTTCTAGAACCTGAATATATTTTTCTGCATTGATGGTGCCTTTCCAGACATGCAAGCTGCCCATGCCACATGCACTCATGCAACCCCATACCATCAGAGATGCAGGCTTCTGAGCTGAGCATTGATAACAACTTGGGTTGTCCTTGTCCTCTTTGGTCCGGATGACATGGCGTCCCAGATTTCCAAAAAGAACTTTGAATCGTGACTCGTCTGACCACAGAACAGTCTTCCATTTTGCCACACTCCATTTTAAATGATCCCTGGCCCAGTGAAAACGCCTGAGCTTGTGGATCTGGCTTAGAAATGGCTTCTTCTTTGCACTGTAGAGTTTCAACTGGCAATGGCGGATGGAACAGTGGATTGTGTTCACTGACAATGGTTTCTGGAAGTATTCCTGAGCCCATTCTGTGATTCCCTTTACAGTAGCATTCCTGTTTGTGGTGCAGTGTCGTTTAAGGGCCTGGAGATCACAGGCATCCAGTATGGTTTTACGGCCTTAACCCTTACGCACAGAGATTGTTCCAGATTCTCAGAATCTTCAGATGATGTTATGCACAGTTGATGATGATAGATGCAAAGTCTTTGCAATTTTTCGCTGGGTAACATAGTAACATAGTAACTTGGACTCATTTGTCCATCCAGTTCGGCCTGTTATCCTGCAAGTTGATCCAGAGGAAGGCAAAAAAAAAAACTGTGAGGTAGAAGCCAATTTTCTCCACTTTAGGGAAATAAAAAATTCCTTCCCGACTCCAATCAGGCAATCAGAATAACTCCCTGGATCAACGACCCCTCTCTAGTAGCTATAGCCTGTAATATTATTAAGCTCCAGAAATACGTCCAGGCCCCTCTTGAATTCCTTTATTGTACTCACTAGAGTTGAGCGAACACCTGGATGTTCGGGTTCGAGAAGTTCGGCCGAACATCCCGGAAATGTTCGGGTTCGGGATCCGAACCCGATCCGAACTTCGTCCCGAACCCGAACCCCATTGAAGTCAATGGGGACCCGAACTTTTCGGCACTAAAACGGCTGTAAAACAGCCCAGGAAAGGGCTAGAGGGCTGCAAAAGGCAGCAACATGTAGGTAAATCCCCTGCAAACAAATGTGGATAGGGAAATTAATTAAAATAAAAATTAAATAAATAAAAATTAACCAAAATCAATTGGAGAGAGGTTCCATAGCAGAGAATCTGGCTTCCCGTCACCCACCACTGGAACAGTCCATTCTCAGATATTTAGGCCCCGGCACCCAGGCAGAGGAGAGAGGTCCCGTAACAGAGAATCTGTCTTCATGTCAGCAGAGAATTAGTCTGCATGTCATAGCAGAGAATGAGGCTTCACGTCAGCCACCACTGCAACAGTCCATTGGCATATATTTAGGCCTAGCACACAGGCAGAGGAGAGAGGTCCCGTAACAGAGAATCTGGCTTCATGTCAGCAGAGAATCAGTCTGCATGTCATAGCAGAGAATGAGGCTTCACGTCAGCCACCACTGCAACAGTCCATTGGCATATATTTAGGCCCAGCACACACACAGGCAGAGGAGAGAGGTCCCGTAACAGAGAATCTGTCTTCATGTCAGCAGAGAATTAGTCTGCATGTCATAGCAGAGAATGAGGCTTCACGTCACCCACCACTGCAACAGTCCATTGGCATATATTTAGGCCTAGCACACAGGCAGAGCAGAGAGGTCCCGTAACAGACAATCTGGCTTCATGACAGCAGAGAATCAGTCTGCATGTCATAGCAGAGAATGAGGCTTCACGTCACCCACCACTGCAACAGTCCATTGGCATATATTTAGGCCTAGCACACAGGCAGAGGAGAGAGGTCCCGTAACAGAGAATCTGTCTTCATGTCAGCAGAGAATCAGTCTGCATGTCATAGCAGAGAATGAGGCTTCACGTCAGCCACCACTGCAACAGTCCATTGGCATATATTTAGGCCCAGCACCCAGGCAGAGGAGGGAGGTCCCGTAACAGAGAATCTGTCTTCATGTCAGCAGAGAATTAGTCTGCATGTCATAGCAGAGAATGAGGCTTCACGTCAGCCACCACTGCAACAGTCCATTGGCATATATTTAGGCCCAGCACACACACAGGCAGAGGAGAGAGGTCCCGTAACAGAGAATCTGGCTTCATGTCAGCAGAGAATCAGTCTGCATGTCATAGCAGAGAATGAGGCTTCACGTCAGCCACCACTGCAACAGTCCATTGGCATATATTTAGGCCCAGCACACACACAGGCAGAGGAGAGAGGTCCCGTAACAGAGAATCTGGCTTCATGTCAGCAGAGAATCAGTCTGCATGTCATAGCAGAGAATGAGGCTTCACGTCAGCCACCACTGCAACAGTCCATTGGCATATATTTAGGGCCAGCACCCAGGCAGAGGAGGGAGGTCCCGTAACAGAGAATCTGTCTTCATGTCAGCAGAGAATTAGTCTGCATGTCATAGCAGAGAATGAGGCTTCACGTCAGCCACCACTGCAACAGTCCATTGGCATATATTTAGGCCCAGCACACACACAGGCAGAGGAGAGAGGTCCCGTAACAGAGAATCTGGCTTCATGTCAGCAGAGAATCAGTCTGCATGTCATAGCAGAGAATGAGGCTTCACGTCAGCCACCACTGCAACAGTCCATTGGCATATATTTAGGCCCAGCACACACACAGGCAGAGGAGAGAGGTCCCGTAACAGAGAATCTGGCTTCATGTCAGCAGAGAATCAGTCTGCATGTCATAGCAGAGAATGAGGCTTCACGTCAGCCACCACTGCAACAGTCCATTGGCATATATTTAGGCCCAGCACCCAGGCAGAGGAGGGAGGTCCCGTAACAGAGAATCTGTCTTCATGTCAGCAGAGAATTAGTCTGCATGTCATAGCAGAGAATGAGGCTTCACGTCAGCCACCACTGCAACAGTCCATTGGCATATATTTAGGCCCAGCACACACACAGGCAGAGGAGAGAGGTCCCGTAACAGAGAATCTGGCTTCATGTCAGCAGAGAATCAGTCTGCATGTCATAGCAGAGAATGAGGCTTCACGTCAGCCACCACTGCAACAGTCCATTGGCATATATTTAGGGCCAGCACCCAGGCAGAGGAGGGAGGTCCCGTAACAGAGAATCTGTCTTCATGTCAGCAGAGAATTAGTCTGCATGTCATAGCAGAGAATGAGGCTTCACGTCAGCCACCACTGCAACAGTCCATTGGCATATATTTAGGCCCAGCACACACACAGGCAGAGGAGAGAGGTCCCGTAACAGAGAATCTGGCTTCATGTCAGCAGAGAATCAGTCTGCATGTCATAGCAGAGAATGAGGCTTCACGTCAGCCACCACTGCAACAGTCCATTGGCATATATTTAGGCCCAGCACACACACAGGCAGAGGAGAGAGGTCCCGTAACAGAGAATCTGGCTTCATGTCAGCAGAGAATCAGTCTGCATGTCATAGCAGAGAATGAGGCTTCACGTCAGCCACCACTGCAACAGTCCATTGGCATATATTTAGGCCCAGCACACACACAGGCAGAGGAGAGAGGTCCCGTAACAGAGAATCTGGCTTCATGTCAGCAGAGAATCAGTCTGCATGTCATAGCAGAGAATGAGGCTTCACGTCAGCCACCACTGCAACAGTCCATTGGCATATATTTAGGCCCAGCACACACACAGGCAGAGGAGAGAGGTCCCGTAACAGAGAATCTGTCTTCATGTCAGCAGAGAATTAGTCTGCATGTCATAGCAGAGAATGAGGCTTCACGTCACCCACCACTGCAACAGTCCATTGGCATATATTTAGGCCTAGCACACAGGCAGAGCAGAGAGGTCCCGTAACAGACAATCTGGCTTCATGACAGCAGAGAATCAGTCTGCATGTCATAGCAGAGAATGAGGCTTCACGTCACCCACCACTGCAACAGTCCATTGGCATATATTTAGGCCTAGCACACAGGCAGAGCAGAGAGGTCCCGTAACAGACAATCTGGCTTCATGTCAGCAGAGAATCAGTCTGCATGTCATAGCAGAGAATGAGGCTTCACGTCACCCACCACTGCAACAGTCCATTGGCATATATTTAGGCCTAGCACACAGGCAGAGCAGAGAGGTCCCGTAACAGACAATCTGGCTTCATGACAGCAGAGAATCAGTCTGCATGTCATAGCAGAGAATGAGGCTTCACGTCACCCACCACTGCAACAGTCCATTGGCATATATTTAGGCCTAGCACACAGGCAGAGCAGAGAGGTCCCGTAACAGACAATCTGGCTTCATGTCAGCAGAGAATCAGTCTGCATGTCATAGCAGAGAATGAGGCTTCACGTCACCCACCACTGCAACAGTCCATTGGCATATATTTAGGCCTAGCACACAGGCAGAGCAGAGAGGTCCCGTAACAGACGATCTGGCTTCATGTCAGCAGAGAATCAGTCTGCATGTCATAGCAGAGAATCAGGCTTCACGTCAGCCACCACTGCAACAGTCCATTGTCATAAATTTAGGCCCAGCACCCAGGCAGAGGAGAGAGGTCCCGTAACAGACAATCTGGCTTCATGTCAGCAGAGAATTAGTCTGCATGTCATAGCAGAGAATCAGGCTTCATGTCAGCCACCACTGCAACAGTCCATTGGCATATATTTAGGCCTAGCACACAGGCAGAGGAGAGGTTCATTCAACTTTGGGTAGCATCGCAATATAATGGTAAAATGAAAATAAAAATAGGATTGAATGAGGAAGTGCCCTGGAGTCCAATAATATATGGTTATGGGGAGGTAGTTAATGTCTAATCTGGACAAGGGACGGACAGGTCCTGTGGGATCCATGCCTGGTTCATTTTTATGAACGTCAGCTTGTCCACATTGGCTGTAGACAGGCGGCTGCGTTTGTCTGTAATGACGCCCCCTGCCGTGCTGAATACACGTTCAGACAAAACGCTGGCTGCCGGGCAGGCCAGCACCTCCAAGGCATAAAAGGCTAGCTCTGGCCACGTGGACAATTTAGAGACCCAGAAGTTGAATGGGGCCGAACCATCAGTCAGTACGTGGAGGGGTGTGCACACGTACTGTTCCACCATGTTAGTGAAATGTTGCCTCCTGCTAACACGTTGCGTATCAGGTGGTGGTGCAGTTAGCTGTGGCGTGTTGACAAAAGTTTTCCACATCTCTGCCATGCTAACCCTGCCCTCAGAGGAGCTGGCCGTGACACAGCTGCCTTGGCGACCTCTTGCTCCTCCTCTGCCTTGGCCTTGGGCTTCCACTTGTTCCCCTGTGACATTTGGGAATGCTCTCAGTAGCGCGTCTACCAACGTGCGCTTGTACTCGCGCATCTTCCTATCACGCTCCAGTGCAGGAAGTAAGGTGGGCACATTGTCTTTGTAGCGTGGATCCAGCAGGGTGGCAACCCAGTAGTCCGCACAGGTTAAAATGTGGGCAACTCTGCTGTCGTTGCGCAGGCACTGCAGCATGTAGTCGCTCATGTGTGCCAGGCTGCCCAGGGGTAAGGACAAGCTGTCCTCTGTGGGAGGCGTATCGTCATCGTCCTGCCTTTCCCCCCAGCCACGCACCAGTGATGGACCCGAGCTGCGTTGGGTGCCACCCCGCTGTGACCATGCTTCATCCTCATCCTCCTCCACCTCCTCCTCATCCTCGTCCTCCTCGTCCTCCAGTAGTGGGCCCTGGCTGGCCACATTTGTACCTGGCCTCTGCTGTTGCAAAAAACCTCCCTCTGAGTCACTTCGAAGAGACTGGCCTGAAAGTGCTAAAAATGACCCCTCTTCCTCATCCTCCTCCTCCTCCTCCTGGGCCACCTCCTGTTCCATCATCGCCCTAAGTGTTTTCTCAAGGAGACATAGAAGTGGTATTGTAACGCTGATAACGGTGTCATCGCCACTGGCCATGTTGGTGGAGTACTCGAAACAGCGCAACAGGGCACACAGGTCTCGCATGGAGGCCCAGTCATTGGTGGTGAAGTGGTGCTGTTCTGTAGTGCGACTGACCCGTGCGTGCTGCAGCTGAAACTCCACTATGGCCTGCTGCTGCTCGCACAGTCTGTCCAGCATGTGCAAGGTGGAGTTCCACCTGGTGGGCACGTCGCATATGAGGCGGTGAGCGGGAAGGCCGAAGTTACGCTGTAGCGCAGACAGGCGAGCAGCGGCAGGATGTGAACGCCGGAAGCGCGAACAGACGGCCCGCACTTTATGCAGCAGCTCTGACATGTCGGGGTAGTTGTGAATGAACTTCTGCACCACCAAATTCAGCACATGCGCCAAGCAAGGGATGTGCGTCAAATTGGCTAGTCCCAGAGCTGCAACGAGATTTCGCCCATTATCACACACCACCAGGCCGGGCTTGAGGCTCACCGGCAGCAACCACTCGTCGGTCTGTTGTTCAATACCCCGCCACAACTCCTGTGCGGTGTGGGGCCTGTCCCCCAAACATATGAGTTTCAGAATGGCCTGCTGACGTTTACCCCGGGCTGTGCTGAAGTTGGTGGTGAAGGTGTGTGGCTGACTGGATGAGCAGGTGGAAGAAGAGGAGGAGGAAGCCGAGAAGGAGGAGGTGGCAACAGGAGGCAAAGAATGTTGCCCTGCGATCCTTGGCGGCGGCAGGACGTGCGCCAAACAGCTCTCCGCCTGGGGCCCAGCTGCCACTACATTTACCCAGTGTGCAGTTAGGGAGATATAGCGTCCCTGGCCGTGCTTACTGGTCCACGTATCTGTGGTTAGGTGGACCTTGCTACAGATGGCGTTGCGCAGTGCACACTTGATTTTATCGGATACTTGGTTGTGCAGGGAAGGCACGGCTCTCTTGGAGAAGTAGTGCCGGCTGGGAACAACATACTGTGGGACAGCAAGCGACATGAGCTGTTTGAAGCTGTCTGTGTCCACCAGCCTAAATGACAGCATTTCATAGGCCAGTAGTTTAGAAATGCTGGCATTCAGGGCCAGGGATCGAGGGTGGCTAGGTGGGAATTTACGCTTTCTATCAAATGTTTGTGAGATGGAGAGCTGAACGCTGGCGTGTGACATGGTTGAGACGCTTGGTGACGGAGGTGGTGGTGGTGGTGTTGGTGGTACATCCCCTGTTTGCTGGGCGGCAGGTGCCAACGTTCCTCCAGAGGCGGAGGAAGAGGCCGAGGCGGCAGCAGCAGAATAGGCCGAGGCGGCAGCAGCAGAAGAGGTAGCAGGGGGAGCCTGAGTGACTTCCTTGGTTTTAAGGTGTTTACTCCACTGCAGTTCATGCTTTGCATGCAGGTGCCTGGTCATGCAGGTTGTGCTCAGGTTCAGAACGTTAATGCCTCGCTTCAGGCTCTGATGGCACAGCGTGCAAACCACTCGGGTCTTGTCGTCAGCACATTGTTTGAAGAAGTGCCATGCCAGGGAACTCCTTGAAGCTGCCTTTGGGGTGCTCGGTCCCAGATGGCGGCGGTCAGTAGCAGGCGGAGTCTCTTGGCGGCGGGTGTTCTGCTTTTGCCCACTGCTCCCTCTTTTGCTACGCTGTTGGCTCGGTCTCACCACTGCCTCTTCCTCCGAACTGTGAAAGTCAGTGGCACGACCTTCATTCCATGTGGGGTCTAGGACCTCATCGTCCCCTGCATCGTCTTCCACCCAGTCTTGATCCCTGACCTCCTGTTCAGTCTGCACACTGCAGAAAGACGCAGCAGTTGGCACCTGTGTTTCGTCATCATCAGAGACATGCTGAGGTGGTATTCCCATGTCCTCATCATCAGGAAACATAAGTGGTTGTGCGTCAGTGCATTCTATGTCTTTCACCGCTGGGGAAGGGCTAGGTGGATGCCCTTGGGAAACCCTGCCAGCGGAGTCTTCAAACAGCATAAGAGACTGCTGCATAACTTGAGGCTGAGACAGTTTCCCTGGTATGCATGGGGGTGATGTGACAGACTGATGGGGTTGGTTTTCAGGCGCCATCTGTGCGCTTTCTGCAGAAGACTGGGTGGGAGATAATGTGAACGTGCTGGATCCACTGTCGGCCACCCAATTGACTAATGCCTGTACCTGCTCAGGCCTTACCATCCTTAGAACGGCATTGGGCCCCACCATATATCGCTGTAAATTCTGGCGGCTACTGGGACCTGAGGTAGTTGGTACACTAGGACGTGTGGATGTGGCAGAACGGCCACGTCCTCTCCCAGCAGCAGAGGGTCCACTAACACCACCACGACCATGTCCACGTCCGCGTCCCTTACTAGATGTTTTTCTCATTGTTATGGTTCACCACAACAACAAATATATTATTTGGCCCAATGTATTGTATTCAAATTCAGCGGGATATAAATTTGAGGCCTAGTATTTAGGCGCTGGGTGACAGGTATGGGTTTAGTGACAGAATTAGACTTGGAAATACACAGTAGCGGGTGTGTGTGAAGTTATTCTGAATGACCCAATGTGCACCTTCAATATTATATACCCTTTTAGGGATAGATTTCAAATAGCTCTGATATAGCAGGAACCACTAAATTATGAAATTGCTAAATTGGGAATTGTACTTCAACCCAGAACAAAAAATGTGCTTTGACGGACACTAAATATCTTGCCCAGCAACAACAGTACAGTGGTGGGTAACGAGAGATTTAGAGGGATTTAAATTTGAGGCCTAGTATTTAGGCGCTGGGTCACCGGTATGGATTTAGTGACAGAATTAGACTTGGAAATACACAGTAGCGGGTGTGTGTGAAGTTATTCTGAATGACCCTATGTGCACCTTCAATATTATATACCCTTTTAGGGATAGATTTCAAATAGCTCTGATATAGCAGAAACCACTAAATTATGAAATTGCTAAATTGGGAATTGTACTTCAACCCAGAACAAAAAATGTGCTTTGACGGACACTAAATATCTTGCCCAGCAACAACAGTACAGCGGTGGGTAACGAGAGATTTAGAGGGATTTAAATTTGAGGCCTAGTATTTAGGCGCTGGGTCACCGGTATGGATTTAGTGACAGAATTAGACTTGGAAATGCACAGAAGCGTGTGTGTGAAGTTATTCTGAATGACCCTATGTGCACCTTCAATATTATATACCCTTTTAGGGATAGATTTCAAATAGCTCTGATATAGCAGAAACCACTAAATTATGAAATTGCTAAATTGGGAATTGTACTTCAACCCAGAACAAAAAATGTGCTTTGACGGACACTAAATATCTTGCCCAGCAACAACAGTACAGCGGTGGGTAACGAGAGATTTAGAGGGATTTAAATTTGAGGCCTAGTATTTAGGCGCTGGGTGACAGGTATGGGTTTAGTGACAGAATTAGACTTGGAAATACACAGTAGCGGGTGTGTGTGAAGTTATTCTGAATGACCCAATGTGCACCTTCAATATTATATACCCTTTTAGGGATAGATTTCAAATAGCTCTGATATAGCAGGAACCACTAAATTATGAAATTGCTAAATTGGGAATTGTACTTCAACCCAGAACAAAAAATGTGCTTTGACGGACACTAAATATCTTGCCCAGCAACAACAGTACAGTGGTGGGTAACGAGAGATTTAGAGGGATTTAAATTTGAGGCCTAGTATTTAGGCGCTGGGTCACCGGTATGGATTTAGTGACAGAATTAGACTTGGAAATGCACAGAAGCGTGTGTGTGAAGTTATTCTGAATGACCCTATGTGCACCTTCAATATTATATACCCTTTTAGGGATAGATTTCAAATAGCTCTGATATAGCAGAAACCACTAAATTATGAAATTGCTAAATTGGGAATTGTACTTCAACCCAGAACAAAAAATGTGCTTTGACGGACACTAAATATCTTGCCCAGCAACAACAGTACAGTGGTGGGTAACGAGAGATTTAGAGGGATTTAAATTTGAGGCCTAGTATTTAGGCGCTGGGTCACCGGTATGGATTTAGTGACAGAATTAGACTTGGAAATGCACAGAAGCGTGTGTGTGAAGTTATTCTGAATGACCCTATGTGCACCTTCAATATTATATACCCTTTTTGGGATAGATTTCAAATAGCTCTGATATAGCAGGAACCACTAAATTATGAAATTGCTACATTGGGAATTGTATTTCAACCCAGAACAAGAAATGTGCTTGAACGGACACTAAATAACTCGCCCAGCTACAGCACTAGGGACAGATTTAGCTGGATATAAATTTGAGGCCTAGTATTTAGGCGCTGGGTGACCGGTATGGATTTAGTGACAGAATTAGACTGGGATATGGCCAAAAAATGAACAGACTATTGCTGGTTAAATGCACTTGGTGTGACAGCTTCACCCTGATGTAGGCTTTAGCCAAAAAACAACCACACCATTGAGGGTTAAATGCACTTGGTGACAGGCGCAGCTTGCCCCTGATTTTGTATATGGCCAAAAAATGAACAGACTATTGCTGGTTAAATGCACTTGGTGTGACAGCTTCACCCTGATGTAGGCTTTAGCCAAAAAACAACCACACCATTGAGGGTTAAATGCACTTGGTGACAGGCGCAGCTTGCCCCTGATTTTGTATATGGCCAAAAAATGAACAGACTATTGCTGGTTAAATGCACTTGGTGTGACAGCTTCACCCTGATGTAGGCTTTAGCCAAAAAACAACCACACCATTGAGGGTTAAATGCACTTGGTGACAGGCGCAGCTTGCCCCTGATTTTGTATATGGCCAAAAAATGAACAGACTATTGCTGGTTAAATGCACTTGGTGTGACAGCTTCACCCTGATGTAGGCTTTAGCCAAAAAACAACCACACCATTGAGGGTTAAATGCACTTGGTCGCAGCTTGTGCTGGCGCACCACAAGACACAAAATGGCCGCCGATCACCCCAGAAAAATGAGACTGACAAACGGTCTGTGCAGCCTAAAAACAGTGAGCAATTGAGGATCAGCAGCTCAATGATCCACAGCTGCAGATCGATCAGTTAATCAAGTCCTTTGGAGGAGTTAATCTGCCTAATCTCGCCCTACTGTCGCAGCCGCAACCTCTCCCTACGCTAATCAGAGCAGAGTGACGGGCGGCGCTATGTGACTCCAGCTTAAATAGAGGCTGGGTCACATGGTGCTCTGGCCAATCACAGCCATGCCAATAGTAGGCATGGCTGTGATGGCCTCTTGGGGCAAGTAGTATGACGCTTGTTGATTGGCTGCTTTGCAGCCTTTCAAAAAGCGCCAAGAAAGCGTCACAAAAGCGCGAAGAAAGCGACGAACACCGAACCCGAACCCGGACTTTTACGAAAATGTCCGGGTTCGGGTCCGTGTCACGGACACCCCAAAATTCGGTACGAACCCGAACTATACAGTTCGAGTTCGCTCATCCCTAGTACTCACCATCACCACCTCCTCATGCAGAGAGTTCCATAGTCTCACTGCTCTTACCGTAAAGAATCCTTTTCTATGTTTGTGTACAAACCTTCTTTCATCCAGACGCAGAGGATGTCCCCTCGTCACAGTCACAGTCCTGGGGATAAATAGCTGATGGGATAGATCTCTGTACTGAACCCTGACATATTTATACATATTAATTAGATCTCCTCTCAGTCATCTTTTTTCTAAAGTGAATAACCCTAATTTTGATAATCTTTCAGGGTACTGTAGTTGCCCCATTCCAGTTATTACTTTAGATGCCCTCCTCTGGACCTTCTCCAGCTCTGCTATGTCTGCCTTGTTTACAGGAGCCCAGAACTGTACACAGTACTCCATGTGTGGTCTGACTAGCGATTTGTAAAGTGGTAGGACTATGTTCTTATCATGGGAATCTATGCCCCTTCTGATGCAACCCATTATCTTGTTGGCCTTGGCAGCAGCTGCCTGACACTGTTTTTTTGCAGCGTAGTTTGCTGTTTATTAAAATTCCTAGATCCTTTTCCATGTCTTTGTTACCCAGTGTTTTACCATTTAGTATGTACGGGTGACTTGCATTTTTCCTTCCCATGCGCAAAACTTTACATTTATCAGTGTTAAACCTCATCTGCCACTTATCTGCCCAAGCCTCCAGTCTATCCAGATCCCTCTGTAGTAGTATACTGTCCTCATCAGTGTAAATTACTTTACACAGTTTAGTGTCATCTGCGAAAGTTGATACTTTACTATGCAAGCCTTCTACAAGATCATTAATACATATATTGAAGAGAATAGGGCCCAATACTGTCCCCTGAGGTACCCCACTAGTGACAGTGACCCAATCTGAGTGTGTACCGTTAATAACCACCCTCTGTTTTCCATCACTGAGCCAGTTACTTACCCACATACAGATGTTTTCTCCCAGTCCGAGCATTCTCATTTTATATACTAACCTTTTATGTGGTACAGTGTCAAATGCTTTGGAGAAGTCCAGATATACGACATCCATTGATTCGCCGCTGTCAAGACTAGAACTTACCTCCTCATAGAAACTGATTAAATTAGTCTGACATGACCGATCCCTCACGAAGCCATGCTGATATGGTGTTATTTGCTTATTTCCGTTAAGATGCTCTAATATAGCATCTCTCAGAAAACCTTCAAACAGTTTACCCACAACAGATGTTAAACTTACCGGCCTATAGTTTCCAGGCTCTGTTTTTGGCCCCTTTTTGAATATTGGCACCACATATGCCATGCGCCAATCCTGTGGGACATTCCCTGTCAATATAGAGTCTGTAAATATCAGAAATAAGGGTCTGGCTATGACATGACTTAATTCCTTTAGGATACGGGGGTGTATGCCATCCGGTCCTGGCGATTTGTCTATTTTAATCTTTTTAAGTCGCTGATGTACTTCTTCCTGGGTCAGACAGGACACTTTTAATGGGGAATTTATTTTTGCATTCTGCATGTCATCTGACAATTTATTTTCCTCAGTGAATACATTGGAGAAAAAAATATTTAACAGCTTTGCTTTCTCCTCATCGCTCTCTGCGACTTCCCCCTCATTACTCTTTAAAGGGTTGACACCTTCAGATTTATACTTTTTAACATTTATAAAATTGAAGAACATTTTAGGGTTAGTTTTACTCTCTTTGGCAATTAATCGGCCGCTTTTATTAGTTTTTTACATGTTCTATTTTTTTCCTTATAGTTTTTCAGTGCTTCCTTGCTCTCCTCCTGTTTCAGTAAATTATATGCTTTATTTTTTCATTTATTCCTTTCTTTACAGTTCTATTTATCCACATTGGTTTATTTTTGTTCCTTAACCTTTTATTACCATACGGTATGTACCTCTCACAATGAGATTTTAGGATGCTTTTAAAGATATCCCATTTTGTGGCTGTATTTTTATTTTTGAGGACTTTGTCCCAGTTAGTTTGGCCTATGGCTTCTCTTAGTTGGCTAAATTTAGCTTTTTTGAAGTTTGGTATTTTTGTTCCTCCCTGTAGAAACGCTCTTTTGAATGATAATTGGAAGGTTATTACTTTATGGTCACTATTTCCCAGGTGTCCCCCAACCTGCACGTCTGTTGTTCTGTCGGGTCTATTGGTTAATACTAAGTCCAGTATGGCCGTCCCTCTAGTCGGGTCCTAAACCAGTTGGGAGAGGTAATTGTCTTTGGTTATTGCCAAGAACCTGTTTCCCTTATGAGATATACAAGTTTCAGTTTCCCAGTCTATATCTGGGTAGTTGAAGTCCCCCGTAATAACCACCTCATTATGATTTGCCGCCTTGTCTATCTCGTTTAGTAGTAGATTTTCTGTGGACTCTGGTATATTAGGTGGTTTATAGTAAACTCCTATTAGTAATTTATTGTTGTTTTTAGCTCCATGTATCTCTACCCACAGTGACTCCACATGTTCATGTCCTTCACTTATATCTTCGCGGAGTGTGGGCTTTAGACAGGACTTTACATAAAGGCAGACCCCTCCCCCTCTCCGGTTTTGACGATCCTTTCTAAACAGACTGTAACCTTGTACATTAACCGCCCAGTCATAGCTATCATCCAGCCATGTCTCAGTTATTCCCACTATGTCATAGTCCTCCTCACACATCACTAATTCCAGTTCACCAGTTTTATTAGTCAGGCTTCTGGCATTAGTATACATACATTTGAGAGGTTTATGTATATTTTTTACCCTACACCTTTCCTTCTGAACTGTTCTAGTCCCTCCTTCCATTCCTCCCCCAGTCCCACTACCTTGCCCCCGGTCTCTATCTGCACTATCTTCCCCTCCTATAACGTAATTACCCTCCCCCCCAGTCCCTAGTTTAAACACTCCTTTAACCTTCTAGCCATCTTTCTCCCCAGCACAGCTGCCCCTTCCCCATTGAGGTGCAGCGCGTCCCTACGATAGAGCCTGTAGCCGATAGAAAAATCGGCCCAGTTCTCCAGGAACCCAAACCCCTCCTTCCTACACCAGTTCTTGAGCCACTTGTTAATCTCCCTAATCTCCCGTTGCCTTTCTTGTGTGGCTCGTGGTACAGGCAGTATTTCGGAAAATACTACCTTTGAGGTCCTTGCCCTCAGCTTTTGACCTAAATCCCTGAAATCATTTTTAAGGACTCTCCACCTACCTCTAACTTTGTAACACCTTTCTGATATTGCTCCACTATCTTTCTGCGCAACATTGTGGGAATTGGTGATCCTCTACCCATCTTGGCTTCTGAGAGACACTGCCACTCTGAGAAGCTCTTTTTATACCCAATCATGATGCCAATTGACCTAATTAGTGTTAATTGGTCTTCCAGCTCTTTCTTATGCTCAAATGTACTTTTTCCAGCCTCTTATTGCTACTTGTCCCAACTTTTTGGGAATTTGTTGACACCGTGAAAATTTGAATCAACGTATTTTTCCTTTAAAATGATACATTTACTCGGATTAAACGTTTGATCTGTCATCTACGTTCTATTACAAATAAAATATTGACATTTGCCATCTCCACATCATTACATTCAGTTTTTATTCACAATTTGTTTAGTGTCCCAACTTTTTTGAAATCCGGTTTGTAGTTGGGCGTTGAGCTGGAACGCAAAGAGGTCGATGGCAAAAGGTCCCCAGAGAGACGAGATAGCGGAGAACGCCTCTACATCCAATTTCCAATCGCTGGTGTCCGCTAGATAGCGGGAGCTCCAATCCGCATGGGTGTTGTGGAGACCGTGAAGGTTTTCCGCCTGGACGATCAGACTCTTGGTTAGACAATAGGCCCAGAGTGTCATGGTCTTACCTTCTCACTGTTCTCCTTCGTTTGACATGTGCTGGCGGCCATCTTGGTTTCTGGGTTTCTTGTAGCCTCCCACCCTGCGGCTCCTCCTTCCCACTGGGAGGAGCTGGATGCCTAGCTCATATATATAGAAGGTCTGTGGCTTCAGTTCCTTGCTTGGTCCTCCTGTGTGCACATGCTTCAAAGACTGCTGCTGCTTCTGGTTCCTGATCCTGGCCTCGTCTGACTACCCCGTTGGTTCCTGATCCTGGCTTCGTCTGACTACCCCGTTGGTTCCTGATCCAGGCTTCGTCTGACTACCCCGTTGGTTCATGATCCTGGCTTCGTCTGACTACCCTCCTGGTTCCTGACCTCCGTCTACGCAAGACCCTGCTTCGGTTTAGCCATCCGTTTGGACTTTAGCTACGGCTTGATTTTCAATAAAGCCTTCTTATTTCCACCCATCTCTTGTTGTACGTCTGGTTCATGGTTCCATGACATTAGGACCAAGCCATGAATTCTGACGGTACAGGGCCATCCTCGCTACCTACGCTGGTTGCCAGACTTGATCAGCAGGATCACCTGTTGGGTCGGTTCGCTGTGGCGTTACAAACCCTGCTTGAACGCACGGCTCATTTAGCTTCCGTTGCCGATGGGTCAGTTGTCGCTCCTGGGCCCGCTCCTACTGCCGCTCCGGTTGTTGCGCCAGAGTCTACCTCGACACCTGTTGCTGCGCCTGCGGTGTTTCGGGGTATGACCGGTTCTGCCCCCCTTCCACAGCGCTTTGGGGGAGAGCCAACTCAGTGCCGAGGTTTCCTTAACCAGGTGGCCATTTATTTCGAGTTGCTGCCACATGCCTTTCCTACTGAGAGATCAAAGGTGGGCTTCTTGATCTCGCTGCTCTCGGACAAGGCCTTGGCCTGGGCCAGCCCTTTATGGGAGAACAACAATCCGGTGGTTGCCGAGTTTTCCGGTTTTGTTGCTTCTCTTCGGAAGGTATTCGATGTGCCGGCTCGTGCTGCCTCTGCTGCGAAGCTCCTTATGTCCATCAGACAGGGTTCACGATCCGTAGCTGAATACGCATTGAGTTTCGTACCCTGGCAGCAGAGGTGGGCTGGAATAATGAGGCTCTGGTCGCTGCTTTCTCTCATGGTCTCTCGGATGCCTTGAAGGATGAGGTTGCAGCCAAGGACCTACCAGTGGAGCTCGAGTCCCTTATTTCTTTCCTGATTTTGATTGACACCAGACTCAGGGAGAGACCTTCCTTTAAGGAGAGCCTGCGGAGGCCTTCTAACAGATTGGCGCCTACGTTTGCTGTCCCACCCGTGCCTCCCTCTCCTCCCACGCCTCCTGGGGATGACTGGTCTGGGGGTGAACCCATGCAGCTGGGGTTTGCTCGCCTGTCCGAGGGGGAGAGGGTACTCCGGAGACGCGAGGGCCGATGCATGTACTGTGGTCTCGGTGGGCATTTTCGGTTGGCATGCCCGAACCGTCCGGGAAACGCTCGCACCTGAGATCCTGTCGGGGGCAGATCTTGGGTGGAGTCTCCTCGTCCCCGGTTTCCCGTGTTGACAAACCACTGATTACTGTTGTCCTCTCCTGGGTCGGGGGCTCGGTGACGACCCAGGCGTTGGTGGACTCTGGTGCTGGTGGTTTGTTCATTGATAGTGTGTTCGCTGCCGCCAATTCCATTCCTCTGCAGCCTCGAGGTTCCCCACTGGCTCTTGAGGCGATAGACGGCAGACCCCTTCTGCCGCCACACGTGACTCAGGAGACCCTTCCAGTGGGGATGGCCATTGGTGCCGTTCACAGAGAGTCGGTCTGTCTCCAGGTTATTTCGTCTCCACACTACTCGGTGGTCTTGGGGTACCCCTGGCTCCAGAAGCATAATCCGACTTTCGATTGGAGATCGGCCGAGATCCTCTCGTGGTCACCGCAGTGTGGGGCTAGTTGCATCCATGGGCCTGTCAAGTTGCTGTGTACTTCCTCGGACTCTCTGTTGCCTCCTGAATACGAGGAGTACCGGGATGTATTCGATAAGGTGCGTGCGGTTGCCCTACCTCCGCACCGCCCATACGATTGTGCCATAGAGTTACAATCTGGTGCCGTTCCTCCTCGTGGCAAAGTCTATCCACTGTCGGTAGCGGAGAATGAGGCCATGGAGGAGTACGTGAGGGAGGCGCTTTCACGCGGACACATTCGCAAATCCTCGTCCCCGGCAGGGGCTGGATTTTTCTTTGTGAAAAAGAAGGGCGGTGAGTTGAGGCCTTGCATCGACTACAGGGGTCTCAATCGCATCACGATCAAGAACGCTTACCCGATACCCTTGATTTCCGAGCTGTTTGATCGCCTCAAAGGGGCCACGGTCTTTACCAAACTCGACCTGAGGGCGGCATATAACCTGGTAAGGATCAAGGCGGGCGATGAGTGGAAGACCGCGTTTAACACTAGGACCGGTCATTATGAATCCTTGGTTATGCCCTTTGGGTTGTGCAATGCGCCCGCAGTCTTCCAGGAATTCATCAACGATGTTTTCCGTGACCTGTTGCAGCAGTGTGTGGTGGTCTATTTGGATGACATCTTGGTATATTCTGCATCCATGGAGGCCCACATTCTGGATGTCAGACGAGTGTTGCAACGCTTACGAGAGAACAAGCTGTTCGGTAAGCTTGAGAAATGCGAATTTCACCGATCCCAGGTAACCTTCTTAGGTTACATCATTTCCGCTGAGGGGTTCTCCATGGATCCTGAGAAGGTTTCGGCTGTCTTACAGTGGCCCCAGCCCAGTGGGCTTCGTGCCCTGCAGCGCTTTTTGGGCTTCGCCAATTATTATCGGAAGTTCATCAGGGACTTTTCCATGCTAGCCAAGCCTCTCACGGATCTGACCAGGAAGGGCAGTAATCCTCAGGTCTGGCCGCTCGAGGCCATCCGAGCTTTTGAGGCTCTAAAGTCCGCCTTTGTGTCGGCTCCGATTCTGTCGCATCCCAACCCTGGGTTGCCTTTTGTCCTCGAGGTGGACGCGTCTGAGACGGGAGTAGGCGCCCTCCTGTCTCAGCGTAGAACACCAGAGGGTCCTCTGCTTCCTTGTGGGTTTTACTCCCGGAAACTGAATTCCGCGGAGTGCAACTATCAGATTGGTGACAGGGAGTTATTGGCCATCGTGCAGGCCCTTAAAGAATGGAGGCACTTGCTCGAGGGCTCGGTGGTTCCGGTTCTCATCCTGACGGACCACAAGAATCTGACCTACCTCTCTGAGGCCAAGAGATTGACACCACGTCAGGCCAGATGGGCTCTGTTCTTGTCACGTTTTAATTACGTGGTCTCCTACCTACCCGGCTCCAAGAACATCAGAGCGGATGCCTTATCACGGCAGTACTCCGAGCTGTCCGGGGAGGAGTCGATTCCGACTACGGTCATACCCCCGAATCAGATCCTGGCCGCTATTCGCACCAGCCTGACCTCTCCTCTGGGTGAGCAGATTTTGGCGGCTCAATCTGGTGCTCCCTCTGGGAGACCCAACGGCAGATGTTTTGTGCCTGAGGAGTTGCGCACTCGGTTGTTGCGAACCTACCATAACTCCAAGGCCGCGGGGCACCCTGGAAAGAATCAGCTGTCCTGGGCGGTTTCACGTCTGTTCTGGTGGCCTTCTCTACGTTCCGACATCGCCGCATATGTAGCGGCATGCTCCGTTTGTGCCCAGAGTAAGTCCCCTCGGCACCTTCCGTTGGGCCTTTTGCAACCCATAGCCACCGGGGAGCGTCCATGGTCACACCTGGGGATGGATTTCATTGTGGACCTCCCTGCATCCCGAGGCCATACGGTCATTCTCATGATTGTGGATCGGTTTTCCAAAATGTGCCACTGTGTTCCTCTCAAGAAGTTACCCTCTGCACAAGAGTTGGCCTCGATTTTTGCCAGGGAGGTCTTCCGGTTGCACGGTTTGCCAAAGGAGATTGTGTCGGATCGGGGGAGTCAGTTTGTGTCCAGGTTCTGGCGCGCCTTTTGCTCCCAGTTGGGGATTCATCTCTCTTTCTCCTCGGCCTACCACCCTCAGTCCAATGGGGCCGCAGAACGATCCAATCAGGCCTTGGAGCAATTCCTTCGTTGCTATGTCTCCGATCACCAAGACAATTGGGTTGACCTCCTGCCTTGGGCTGAGTTTGCCAGTAACACGGCGGTGAACTCTTCCTCTGGGACGTCTCCCTTCATGGCCAATTATGGGTTCCAACCTGCCGTGCTACCGGAGGTATTCTCTCCCCAGGATACTCCGGCTGTGGAGGATCACCTTTCCGTCCTACGTACTTCTTGGGTACAGATCCAGAGGTCCCTTGAGGTCTCTGCGCAACGCCAGAGACTCCAGGCTAATCGCAGACGAGCGCCCGCTCCTTCCTACCAGGTCGAAGACCGTGTATGGTTGTCCACCCGCAACCTCAACCTTCGAGTGTCCACTCCCAAGCTGGTGCCTCGCTTTGTTGGTCCCTTCCGAGTGCTTCACAGGGTAAACCCGGTAGCCTATGCCCTTGCGCTTCCTCCTGGCATGCGGATCTCCAACGTGTTTCATGTCTCCCTGTTGAAGCCATTGGTGTGTAATCGTTTCACTTCCTCGGTTCCTCGGCCCCGTCCGGTCCAAGTGGGCAATCGTGAGGAATATGAGGTGAGCAATATCCTGGACTCACGCCTGGTCCGCGGTCGGTTGCAGTTTTTGGTCCATTGGCGTGGTTATGGTCCAGAGGAGCGTTCCTGGGTTCCCTCCGCAGATGTCCATGCTCCTGCGTTGCTCCGAGCCTTCCACGCACGCTTCCCTCTGAAACCGTTCCTTACTCCGCGGAGGAGGGGCCCTTGAGGGGGAGGTACTGTCATGGTCTTACCTTCTCACTGTTCTCCTTCGTTTGACATGTGCTGGCGGCCATCTTGGTTTCTGGGTTTCTTGTAGCCTCCCACCCTGCGGCTCCTCCTTCCCACTGGGAGGAGCTGGATGCCTAGCTCATATATATAGAAGGTCTGTGGCTTCAGTTCCTTGCTTGGTCCTCCTGTGTGCACATGCTTCAAAGACTGCTGCTGCTTCTGGTTCCTGATCCTGGCCTCGTCTGACTACCCCGTTGGTTCCTGATCCTGGCTTCGTCTGACTACCCCGTTGGTTCCTGATCCAGGCTTCGTCTGACTACCCCGTTGGTTCATGATCCTGGCTTCGTCTGACTACCCTCCTGGTTCCTGACCTCCGTCTACGCAAGACCCTGCTTCGGTTTAGCCATCCGTTTGGACTTTAGCTACGGCTTGATTTTCAATAAAGCCTTCTTATTTCCACCCATCTCTTGTTGTACGTCTGGTTCATGGTTCCATGACACAGAGGTCCTTTGCCAAGCGAGCCAGCATCGCCGAAAGCGTGCCGCCCATGTGATTGACATAGCGAACTGCTGAGATGTCCATGCGCAGTCTGATGCACGCACTGGCGGTCTCGTTCATGAAGCTCCGGATCATGAAGGAGCCAGCCAGGAGTTCCAGGGCATTGATGTGGAGACGGGATTCGTCCTCCGACCAACGTCCCCCGGTAGTTACCCCGTTGCAGTGGGCCCCCCAACCATGGAGACTTGCGTCTGAATCCACCAAAAGCTCCGGTTGGGAACCAAAGATGGCCTTGCCATTCCAAACGGATAGATTGTGGATCCACCAGGTCAGTTTGTCTCGGGTTTATGAATCCAGGGAGAACATGTCTGCATATGATGCCCCATTGCGAAGATGTGCGATTTTCAGACGTTGGAGGGCACGGTAATGAAGAGGGGCTGTAAACACCGCCTGGATCAAGGAGGACAGTAGGCCGATGATTCATGCCAGGTGACGCAGCGACAGCTGTGGGCGCGTTAAGGTGCGACGTAGCTCCTTGTGGATGAAGCGTATCTTGGCCAGGGGAAGGCTGAGAGATTCCGCTTTTGAGTCCACTGTGAATCCGAGGAACTCCATGCTTCGGGAGGGGGACAGGCAGGATTTTTACCAATTGAGGAGGAGCGTCTGGAACCGGGGTTCCCTCTGAAGCCTCTGGAGCGCCATGGTCTTCCACGAGAGGGGAAGAAAGGGGACTGTTGTCTCGCCTCCTGGTAGGGTGGTCCTTGGTTGTAGGAGCCTCGACCCGATCCTCGGGTTTGGTAATTAGACCGGCCGGACAGACGGCCCCTGACACTGCCAGCCCTGGTAGAGACCCGTCCCTGAAATACCCTCTTCATAGAGGATTGAGCCTTGTCCAAGGCTGTAAAAGCACCTTCAAAGCGCCCCAGCTCTTTTATAAAGGATTCCCCAAACAATAGGCCTTGGGCGTCTTTGCCCGCCTCAATGAGAGCGAGGTTAGCCAGTTTGGGCTTGATTTTTAAAGAGAATGGCTTTTCGCCGCTCTATAGACAGGGATGTGTTCACACTACCTGCTATGCAGATCACCCTTTAAACCCAGCCACAGAGTTCTTCTGGGTTGACCTGCCTGTTTTTGGCTCTGGCAAGTTCGGCCAGGTCAAACAATTTGGCCAAAGGACCAAAAATGTCCAGGAGTTTGTCCTGGCATGACTTTAGCGTTGAATACAGACCCTTGCAGGGATTCCATCCCATCTTGGAAAGAAACTGGGTCATTTTGGGATCCACAATGGGGGTCTCACAGACTTTACTGGCACCAGGGGTCTAGGACATTCTGATCTGAGTTTGTTGCGCGCTGCCTTGCTAAGGGGGCGCTGTACCCAGTTCTCAAGGTATTTAGCATTCTGCAGTTACCCAGATGGGTCCCTGAGGGTGGAACCCCCAGTAGGGGGGCATTACCGCTAGAGCCGCTCATTACCAAACCTGATAGAGCAGGGGCAAAGTGGTCAGTGTCCTGTCCGCCATTCCCATCATTGGAGTCACGTACAGTCTCAGCATCAGCCTCCTCACCAGACCCGATTTCTGAGTCGGAGTTACTCTCTAGTTGTGCTCTAGCACATTTCCACTGCCGTGCCCGTTCTGCCTGGCGCGTAAAGGCTCCCTTGCGTGACATAGGCACGTTGTCATGGGTGGCAATAGTCGCACCCGTTGTATTGTTTCTGGAGGCAGTAGGGCTTAAGTGCCCAGATTTGGCCGTAGTTTTACTTGGGATATCCCCTGTAGGGTTTAGCCCAGAACACGGAGAGCGCATTGGCGTGGCCGAGCCCTTTGCGGGCAAAGGGCGTGAGGGCGTGCCAGTAAGGCCTAAGAAATAGTCTGGGAGAGGGCGGAGGACATGGATCCCATGTCGGCCATAATGGTGTCCGAGACAGAGCACTGTAGTGCTAGGGATTGGGCATCATCAGGTATAGACATAGGGTCACCTGCATGGGAAGGTGGACCCGAGATGGCTGGAGGGTTATCCAACACATGGGGTAAGTCCATTTCCCCAGGGGACTAGGGGTTGCAGGCACACAGGATTTGGGCATAATAAAATTGCTGTGAGATATATCCCTGCTGCAGGGATTAGAGAGCTAAAACTAGAAGACAGGGATAGCCCAGGCTAGCAGGAGTTAATTACCCCAGACTAGCTACTTATTAAAGGGTAAAGTTAGGGAGCTCACCAGGGCCCAGACCGATAGAAAGGAAGTGGACACGAGGAATAGCAAGAGAGTGAAGACAGGAATCTCGTGAGATTTGCGGCAACATTCTAAAATATGAAAATAACTAGACAAAGCAATAAAAGGAACAGAAGAATATGCCGGCCGTACGGATAAAATAGTCGAACGCAGTAAGGCGAACAAAGCTGTAGGTCAGTGAAGCTGACGAAAATAAAAAGTATTGTGAAGAATCTGGAGAAAAACAGGCGCAAGGGCGCCAAAAGACAGGAGAAGGAGAAATGGAGTAACAGTCATCCTTAGAAGATAAGGCAAACGGAGAAAAGATAAGAGATACGGATAATAATACCCAAGGGGGTCTGGGACCCTGGAGTCAAGAATAACATAAATATATGGAAAATAAATTAGTCCTGGTAGCAGCAAAAAAAGAGGGATTGTATGGGGAGGTGCCGACTATTATACTGGGGCTTGGTATGGGACTGGTCTATCACCTTGGTTACCATTTTCCTACTGTTTGTATTCTTTGCTGCTATTGGTGGACAGTAAAGAAAGGGTTAAGCAATATAAGCCTCCGCGTCTTGACATAAAATCAGAAATAAACAAAGGTATAACTTTAGTGGTTACAAAAGAAAGCGAGACAGTTGTCTATGCAATAATCACTGCAATCAAGAATCTGTCTCGCTTGCCAATCGATGGTAGGATTAGGTTTGCTTAACCATGGTAAACCTAGCACCAAGGGAGCAGGCAGATCCTCCAGCACAAAACACAAAATAGATTCTTGATGAAAATCACCCACCATTAAACGAATGTCCTGTACCAATTGTGATAAACATTTTTGTGTGAGAGGAGTGGAATCATTTGCAAACACTGAAATATTTTTAACCAATGCACTTGTTGTCAACCCATGCATACGAACAAACTGACCATCAACTAGGTTAACCCCTGCCCCATTGTTAATAAATACTTCAATTCCCACAGTTTTGGAGATTATTGCCACCTGACAAAAAGAAAGCATATGACAAAAAGAAAGCATATAAAACACTAAAACAGGAAGGTAGCATGGAAGCACTGAAAAACTGTAAGGAAAAAAATAGAACATATAAAAAACAAATAAAAGCGGCCAAACTAGAGACCGAGAGATTAATTGCCAAAGAGAGTAAAACTAACCCTAAAATGTTCTTCAATTATATAAATGTTAAAAAGTATAAATCTGAAGGTGTCGGCTCGTTAAAGAGTAATGAGGGGGGAGTCGCAGAGAGCGACGAGGAGAAAGCAAAGCTGTCAAATATTTTTTTCTCCAATGTATTCACTGAGGAAAATAAACTGTCAGATGAAATGCTGAATGTTGAAATAAATTCCCCATTAAAAGTGTCCTGTCTGACCCAGGAAGAAGTGCAACAGCGACTTAAAAAGATTAAAATAGACAAATCGCCAGGACCGGATGGCATACACCCCCGTATCCTAAGGGAATTAAGTAATGTCATAGCCAGACCCTTATTTCTGATATTTGCAGATTCTAGATTGACAGGGAATGTCCCACAGGATTGGCGCATGGCAAATGTGGTGCCAATATTCAAAAAGGGTCCAAAAACAGAGCCTGGAAACTATAGGCCGGTAAGTTTAACATCTGTTGTGGGTAAACTGTTTGAAGGTTTTCTGAGAGATGCTATGTTAGAGCATCTTAACGGAAATAAGCAAATAACGCCATATCAGCATGGCTTCGTGAGGGATCGATCATGTCAAACAAATTTAATCAGTTTCTATGAGGAGGTAAGTTCTAGACTTGACAGTGGCGAATCAATGGGTGTCGTGTATCTGGACTTCTCCAAAGCATTTGACACTGTACCACATAAAAGGTTAGTATATAAAATGAGAATGCTCGGACTGGGAGAAAACGTCTGTAAGTGGGTAAGTAACTGGCTCAGTGATAGAAAACAGAGGGTGGTTATTAGCGGTACACACTCAGATTGGGTCACTGTCACTAGTGGGGTACCTCAGGGGACAGTATTGGGCCCTATTCTCTTCAATATATTTATTAATGATCTTGTAGAAGGCTTGCATAGTAAAGTATCAACTTTCGCAGATGACACTAAACTGTGTAAAGTAATTACCACTGAAGAGGACAGTATACTACTACAGAGGGATCTGGATAGATTGGAGGCTTGGGCAGATAAGTGGCAGATGAGGTTTAACACTGACAATTGTAAAGTTATGCACATGGGAAGGAATAATGAAAGTCACCCGTACTTATTAAATGGTAAAACACTCGGTAACACTGACATGGAAAAGGACCTAGGAATTTTAATAAACAGCAAACTAAGCTGCAAAAAACAGTGTCAGGCAGCTGCTGCCAAGGCCAATAAGATAATGGGTTGCATGTGCTTTTGTCCCCTCATTCTTGAGAGATCAGTAGAGGTCTCGGCACCGATCGAAACTTTTGATATGTCTCTATGACCTATCAAAAGGTTTTTGAAAAGTTAGTGACTAGTGTAGAGCGAACTTGCGATTCTTCGATAACCCAAACTTTAGATGCCGAACTTAAAACACAAGTTCGCTCAACACTATTAGTGACCCTTTAAAGTGGTTTCCCGGGATTAGGAAAACATGGCCACTCCCCTCCAGAAACCGCCCCACTCCATGGATTGCATCTGATATTGAAGCCCCTCTCCATAAGTGAATGGGACCGAGCTGCAATAGCACACAGAAACACAGGTGTGGCGCTGTTCTTGAAATAAAAGCACCTATGTTTTACTGATAATGACAGAACCTTTAATTCCTCACACCTGGGACCAAAACTACAGCTTTCCGCGCAGAAAAAACATGTCCTCACCTCTATAGATTCTAGTATGAGAAAGATATGGGTGTCAAGCTGTTTATTGTTAAAAAAAAAAACAAAAGTTGTAAAGCATAATAAAAAAAACCATAAATTGGTATTTGTGTTTAGGGATGAGCGAATTGACTTTGAATGAAGCATCTGAAGTCAATTCACATAAAACTTCATTAGAATACTGTACGGAGCGAGTGCTTCGTACAGTATTAGAATGTATTTGCTCCTATGAGCCGAACAAAGTTATTACTTTGCAAAGTCTTGTGAGACTCTGGTTCAGTTCCAAGGTACCACTTGGAACCGAACCCGAGTTTGGTAAATGTTTTTTTACAGTAGAAATCAATTTATGAAGTTATTACGCAAAGTTTTGAGAGACTTCGCGAAGAAACAACTTTGGTTCATAGGAGCCAATACATTCTAATATTGTACGGAGTGCTTGCTCCGTACAGTAATCTAATAAAGTTTTATGCGAATCATGTTTCATCCAAAGTCAATTCGCTCATCCCTATAGGTGTTATCATACTGACCTGCAGAATTTAGGTAACATGTCTGTTTCAGCACACAGTGAACAATGTAAAAATACTCCAACAGTGGCAGAGTAGTGTTTTTATTTTTGTTTCACCCGACAAATTTTTTCCCCATTTTTTTCAATACATGATATGATACAACTTGTGCAACAACAAAAAAAAAAACTTCATGTCTGAAGAGAAGCGTAGGAAAAAAAAAAGCATAAAAAAATTAAACATTTTATGGTTCCAACAATCTCCTCAGCTCCTCCTGCATTATACCATGCTGCCTGCAGATAGGGCTACCAGTACAACTCTGAAAATCCGGCTTTGTAGGAGAAAGGGCTGTTTGGATGTTACTGGTCATGTGATGTCATCATAGGTCCTTTCTCCTGACAGCATCCAGGAGGAGTGTTGCTACAGAAGAAGTTTGCTGATGTTTTATGTGGAGATAACATCAGGAGAAGGTGACAGATGGTGTTCTACTGCGTGTAATGCTGTGGATGGTGTTTGTGATGTTCTCCTTGAGTTCATCCAGGGGATGTGGATTGTTAAAAGACACTTTCTGTTTTATATTTCCCCACAGATAAAAATCTAATGTGGAAAAGTCTGGGGAATGTGGTGGTCATAACAACTTGCTCACAGTTCGCTCCTCGGTAAGCCGTTCATGAACCCGTTCAGTGAGATCTGTCAGGTGCGGCATGTTGTCCCATCTTGGACACAGCAGGACATTTTCTCTTCTGGTGTTGGTTGTAAAACTGTTCATAGATGTCCAGGTAAATTGCGGTATTAACAGCTGATGTGAAGAAAATTGGGCCCACTATTTGTGTTCCTGACACTGCACACCAAACGCCAAGTTTCCATTACGCCCCATGACCGCATCTGTGAGAGATCCTCCCCTTTCCGGACAGGAAACAGGAACTTCCCAGATCTTTAAAAGGATCCTCCTTTCTCCATTCTTCAGTTTTCTTCCTGTTTTCTGTCCATAGGACAGGGGAGTGGATCTTTTCCGGATCTAGGTAGGAGGCTGCAGGATCTCCTAGGTTTTTTTAGTGTTTTTTTTAAATACCTAGTAGAGATTACCTGACTGCGTAAGACTTCACTAGAAGCCGCTGTAAAGTCTGGTTAGTCTCCTTTTGCTTGCCATGGGGGGAGTCCTGGTGGCTGCCTCATGTTCCTTCATGTCTGCAGCCGGGCAGTGTTCCGGTGGGGGAAGGAAATCTTCATCCCAAT
Source organism: Bufo gargarizans (assembly GCF_014858855.1). Classification (NCBI taxonomy): domain Eukaryota; kingdom Metazoa; phylum Chordata; class Amphibia; order Anura; family Bufonidae; genus Bufo; species Bufo gargarizans. Next base: position 66,967,093 of record NC_058080.1, read on the forward strand.
GCACATCGGGCGGTGTGTGTGCCGGCAGGCCCTGTTTCTGGCGTACAGTGGGCAAGCGTGCTGGATTTGTTGCGTGCGTTCCACACTGGTGCAGGAAGTGTAGTGGGCGCCCTTCAAAAGGAGATGCCGGCTGATATGGAAGGGAGCACCAGCAGCATGGCAGGTTGCTGTATAGTGACTGGACCCCTTCCAAAAGAACCCCTTTCAGCTGGAAATTATGCAGGAAGGGAATGGACCACAGTGCACGGAGAGGCAGGAGCAGCATTCAGAATCTGGCATGGTACTCCTGGGGGATAAGAGGGGTTGTACCCCACCATCTCCTGGCAGATTTTTTTTCAATTTTTTTTTTTATGCTATACGGTTTACTGTGGGCTATGTGTTAATACAAGCCACCCACAAGACAAAGGGCAGAGTGTGGGATTTGCAAAAAATAAGTTAAGCCCATCTTACCCCATAGTCTGTTGTCAAGCATGTTTGGACAGAGTGGTAGCGGAAGAATCCCGGTCTCTCTTCCAGAGCATACAGAATCTAGTCAAAATCAAGGTTAGTTTCTCTGTAGAACAGCTTTAAGACATCTCTACCTAGCTCCACTAAGCAGAGAATAATTTAGAGTCAGATTTGAAGGAAGAAGGATTAATATAGGATTCTGATTCTTCCTCTGAAGATCTTGCTGGGAAGCCATTGTGTAAAGTAGAAGATAGACATTTTTATTAATGGCGGTAAGGTCTACTATGGAAGTAGAAGAAGAAAAAGAATCCAGATCAAGACAGGATTCAATCTTTGAAAGCCTGAGACCGAGGAAGGCGATAGTGTTCCTTAGACAGGACTGTGTTAAAGAATTGATAAAAAGAGAATTGAGCAAACCTGAAAAAAAAAAAATCTTTATTCCTAGATCATTAAAAGAAAATACCCATTTAATGATCAGGAAGTGTCGGCTTGGCAAGATGTACCTCTGGTTTATGCCCCTGTAGCAAAAGTTAATATAAAAATCGGCCTCCCGTTTGAGAATTTAGGATCCCTAAAGGGATCTAACATTCTAACATGTGCTTCTAACATTTTTACGCAGATTGTTAAAGCACAGTAAGAGCAATATTTGAAAAAAAAACATACAATTTACCAAAAGCAAAACCTTAACAATAAAAAAAAGCATGCTTAGAACACCAGGAAATGCAAAAAGTTTACCATTGCTTTGGGACAATGGCGTAACCATAAAGGCAATACAAATTGTGGATTGAACAGTATTTGAAATTGTGACAAAGAAAGTATGTTTGGTTTGTGTTCCCCTGTCCCCTCCCAACCCCACATCCATATGAAGAACAAAAATGAGGAAATACTTTTAGAACATTGATGTCTTCTAAGGTCAGGTTTGCAGCTTGCAAAAGTGGGAACAGAACCCGAACATAAAGTTTTGGAGTATTTTTTTTTTTTTCATGGTTTTGCTGAAAAGGTATGAACCTGAGCATTTGCACCATTTTTGACCATATTGCGTGTAATAGGATTTTTTTCTTCAGACTTGGAATTCCTGGAGCTCCCAGAAAGGGTTATATAAAACCTGCACTGAAAATAGTGACACGAAAGCCTGGCACCGTTGATGCCAGGTGCACCTTTGAGCGCCTGCAGCAACCGAGGGCTCAGCTACATCAAAGTCATCAGTTGTACATTTACCATTGATGCTCATCCCGCACCTTGTCCTACATTACATAGCTCCTTCCAAATAGGTAGTAAGCAGTCTGTTCTTAGCACGGTGCCGGATCAGCTCCTCCAGAGACACTTAAGACCAAGGCAATAATTCATCATTTCTGTTTCCTCACCTTACCTTCTTTTTCTAACTTGGAGTTATGTATGTTCCTTCTCCACTCTCCACCCAACCTTCAGACATTTCTCTTTTTTTCTCTTTCTGTAATTTTTCTTCTTTGTTTAAAGTTGTCAAAACGCTGAACGCACTGTGATATGAAGCGCGTTGCATATCCATCGCACTGAAAATATCTGTTTCCCATTTCCAGGCTAAGATTCTGTTTTTACATTTTATATTTCTGTGGTTTTTTTTATTTATTTTTTGTTTTGTTTTTCTTCTCCCTCAAGTGGTTGTATTGTTCTGATTTTTCATGTACACCAAGAGTAACTTTTTTGTTTTCTTGTGAACTTTCTTAACACCCAATAAAGAGACAAAAAAATGATCTGAGTTCGTGTGGATCACTATTTGAACAGGTTCATTGTATTGCATAAAGTATGACACATATAATGTAGTATGTTGTTCTTTCAAAGTGGTTCTTCAAGACTCAAAAATTGCTATTGTCTATCTTTGCGGATTTCCAACCTTGGGTAACATTTATTTGCCATTGAAAACTAGATATTACATGGGGCTGGATAGTGTTTTTTACTTATGACACTGTCACTCTTATATGAGACTGGCACTCAGATATGTGGGTTCACACAGACCATAGCAATTTATTACAGCAATATTAGTATACACTAAAAACACATGTAAGGATAAAATACAATAATAAAAATACAATAATGAAAATATAATTAAATCCTGTGCAAAATCGCAGATGGTATGCACACTGGTGCAAACTGCACGTGATGTGCAGATGTCTATTCCTTCAACAAATTTGGCGTGTAATAGCACAATACGTTAGCGAAGTATGTGTCCAGGTATAGGACTGGAGGAGTTGAAATAATAGATGTCCGTTTCATACAATAACTCTGCGTACCTTAGGTAATACTTCCTGTATAAGGGATGACGTGGCCGAACAATGTAGTCAGATGCAGGACCTTAATTTGCCGGTCTGTTGTAATTATTGTGTGTGGTTTTAGTGGTAGGGCGTATAATGGTGATTTCCCCTGTGATATCGGGGACGCCGCTGAAATTTCCACTCACCACTCGCTGCCGGCGTCTTCCTGCTTGGCGTCCTCGACCGAGACTTCCGCGTCACGTGATACGTGTCTCGCGGGACTTGCTACTCACTGCCGGCGTCTTCCTGCTTGGCGTCCTCGACCGAGACTTCCGCGTCACGTGATACGTGTCTCGCGGGACTTGCAATTCAGTCCGGTCTTTCGTGCCGATATTCTTTCAAAGCTTTGTATGGAGCACTCCATAGATGAAAATGGTCCTTTAATCCTGTGCACTAGGTACGGATCTTTGTGTATGGGGGTGAACTCTGCCAGACGCGTTTCAGGGACCTCTCTCCCCTTCCTCAGTGGGAGCCACTGAGGAAGGGGAGAGAGGTCCCTGAAACGCGTCTGGCAGAGTTCACCCCCATACACAAAGATCCGGACCTAGTGCACAGGATTAAAGGACCATTTTCATCTACGGAGTGCTCCATACAAAGCTTTGAAAGAATATCGGCACGAAAGACCGGACTGAATAGCAAGTCCCGCGAGACACGTATCACGTGACGCGGAAGTCTCGGTCGAGGACGCCAAGCAGGAAGACGCCGGCAGTGAGTAGCAAGTCCCGCGAGACACGTATCACGTGACGCGGAAGTCTCGGTCGAGGACGCCAAGCAGGAAGACGCCGGCAGCGAGTGGTGAGTGGAAATTTCAGCGGCGTCCCCGATATCACAGGGGAAATCACCATTATACTCCCTACCACTAAAACCACACACAATAATTACAACAGACCGGCAAATTAAGGTCCTGCATCTGACTACATTGTTCGGCCACGTCATCCCTTATACAGGGAGTATTACCTAAGGTACGCAGAGTTATTGTATGAAACGGACATCTATTATTTCAACTCCTCCAGTCCTATACCTGGACACATACTTCGCTAACGTATTGTGCTATTACAAGCCAAATTTGTTGAAGGAATAGACATCTGCACATCACGTGCAGTTTGCACCAGTGTGCATACCATCTGCGATTTTGCACAGGATTTAATTATATTTTCATTATTGTATTTTTATTATTGTATTTTATCCTTACATGTGTTTTTAGTGTATACTAATATTGCTGTAATAAATTGCTATGGTCTGTGTGAACCCACATATCTGAGTGCCAGTCTCACATTTTTTCAATTTTTAAAAACCTCTATACTGATTGGGTGATTAGTCTTTTGACTAGAGCACCAGTGCCATACCATAAAGAAGGTGAGCTATCCACTTTATTGTTACCACTGTCACTCTTATACTTGGGCCTCTTTCACACGACCGTTGTTTTTTTCGTTTACTGGATGTTTTTTGCGTTCCGTATACGGAACCATTCATTTCAATGGTTCCGCAAAAAAACAAAACTGAATGTACTCCGTATGTACTCTATTTCCGATTTTCCGTTCCGTTGAAAAATAGAACATGTCCTATTATTGCCTGCAAATCACGTTCCGTGGCTCCATTCAAGTCAATGGGTCCACAAAAAAAGGAACTCATACGGAAATGCATCCGTATGTCTTCCGTATCCGTTCCATTTTTGCGGAACAATCTATTAAAAATGTTATGCCCAGCCCTATTCTTTCTATGTAATTACTGTATATGCCATACAGAAAAATGGAACAGAAACGGAAACAAAAAACGGACAGCGAAACACTGAAAAAGCCATACGGTCGTGTGAAAGGGGCCTTAATGTGTTAAAGGGGTTCTCCGGGTTTTTAATATTGATGACCTATTCTCGAGATAGGCCATCAATATCAGTTCGGTGGGGATCTGACACCCGCCAATCGGCTGTATGAGGTGCATGTGCCTTCTCTCTTCCTGTTCACCACTGCTTTTCCATAGACAGGTCATCAATATTAAAAGCCCAGACAACCGCTTTAACTAAGGTCTACTGGTTTAGAAAGTAGTTTGTGGTAGGATTGAAGACAGGTTGAAGGTCCATTTCCATAGAGTAGTAGTCAATGATTTATGCTTGGTTCTCTGGTTATAAGTGGTGTACCCCATGATTCAGTGCTGGGTCCATTGTTTTTCAACATATAATATATGGAAAAAAGTATTGGGGCACCTACACATTACACTAACAGGAGATTTTGTGACATCTGATTCTAAATCCACAGGCATTAGTATGGAGTTGATCACCTTTTTGCAGATAAAACAGCGTTCACTTTTGCTTTCTTCAAGATTTTGGAACGGTGAGAATTGTTGTCCATTCATCCAGAAGATTATTTGTGAGGTCAGGCACTGATGTTGGTTAAGAGCACCTGGCTCACAATATCTGTTCTAGTTCATCCCAAAGATGCTCATGGGGTTGAGGTTGAGGCTCTGTGCAGCCGGTGTGGTTCTTCCACAGCAAACTCGCCAACCGTGCGTTTATGAACCTGGCTTTGCGCACTGGGGCAAAATTGGAAGCATACAATTGTCCAAAATATCTTGGTATGCTGAAGAATTAACATTTCCTTTACTGGAACGAAGGGCCTTTGGCAAACCGCTGAGAAACAGCCCGATAGCATTATCCCTTCTCCACCAGACTTTACAGCTGGCACAATGCAGTCAAACAGGTTCTCTTGGCATCTGCCAAACCCAGACTCATCCATCAGACTGCCAGACAGAGAAGCGTGAATCACGCCAAAGAACATGTTTCCACTGCTCCAGAGTCCAGTGATGCCATGCGTTACACCACTCCATCCAACACTTGGCATTGTGCTTGGTGATTACAGGCTTCTATGCAGCTGCTCAGTCATGGAAACTCATGTGATGAAGCTCCTGGGACACAGTTTTGGTGCTAATGGTAATACCTGAAGAGGTTTGGACTCTGCATTTATGGAGTCCGCAGAGCGTTAGTGACTTTAATGCACTATACACCTGCACTCGCTGACCGCGCTCTGTAACTTTGTGGTCTCCAATTCTTGGATGAGTTGCTGTTGTTCCTAAACCCTTCCACTTTACAATAAGGTCATGGTGGAATATCTAGGAGGGAAGAAATTTCATGAACTTATTACAGTAGTGAGTATTACAGGATCGCGCTGGAATCTTTAGAATGAGCCATTCTATCACAAATGTTTGTAAAGGCAGACCTCATGGCGAGGGGCTGGATTTTATACACCTGTGTCAATGGGACTGAATCCAATGACTAAGAGCTGTGTCCCCCAGTACCTTTTTTAGTGTATTTACTAATGATGGGATTTTAGCATAAAGATATCTCCGTGTGCTGCTGGAGGCTGTGCCTAATTTATAAAGAAGCTCACGCCTCATCATAAATTAAGCATGGCACCAGCAGTCCGTATGCCTAAACTAAAATCTATGCCAACCCCGAGAATTAAACAGATTAGAGTAAAATAAAGCACCACCAGGCTGGAGGAAGAAAAGTTTGATCTTCAGCGGCGGAAAGACTGAAGAGACTAAAGTTGGCCATGCACATTAGATGTATATTGGCTAATTGAGATGGTCCCATAGACTTCTTGTCCAGCAAGGAAGAGCAGACTATGCATGTGCTTTTGTCCCCTCATTCTTGAGAGATCAGTAGAGGTCTCGGCACCGATCTAAACTTTTGATAAGTCTCTATGACCTATCAAAAGGTTTTTGAAAAGTTAGTGACTAGTGTAGAGCGAACTTGCGATTCTTCGATAACCCAAACTTTAGATGCCGAACTTAAAACACAAGTTCGCTCAACACTATTAGTGACCCTTTAAAGTATTTTCCTTGGATTAGGAAAACATGGCCACTCCCCTCCAGAAACCGCCCCACTCAATGGATTGCGTCTGATATTGAAGCTCCTCTCCATAAGTGAATGGGACCGAGCTGCAATAGCACACAGAAACACAGGTGTGGCGCTGTTCTTGAAATAAAAGCACCTATGTTTTACTGATAATGACAGAACCTTTAATTCCTCACACCTGGGACCAAAACTACAGCTTTCCGCGCAGAAAAAACAGGTCCTCACCTCTATAGATTCTAATATGAGAAAGATATGGGTGTCAAGCTGTTTATTGTTAAAAAAAACAAAAGTTGTAAAGCATAATAAAAAAATAACATAATTTGGTATTTGTGTTTAGGGATGAGCAAATTGACTTTGAATGAAGCATCTAAAGTCAATTCACATAAAACTTCATTAGAATACTGTACGGAGCGAGTGCTTTGTACAGTATTAGAATGTATTGGCTCCTATGAGCCGAACAAAGTTATTACTTTGCAAAGTCTTGTGAGACTCTGGTTCAGTTCCAAGGTACCACTTGGAACCGAACCCGAGTTTGGTAAATGCTTTTTTACAGTAGAAATCAATTTATGAAGTTATTACGCAAAGTTTTGAGAGACTTCGCGAATTAACAACTTTGGTTCATAGGAGCCAATACATTCTAATATTGTACGGAGTGCTTGCTCCGTACAGTAATCTAATAAAGTTTTATGCGAGTCATGTTTCATCCAAAGTCAATTCACTCATCCCTATTGGTGTTATCATTTTCCGCTCATTAACGACTGCATAGGAGGTGCAGATTGAAAGTTTTTGCAGTAGCACACCTCCATGAGCAATCGTCTGACTGTATAATAGACCTAGAAAGTAAAGATTAATGAGTACACAGCGATTTTATTCCTTTTGCATCTAACGACAATTGTGATGTCTAATAATACTAATCTCAATTGCTAACAACTCGCAAACAATTCAATTATCTATCATTGTCACTATGAAATCTTGAGGTATAATACAGGCATTACCAAAGCTTTTATACTGCATGTAAATTGGGAGCTAACCCTCAGGTATGACTCTTCCTAACGAGCTTTCATCATTTCAAAATTAAAGCACACCATTGCACTAGTGTTGAGTGCGAATATTCGAATTGCTAATTTTTTTCTCGAATATCGTAACTTCGAGATTTCGCGAATATTTAGAATATAGTTCTATATATTCGCGAAATCGAATATTCGTGTTTTTTTAATTGTTATATTTTTTTCTTTCCCACTTCCCTAAGGTTGTTCTTACAGGTCCTTGGATTCCTGGCTTCCTAGCTGCTCCAGTCAGTGCCCGTTGCCGCTTCTGCCGACTTCCGTGCTCATGGAGCGTCCCTATCACCATGGGAACGTCTCCATATTCTAGAATGTACTGTCGGATTTGAGAATTACGTTGAAATCGCTATTCGATTAATTCAAGTTATATTAATCGAATTACGATTTCAACTTTTTCCGTATATTCTTAATATTGCTCTAACTTCGTCTTTTAGAATATTCGTAATATTCTAAAAGATGAAGTTAGAGCAATATAACAAATATTCTAAAAGACGAAGTTAGAGCAATATTACGAATATTCTAAAAGACGAAGTTAGAGCAATATTAAGAATATTCGTAAAATGCACATATAGATTGTAATTTAGCTAATATACTGCTATAGTAATTCTTTTTATTAGTGTACATATTTAACAAAACTTAAGTTCAGAAAAGGTAAAAAAAAGTTAGAGGAAAAATAAAAGGATTATAGCACTATATTAGCTAAATTACAATCTATATGTGTATTTTACGAAAATTCGTAATATTGCTCTAACTTCGTCTTTTAGAATATTACGAATATTCTAAAAGACGAAGTTAGAGCAATATTAAGAATATTCGTAAAATACACATATTAGCCTAGCCATAGTCAATTAGTCATAGGAACGTTGCCTTATACTATCAAAAGAAAAATCGCAATACGAGATTAATTAAATCGCATATTATTTGCGATAATTGGAATAATTACGAATATTCGATTTTGACGAATATAACACGAATATTCAATCGAATATTCGCGAAATATTGCGAAATCGAATATGGCACCTCCCGCTCATCACTACATTGCACAGCAATGGTTCATGCTATGGCTCAATAAAAAAGGCAGTTCTTAAGGAGCTAAATAATATTGATCTCTGTGATTTTTGTTTCTTTTGAAATAGTTCTGTTATAGTATGCAAATAAAAATGATTTATGCTTTATAAAGAAAACTAGCATGTTTAGAAATGCTATGTTGAAAAATCCTTGCTCTGTTATAAAAGGACTTTGGGAAATTTAGATTTAAAAAAAATGTTCAAATTCTTAGGGAGGGGGGCTAATCATTTTGTCCCCAAGTGTATGTACAGTTATAGAGGAAAGCTGCACCTTGTTGGTATGAGTTTAAATTACGCCCATTCCCAGTGTCCTATGTGGGTTATAGCTTCTGTCTTGCTCAGAGGAAGGAAGGAAGGATTTGCTGTTCCTGCTCAGTAACAAGATAAGTTGGTTTTGTTTTTCTTGTGGTTTTCTGTCTAGGCTGTTAGAGAGACGCCTGCCCCCTCCAGGTCCTGAGGAAGCAGGCTGTCTCTTTCCCCCTTTCACCATCTTAAGAATTTTAGGGAATCTCCAGCCTAGGCACAGGGACACGATTATTCCCACCTTTAGGGTCTGAACGTGGGCATAGAAGTCTAGGGAGAGCTGGTAGGGATTTGTCATGAGGTGACCTTTATCCCCAGCTTCTTGCCTAGACACTTGTTTGGTGGTCTTCTGTGTATCTTGTATCCTGTCCAGCGTGACATGTTGACCCCCCTCCTTTAAACTATGAGGAACTACAAATAGTAGTACTCAACAAACATTTACGTGGTTGGGTGGCCTAGGAGATGACAACCCTTGCAGAGATAGCCAACCTGTACTTGACTATCTCTGCAAGCATGCCCGACTGGTACGTCAAAAAGCCTTCATCCCTAAATGTTGAAGAAAAGTTACCATCCTCTGAGAGAGAAATTAGTACAGAATATAAAGACTGCGCGGCATCAAAATGAAGGATTGCTGGAAGACAGACAGTGGGGTTCATTTATAATTTAAAAATTGTTGCAAAGGGTATTTTTACGACTATTTTAATGTCTCACAGGCATTTTTACTGCAAGTACAAAAAATGGGCGGGATGGCGATGTGTTGGTGCCTTGCCAGGGCCAGAGCTCCAGCCCTTGCAAATTTACTACTTTTTCATCTGGAAACAAGTAGATGAAAAACTACATCTGCCAGGAGCTGACATAGTGTTTCAGACAGGCCCTCGGACTGCCATATATGTCCCTAATTTTTGACAAGGTGTATGCATTTTCATAAAATAGCCATATACTACTAAACAGGGGTGACAACTAAGACCGACATAAAAAGCCATCTTAGTAAATGTCCCCAGTAAGTGCAAGTCCCGCCCAACTGCTGACCATGGCGTAAATCCAGCCCTGTGACTAGATATTGACTCACGGCAAGTTAAAAAAGGGATTTGTGACAATTTTTACAACTAAAATAGTTGCAAGTCCCCTAATACTTGACCCTCATTGTGTACGTATCTTGGAGAGACTGAACTTAAATTATTATTGGTTATGTACTGCCTAAATTTTCTCAGTAAAGGGACTGTTTGCTGTTCAAAAAAAAAACGGCAACATCACTGCTATCACCTTCACTGCTCCACGACGACATACTTACCAACATCTCAGTTGGTTAAATTGGGGAATATATGCACCGCCCAGGAACAGAAGGACACGTACAATTTATTGGCGGGGTTTGTGGTGTCCTGCCCCTTTTCGGCCTGGGACAGCGCAAAATTTGCCTGGACTGTCTTTGAAAATTAGGGACAGACCTGGCAAATTCAGGACAGTTGGCAACTATGCGATTACATGGCCCCAGGGAGCGTTAGATTGAGGACAGCCACTGTGAACCACTACAACTCCTATAATTGCCACAACCACCACTCCCCTTCTCTCGGCTCTCCACCTCCTCGGCTCTCCACCTCCTCGGCTCACTAAACTATATGCTACAAATAATATCGATAGGAACATTACTACTTAGATACTGCTATAATGTAATTACCTATGCTATCCATAATTCAGACTCTCCAATACATTGCTATATTACCAGCTCTGTTTTTGTGTGATTTTTGTATTTCTGCCTGTAGGTGTCGCTGTTTCCACTGCTGATGAATGAAAGCTAGTTGTTAATTAAGGAAAAACATTAGGGGTCATTTACAAAGATCAGCTTTTTACAACAATCTTTATTTCCTGGCAGAGAAAGTGACTTATTTATGACAAGGCATCTTCATAAATTAGGCTCAGTGCCGGCAGTCCGTGTACCTGGAGTAAAAACAACTAAAGCTCCTGACTGAGTAGATTTTACTCCTTTTTTATGACTGTTTCCAGGAGTAAAAGATAGTAAATGTGTCGGGGATGAAGTCCCAGCCCCCACCACACCCATGTCACTCCCATGTGGCGAGAAGGGCACAAAAATGCCAGGAAATTGTCAGCGTCTGGCTCAATGTCCGGCCATTGCGGTCTAGCAGCTGGTGGGCACATCCTCACCGTCGGGGACAGGTGAAGAAGTCCTGCTGATGAGAAGAATCAATTTGTGAGAATCAATTCACTCATTTCTACACAGAATGGAGGTCATTTATGAATATTTTTACACCAAATATTTTTTTTTAGGTTTTTGGCCTAAAAATAGTTGCAAGACCTTTTTTTCAAAGCTGGATCACATTCCACATGGGTTAAATGTTACTGCTACGTATAATATAAAGCACTTCAGTCACCTGTAGCAATTACAAGTCCACACCAGGATCTCTGCTTAACCCAGTACTACCAGTCTTTCAAACTTGCAGACTTGTGTGTTCTTTTTACCCCATTGTGCCAATATTGTATGTGAGGGAGCAATAGAGGTCAAACTCACAAGTACAAAAGGTTTTGTACCAGCGACTTGTGAGTATGACTTCTATTGCTCATTCACATACAGTTTAAGCACAATGAGTTAAAAATAACACACAAGTCTGCAAGTTTGAAAGAATGTTACTGCTACGTCCGGTGATTGGCTGCAGCAGTCCAGTGGCGGCTGTGAACAGGATGTTGATGCCACAGCATTGCAAAGCTACAAAGACAGGAACAATGGAGCCGAAACCCAGCAACGTCAGTCATTCTTCGAGGTCTTCCAGCCATTCTGTAATTTTGATTTAGGTTTCAGACAACCCTTTTAATTAAAAAAGGTGATTCTGACATAATTATATATTTTTTGCCTGGCAGCATAAGCAAACATAGCAAATCAGTCATGCCAATTATGTGTTACTTTTTTTATATATGATAATGCATTTTAATTAGTGTTGATCGAGCACCAAAGTGCTCTGGTGCTCTGGTGCTCGAGTAGAACACTTTGGGATGCTCGGGTTGTATCTGGCCAGCTAAGACCTGTCCTAGGTTTTTAATATAGCTGATATGTGTATACAGCTAGACCTGCCAATAGCCTTAATACAGTTCCTATGTTTATGTGTTATTTACTGTGACATCATGTTTTGGATGTCATATAACTGTTATATTTTGTGTTCATAGAGGCAGAAAAAGATAATATGCCTTTAAGATTAATTTTGCAATGTAAGGTAAGCTCAGTGACACAGCAGAAACAACAGAAAGCATAGTGTTAAACTGTTGTTGCTGGGCAGAAGTCTAGACCAATCACAGCCAGCTTCTCACACAGTAAGAGTTTTATCACCAATCACAGCTAGCCTCACACACAGCCTGTCTGGGAATTCCCCTAGCTCCTGCTGCTAGAATCATTATTCACCAGAGACAGGAGCTGAAGAGACATTCTCTCCACTGAGAGTCAAGTTTTATGGGAAGAAGAGGCCAAAATAGGTATTTAAAACAGTTATATAATGTTCCTATTGTTAGTATTGTGTTTAGAACTGTATACTGAACCATATATATATGTGTTTACTTACAGTTCCGCCAAATCAAACTACAATTGCAAATACAAATTGCAAGCATTCATATTCCATATTGCAATCCATATTGTATACAACCATACCAGATCATACTCAACCAATCTGCAAATAGTTACTGCTAACTGCATACTGCAAGTGAACTATTAGTTAGACCTCAGATATACTTCTCAGAGAGATCATAAAGTGCTTAAATAACTTAATGTGAGAGTACAGATACTCAAGAGAGAAATATATCCACCATTTTATGCTGAATGACAAGATTGAACAGTTGAACCACCATCTTAATCAAAGCGCCATTTTGTAATATCTTTTCAACACGTTTTATGTACATGGACTATCTGCTGCGGAGGCGGCAGTGTTATATAAAGAAAAGTTGAAGTTAATAAAGAAATTATTTGAAGCATTTGGTGTGCTCTTTAAACTTACTGTTTCCATAGAACGGCGCTAGAGGAATTACAGAGTAATAGACAGTCTGGTTAGACTAAAAGTCAGAAATATCAAAATTATTCTAATGTCACAGCGCAAAAGGCACTTCATAGTGCTGCGCCTGCCACAGTGGAACTATTTTGGCCTCAGAGGGCGAAGTGATAGTGCTCCTCAACTTGCACAGAAAAGAGCACATTAGGGGGCGGAGCCTGACCGCACATGGTGGCAGAAGTGTGAGACGTGAGGTCCCACACAGCAGTCACTACAGGCAAGCTAAGCTGATGACTATACATTCTAAATATGGTCAAGTGCGGCAAGGACAAGAGGACGGAGACCCCAGGCACACCCCAAGCCCAAAAGAACTTCTCCGACATCCACAAATTCCTCCAAAACAAGGCTCCAAGCCTGCAGCCCCATCCTTCCAAAATGGCGCCTGAAGATCCGGTGGCACAGGACAGTGAGGAGGACCCTGAACAGCTCAGTTGCAGCGCAAGCGATCACTGAGACCTAGAGCTCACGGCTTTCTTCAGGACAACCATAGCCCAGGCACTCCTTACTATCCGACCTTTCTGAAATCAAGTCGGACGTTAAGCACATTGGTGCACGTGTAGAGGCTTTAGAAACCATGTGCACTGCAATTATGACACATGCAGCTGCACTGGAGGGATGCACAACTGACCACTTGGCGCATATCAACAAAGCGCTCGTTTTAATAGAGGAACAAGAGAATCGAAACAGGTGACGAAACATACGCATAAAAGGAATTGTGTGGGTCCTGGCCAGCTGACGCCCTGAAGAAGGTCACCATAGAAGTTTTCAGCGGGCTTGTCGGGGAGGTCGCAGCCCATTCTGTTGTTATTGAAAGGATCCACAGATCCCTCAAGCCACAGCCACCGCAATCAGAACCCCCTCGGGATGTGATTTGTGGCATTTTGTTGTATGTGGACACCGCTACCATCCTGAAAGCTGCAAGAGAAAAAGCTCCTATACTTTATGCTGGAGCGGAACTTGCCTTCTATCCAGACGTTGCCCCATCTATACTGTCAAAAATAAGTATTCTTAAACCTCTTCTAGAGAAGCTGAGACAGAGAAATACCATCTACTCATGGTTGTATCCCTTTGGCCTCTCCATCATACACAACTGCCGCAGACTCTGCATCCACACACCAGAGAACCTTGCTAATTACTGCACACTGCTAGACTTGGAGCCTATAAATATCCCATCATGGATGCCAGCTGCCACCTCAGTCACCATGCCCCAGCTACCATCGCAGAAGCAGTGGCAACAAGTGCCCAAAGACAAGCGTCACCGTCATGACAAAGGATCCATGGAACACATATTCGATCCAGCTTAAGTGGGTATTGGTGTGACCCTCAGGTATATGAGTACACCATGGGCTTGCCCAAGGATTGTGTAGATGAACTCCGTCTACTCATTGGCCTGCTCGACAGTTATCTAATAGTTAAGTTCAGAGCAGTCAAGGGGGTAGTTATAGAGTTTAAATCCGGAGTTGCACTGTTCTTTGAAAGACACCTGTTTCGCTGTGTTATATTTTAACTCGCGCATCTTCATAGAGATGCTTATTTTCTTGTGTTGCATTTACCTCTTTCATGGGTTTATGGGCCCCTCCACTCTCCCTCTCCCCCTCTCCCCATCCTCCATAAGGCTCTACAGTATAATTCCTCCTTTGTATCATGAGATGTTGAAGATTGTTGATCTGGCTCGTTTTTTCTCACCTCAGCCTTGGGGGCAGTCGCAGAGTTCAATCCTTGGGCTGCACTGCTTCCAAGGACTCATCTGCTTTGTACTGTGTGGGTCGATCTCAAATGAGACACACTGTATTTAGAGTCGAGCACCCTCATTCTCAAGGCACCTCTACTGTGTATTAATCGTCATGGGTGCTCCACTCTCTCTGGCTTGCGGAATCGATCCATTATGCTTCAGATATTAACGTTTAAGTAACTGGGTTTGTCACTGATGCTATAGTATATTTACCACTATTCTCCCCCCCCCCCCCTTGCTTTTTAGGTACACTTTGTTTACTCTCCCAGTATTCCTGTTAGACATCCGCATGTAATGCATGAACATGTGATAGATCATGATCAACTGCAGAATCCCTGGGGTTACCAGGATTGCATATACTACCTGAGAACAGGAGAGAGACTTGCAAAAGAAGCCTAGAACTCAGCTAGCATCTCCTCACCACTTTAGGGGATTTGACACTCTCACATTTAAGAGCATCTGAAATGCTTTCTTCAGGACAACATCCCCCCTCCCCCTCCGCTTTACCCCCATTCGGCTCATACAACAACCTCCATATAGTAACCACTATATAACTATATATTTCCTTGCCTACTTACTCTTACATGTCAGCTTACATCCAGCATACTATAGTAACATGCAAAGCAATAGCCTGCATACTGCTAGTCAGAACAATTCTTTGTCTTTGCTACTTGATTCCCCCCACACACTTTATACTAACGTCAATTGGCCGTCGCTTTACACACACATTGTAGCCAGGCTACAAAACAATTATCTGGTTAATTCACTTTCTCCTACTAACTAAGCCGCTCACCTACACCTGGATACCCTTTCCTTCCTCCCCTCCCCTACTACTGATTTTACTCTCTAAGTCATCAATGGAGTCTACCGTAACCACTCTAAATGTTAGGGGTCTTAATTCACCCAACAAGAGGAGTAATATCTTGCTCCTTCTCAAAAAGCTTAAATCATAAATTGTGTTTCTTCCGGAAACATTTTAGAGTCAAAAACATTCCAAAGCTGCCCAGATAGCCTTTCACTCGATGGTTCCATAACGCTAGTGCTTCCTCGGCCTTCAGAGGAGTTTCCATTGCCATACATAACTCCATTTCTTTGAAATGTTCGAGCCAATATCAGGATGCAGATGGCATATTGATACTTAAGGGAGATTTAGGCACACAAAAGGCGCTCGCAAACTTTTATGCACCCAATGCAGGCCAGGTGTCCTGGCTGATGGGGGCGCTAAATACTTTACAGCTATTTGCAGAAGGCGTTGTGATACTTGGCACGGATCTAAATCTTCCCTTACATACCATTGAAGACTCCGCCACGGCCAGGTCTCAGATCCCCGCCAGAGAGATCAAGCGGCTCCATGACAAATTGCATGTTTTACGGTTAGTTGATGTGTGGAGATCTTTTAACCCCTCCGCTAAGGACTACACTTTTTACTCTGCCCCACATGATTCCTTCAAAAGATTAGACCATATCTTTACCTCCTCTTCAGCCCTCTCCTCCTTCACATCAGCACAAATAGGTAGCATAACGGTATCAGACCATGCACCTTGTTCAATAACATATCAAATTTCCCAGCTCCCTCGGGTGAATGGGTTTGGAGATTAAACAAAACTTTGTTGAGTTCAGATGAAAATCAGACGCACATCAGAAATAATCTAAAATCGTTCTTCCAGGAGAACGCATCTACACAGGTCTCCTCCTCGCTATTGTGGGAAACGCAGAAGGCGTATGTTAGAGGAGTACCAGAACCAAAAAAGATAGACAAAAAGACATAGATGAACTGTTAGACCGCATAGTGTCTACAGAAAAGAATATTAAACATTCTAGCACGCATGGGAGACTGAAAGAACTAAAAGCACTCAGACAAAGGCTGAAGCATATTCTGGACCTTCAACATGCTAAGCAGCAACTGTACTTCAAGCATAAATTGTATGCTCACGGAAATAAGGGTGGAAAACTGATGTCCTCTCTGATAAAAAAAGACTTGTGACAGAACGTACATACATAAAATTAAAGGTTTTCAAGGAACGACACATACCCAAACGACTGAAATAGCTCAGGACTTCCATGCTTACTACACTAGCTTGTATAATCTTGTACCCAGCCCTGACCCATCTCTCCCGCGACACATTCAGAACTTTTTAGACACACTAGATTTACCTACAGTAACTGAGGAGGAAACCTCCAACTTATTAAATCCGGTTACTGAAAAGAAACTCAAAACTATTCTGTTTATCTTCCCCACGGGGAAAAGTCCGGGCCGGATGGTCTCCCTCTTCTATACTACAGGAAATTCAGTGATGTCTTACTACCCCATTTAGTCTCACTTTGCAACTATTTACTGCAAGGAGGCTCATTACTTCCACAAACACAGGAAGCACACATTACGCTTATACATAAGACTAAAAAAGATCCCCAAGTCTGCGGAAACTATCGCCCCATCTCACTGCTAAACTTATATGTGAAAATATGTGTCAAATTGATAGCGACCCACATTAGCCCCCTTCTTCCACGACTGATTGGGACAGAACAGGTGGGCTTTGTGAGGGGCAAAGACAATACATGCAAACTCCTTCACATTATACATTAAGCCCACCAACATAAAATCCCTTTGGCGCTTTTAGGAGTAGACGCAGAGAAAGCGTTTGACAGGGTCAAATGGGCTTTCATGGAAGCCACCCTGCATAAATTTAAATCCCCCCCTCAGGCCTAGTTCACGCTATATTTACCTTATACTCTCAACCCTCCACCCACATAAAGATCAACGGCGCTTTGTCCCCGACTTTTAAAATCACCTATGGCACACGCCAGGGTTGCCCTCTCTCTCCCTCACTGTTTATACTCGTGGTAGAAACCCTGATTCAGAACCTGAGGCAAAACACATCATTCATAGGTTTCCGCAAAGGTACCTCGCAACTTAAATGTGCTGACCTATTGTTTTTACTTTCCAACCCATCCTCTGATCTCCCAATGCTATCAACACTTTTAGAGGAATATGGATCAATTTCTTCCTTTAATGTAAATATTTCAAAATCGGAGATCCTAAACATAACCGTACCCACACAAATCGTGTAGGAGTCAAAACAAAAATTGTCTTTCCCATGGGTCCCTACATCCCTATAATACTTAAGTATACAGCTTCCACAGTACCTCGCAAACTTGTACAACCTTAACTTCGCTCCTCTTCTCCAGGACCTTAAACAAATGTTACGTAAATATGATTTCCCATACATCTCCTGGATGGGGCGAACAAACCTCTTAAAAGCTTATATAGTCCCAAAGATACTGTACACAATATCGATGATCCCAATGTACCTACCAGCCACTTTTTTTTACCTCTATCAGATCAATGTTCTCGAAATTCATCTGGAAGGGACGCAGACCAAGACTTCCATATATCCTCCTTATTAGGAAGAGAGAAAATGGTGGTATGGGTCTCCCAGATATTGTATCCTATTATAGAGCCATCCACCTGAATAGATGGTTAGAACTACTGAACCCCAGCAAACAAATAAATTCAGTCACGCTTTTACAAAACTCACTTAGTTCCCCACTAACACAAACACTTTGGAGGCCAAAGGAAGACACTTTGAGGCGTGCAGACCTGGACCTCCTCCTCGTAGGCATATGCAGTACGTGGATGTCTCTAAAAGACACTTTAGCGCCCTATCCATCCCCTCTTATGCCAGCATCATTATTACCTAACATTGTCATTACCCTGGATTCACCGTATTCTGACTTCTGGAACAAAATAAAGGACCTCACTATAGCTGATCTTTTTCCATCTAATAAGGTGCCAACACGGGACGAACTTCTAAGCTTATTAAACACTACTACCATTAACACACTTAATTTGGCTCACTTTCGCAAAGTCTCTGAAGGTTTTCTAAAAGCCTTTTCATCCAGACAACAACTCACTCAGTATGAAACCACACTCACGATAAGTCAACAGGCGCCAAGAAAAGTGGGAAACATATTCTCTCTACTACTGAAGCCCTTGGTACCTACAAGACCAGCTTGTATTTCCTCCTGGGAGATAGAGTTGAACTTCTCTCTCACGGATGTGGAAGTACGATCTAAACTGAACTCCACGCATAGTTTCTCTCCATGTGTTAGGCTTCAGGAAAATCACTACAAACTCCTAACCAGATAGTATAGGACGCCTAAATAAATATTCACGCATAACCTCTCAAGCAGACATTTGTTGGAGGTGTGAATCTGGCATTGGTTCCCCCTTGCATATATGGTTTACTTGCACAGCTATCAACATGTATTGGAAACAAATTGAACTAACCATCAACCAAGTATGCCGAGCTTCCTATACCCTGAAGTGCGAACACATTACAATAGCAAGAGCGGACGCTGCATTTTCACCCTCCAAAAACAGCTTAATTACGCACATACTCGCAGCAGCCAAGGCCTTAGTACCGGTCCACTGGTTCAGTAGGGACCCGCCCATCCACAGTGAATGGGTTCAAAAAGTTGACGAAATTTGCAGATTTGAAGAGATTGAGTCTTAACAACAGGACCAGAGAGAAATACCTTAATATATGGTCTCCTTGGAGGCGCTTCAAATCCCAGAGGGGAGTATTATAGTTAGACTTCCCCCTTTGTTCATCTGTCATAATCATTGGATCTTGTTGGAATGAGCCACTGGCCTGGAGACATAGCTAGATGACTTACAACAACTAACCCCCCCTCCACTCCCTTGCTGTGTCCCCTCCCCCCCTCCATCCTTCCTTTTATTTTTAAAAACTTTGTAGTTATTCATCATTTACCACATGTCCTTATCTTTTTACATCTATATGAGCTCACACACGATTCTGTATAATCATCTGTTGCGATTTTTTCACAAACTGTATGTGAGATATATGTTCTCTATTTGTAGTGCTTGTAACTGATGTCACATTATTATCTTTATTATTATTATAACCAAAACTCTTTTTATTGAGAGTGCATATGGTCTGGACAAAAAATCATGCATCAATATAAAGCCATTCGCAGATGGCAGCAGCATAATGGGTGCCAATATTCTCACAGACCATGTCAGATCTACTAACATAGTGAGTATAAACAATTTAGTAACAACGAATGAAAGAAAAGACACAGACAAGATTGGAGGGTGGGGGGTTGGGAGAAGGGGTAGAATTGGGTGGGTAGAGGAGGAGAGGGAGTTCTTCCAATTCACTCGGGGTTGCGGTATTTCTCCCATGGTCGCCACAGTTTGAGAAATTTGGAACGTGTGCGAGTTTCCCAATGGGCTAATTCCTCAAATCTAAACAGTTGATCTGTTTTCTCGGTCCACATTAACATTGAGGGTGGTGAGTCATTCTTCCAGAGGAGGGGTACCAACAAACGCGCTGCAGTAAGAAGCATGGTCGGGAGGTCAGCTTTGGCAGGAGTAAGGGAATCGTTGGGACACCAGAGGAGTACTAGTTTTGCATCCAGACGTACCTTAGAGGCACATATCCGGTTAATTGTGTTCTCTATTTGAGACCAAAAGGGGCGAATTTTACTACAAGACCACCATATATGTGACAAAGAGCCGACTTCTGTTCCACACCTCCAGCACTGCGATGGAACGTCAGGGTTGAGCCTATGTAGGAATTCTGGCGTTTTGTACCAGCGGGTCAGTAACTTGTAGGAATTCTCCTGAATTTTGATGCATCGGTTGAAGCCATGTGAATGGGCTAAGATAAAGGCCTTCTCCGGCTCAGTCAGTTGGATTGCGAGCTCCTTTTCCCAGGCAGACATAAAGTGCAGTGCTGGAGGAGCAGAAGAGAGCAGCTCCCTGTAGAGTGTCGAGAGGGGCTTTTTCGGTAACTCGGGAACACAAAGCTTCTTTTCTAGCCAAGTAGGTGTATCATCAGTGGGGGAAGGTAGCTTGAGGGCTTTAACATCTCGGCTAAAGGCCCCAATAGAAAGGAAGGAGAGGGCTTTAACCTTTGGCAGAACCTGAATCTTGTCCCATGCCAAGTCCCCAGACGTGGAAGCTATATCTTGTAAGGTAAGGTCAGATAGTATGCTCCAGACTCCGGAGGGTCTGAGTATATCGGGGTGGATATAGTTCTGTAGTAGATGTAGGGGGAGGTGGATATTAGGGAATCTGATGTCTCGAGATTTATACAGTTTGGCCCATTCCACCAACATACCTTTCCAAATGGGAGAGGCAAACGTGTTATTCGGGGTGCATGTGCGGATTCCCCATAGGATAAGTCCTTCTTTGTAGGTGAGAAGAGCACGTTCCAGTTGTACGCAAAGATTCGGGGGTTGGCGTGAGAGGAGAGAAAAGCACCTGTTCAGGAGCGACGCTGTGTAATAAGTTTGGATGTCGGGCATACCAAAGCCCCCAAATCTCTTTTCTCTTGTCAATATTGAGTACGCTATCCTGGAGGACTTGCCCGCCCACATGAACAAAGAGAACACACGGCGTATTTCCATAAAAAAGGAGCGGGGTAGCCAAATTGGTAGTGTCTGAATTAAATATAGAAGTTTGGGTACAATGAAGGCTTTAAGGAAGTTCTTCCTTCCCATCCAGGAGATGAAGGGGAGTTTAAGGGACTGTAGATGTGTTCTAATATCTTTGAGTAGGGGGCCATAGTTCAGACTAAATAGGTCATCTTGGTTAGCCGAGATTCGTATCCCTAGAAACTTAATATCACGGGGGGCCCAAGCAAAGGAGGTGGCGCGTTTAAGGTCCTTGACTACATATGATTTGCATGAAACATTCAGGGCCATGGATTTGCTATAATTAATCTTGAAGTTAGATATCCACCCGAACTCTTCGAACAGATAATGGAGCCGTGGGAAAGAAATCGTGGGGTTGGTGGTCATAATCAATAGATCATCGGCAAATGCCGCGGTGGTATGCATACAAGAGCCCATCTTGATGCCTTCAATTGCGGGGTCTTGTCTAATCTTGCATAGCAGCGTTTCCATAACTATGACAAAAAGGGACGGGGAGAGGGGGCATCCCTGTCTAGTGCCATTGGATATGGCAAAGGCAGGGGAAAGAGTGCCGTTGACTTTGACTCTGGCAGAGGGGGACGAGTATAAAGAGAAAATAGCCGCGATAAACTGATCAGGGAAGCCAAATTTTGACAGTGCCGCAGACATGTACTGCCAACTGACCCTGTCAAAGGCCTTTTCCGCGTCTGTACTGAGCAAGGCTAGCGGAGTTGAAGTGCTCCGTGCCCAATTCATGAGGTGAAGGAGGCGGACGGTATTTTCGTTCCCCTGTCTGCCAGAGACAAACCCAACCTGCTCCCTATGGATGATATCGGGGAGAATCCGCTGAATTCGCTGAGCCAATATCTTAGCCCACCACTTTACGTCCGTGTTAAGGAGGGAGATTGGGCGATAACTACCACAATTTAGAGGATCTTTGTTCTCTTTATGAATAATCGTAATGTGGGCCGAAAGCGATTGGGGGGGGAGGTGGCCACCGTTCAGTAGGTGGTTACACATGGAGCGGAAGTGGGGGACTAGGACCTCTTGAAAAATTTTATAGTACGTAATGGAGAAGCCATCAGGTCCAGGGCTCTTCCCTGAAGGAATAGAGGCCAGTACTTTCCGCGCTTCAGCATCCGTTATTGGGGCTACTAGTTGAGTTGACTGGGACTGGGTGATATTAGGGAGATGTAGGGATGAAAGAATTTTTTCCGTGGCGTCCGTGAGGGTATTGAGCGACTGATTCGATGGGGGTGGAAGATTGTAAAGCTCCGTATAAAAGGTGCTAAAGGCCATCGCAATGTCAGGGGTGGACTTCAGGTGAGTTCCTTTAGCATCTTTGATAGCAGAGATAAAAGAATCAGAATGTTGTTTTTTAACCAGCGCTGCCATAAGTTTGTTCCCCTTATCGCCATGAGCGTACGATTTAAATCTAGAGCGTAAGAGCAGTTTGGCCGATGTAACATTTAGTAAGTTCTTAAGCTTAGTTCTAGCATCACTAAGTTCAGTGGGACAACTAAGTGCCTGTGATTGTTTGTGCGTAAGTTCGAGCGACTCAATTTGGGACATAAGGGTGGCAATTGCTTGAGCACGTTGTTTTTTAACATGGGAGCCGAGGGCGATAAGTTCACCTCGGATCACCGCTTTATGGGTCTCCCATACAATCGGTGGCGAGGGAGGTGTGGGACCTGCGTTATTCCGCTGGAAGAACTCTGTCAGAGAGGAAGCTAGCTTCTGGGAGTTGGCTTGATCTAAGATGAGGGTGTCATTGAGGCGCCAATTCCATTCCCTTTTTGGAAGAGAGGTCAAGGTGAAATGTATAAAAATTGGGGAGTGATCTGACAAAGTAATATTACCTATTTTGGCGTGTAGGAGCAGTTGGGCATGTTTGGAGGATAAGAAGAGGTGATCCAGTCTATGGTATGAGGACTTGGCATGGGAAAAGAAGGTATAATCCCTACCAGAGGGGTTTAGAGTGCGCCATGTGTCAAACACACCTAATTTTTTCAGGGCCAATTTCAAACGCCTCAAACGTATGTGCGTAATAGCTGACTTCCCGGAGGAGGAGTCTAAGCTAGGATCAAGGGAAACATTAAAATCTCCCCCTAAAATTACAATGCCCTCCTTGAAGGAGGATAGGAGCGTGAGGGTCTGAACCAGCCATTGGACCTGTCCCCTATTTGGAGCGTAGACGTTAGCTAGCGTGATCTGAGTGTCAGCAATTACGCCCTTCACAAACAAGTACCGACCATCTGGGTCTGAGGAAGAAGCCGAGACTACGAAGGGTAGCTGCTTGTGAATGGCGATGCTAACACCTCTGCTAGCCGAGCCATGTGTGCTGTGGTACCATTGTGAGAATTTTTTGGGTGGAAGATTAGGTATCTTACCCGACCGGAAGTGGGTCTCTTGGAAGAATGCTATGGAGACTTTGTCTTTCTGCAGTAGAGATAGGATTTGCGACCTCTTACATGGCTCATTCAGACCTCTCACGTTGAAAGAGGAAACTATGACTTCAGCCATCTCCGGGCGGTGGTTGGGTACATTGCATGTCATCAGTGGTAGACCAATCAAGCGTGGAAGAAGGAGGGAAAGACACGGTAGGAGAAGGGAAGACACAGACAAAATGAACAAAACTTCTGCAAATAAAATAACAGAAAGTAAAATGCAAAAACCAGCATAAAACACAGAAAAATGAAAGCTCCACAGGGCGCCCGGTGGTGAAACGATCCATTTGCATAACGGCGGACAGCCGGGATCTACCGGGCGGGGGGTCTCGTGGAGCCCTTAGGGGCCAGAAGGAGGCCATCAGGGGGTAAGGTCGTGAACCGGGTTAGACGCTGGTTAAACCCCAGCTTCTCGGGGGGAGGGGGGAAAAGTAATGCGAACCATAAAACGTAGCATAAACAAGGTCCCAAAGAGAACGAAAAGGGAAAGTCTCTTTCGTGCTGTAACAAGGGACGCCATCTGGGTGACACCAGGGGTCACAGGCCGGGTGACCAGCGAAGGCAGTGCCCTTTTATTGGGCTGTAGAGTTGATTCGTGTCCCATATGCGACATATCATCTCAGCGGTGCGGAGGAAACTCGGAAGTGGCGGGGAGATGGCGTTCCCGGTTAGGTCTGGTAGCTTTACCCGAGGTGGCAGTATTCCACTGGTCCGAGCTTGGAGGCGAGGGTATCGGCACTCCCTGATCGGCAGGCATCCAGGACGGTATCTCCAGCGGTGAAATACCCAGGTGAACCCAGGCAGCGTTTAGATCCTGAGGGGAGCGTATAGTAATCTGTCTCCCGTTCTTCATAACGGCCAGGCCGAATGGGTAAAGCCATCTGAACTGGATGGCAGAGGCCTTTAGAGCTTCTAGGAGTGGCCGGAGAATTCGGCGCTTCGCCAGCGTAGTAGGAGCCAGGTCTTGAAAAAACAAGATCGGTGTGCCTTCAAATCTCAAGCTGTCTGCTTCTCTACTTGCTTTCAGCAGAGCCACAGTGTCCACAAAACTTAGAAGGCCACAAACAACATCTCTCGGCGGCTCAGAGCCTTTAGGTTTAGGTCTCAAAGCTCTGTGTATCCTCTCAATTGTGATTTTCGCAGCTCTGTCCGTTCCCAAAAGATTCGCAAAAATTTCGCATGCGATTTTTTCCAGAGCTTCCGATGCGAATGATTCAGGCAGGCCCCGGATGCGAATATTTCGCCTGCGGCTGCGATTTTCTTGATCCTCGATGCGCAGCAAAGCATCATTAAGGAAGTCTTTTTGCGAATTTAATACTGCGCATATTTCTCCCTCGTGGCGAATAATCGCATCATGCGAATTTTCTAAGTCCGCCACCCGCTGCCCCATGCTGCGCAGATCTACCTTGATCTCTGCTAGGTCTTGTCTCAGGGGAGCCAGAGCGGCGTCCAGGACCTCCCGAAGTGCTGTCTTAGATAAAGTTCCACTCCGTTTTCGGGCTTTGTAATCCGAGATGTCAGAAGCGCTTCCTGCTTCAGAATAATCTTCTCCCTCAGAATGCTGAGAGGCAGCCGGCGCCATCTTGGGGGTCTCAGCTCCACGGGCCTTGGGCTGCTTTTTCAGGTATTGCTCCATGTCTGGCTGCTTGGAGCGGACCCGGGTGGTCTCTAAAGGGTCCTTGCTGCGGTCTCTCCCCATTTTGACCATTTGTGCAGGTAAAAAAGTGCTTTTAATGGGGTTAATCACCAGCTAGCCGGAGGAGCTCAGCAACAGGCAGCCATCCAGGAAGGCAGCCAAGCTCCGCCCCCCTTTATTATTATTATGTACTTAAGAGATGTTACATTGTTACAATGAGACAACTGTTTTTGTTTATTGTCTTTTTCGGAATTAAAAAACAAAAAAAATTGTAAAAAAAAATTATTGTAAAAAAAAAAAAAGAAATAAAAGAAAAGAGCGCATTAGAGCAGCGGAGCGCCAGCATATACCGCAAGCAAAGACACCTCAGCAGAGCTACCATAAAGGCCATAGAATGTGTGCATTAGTCAAACTGCAGCCAACTCTTAAAGTGGCAGAACGGCAAAGGTAAGAAAGTCAGAGAAAGAGCGCCAACCCTCCTGCGATCCCTAGAGAGAGAAAGAGACGCATGGTGGGAGGCCGAAGTCCAGAGCTAGAGTGCCTGCACCGCTATCCACAGAGAAACCACGTACTTCAGCCAGCTAGTTTCCCGCCACTAGGCCCAAAGCCTGCAGCAGCGTATGCAAGGCAGCGCATCGCAAGTCTGCACAGAGCATCGCAAGTCATCACAGAGCATCGCAAGTCAGAGCAAGCATCGCATCATATCAAGAAAAGACAAGTCTCCTTTAAGACAGACATTTGTTCCAGCAACCTTCAGATCACAGTATCCTGCTCTTCAGAATAAGGTCAGAGATTTCCTTTTATTACTTATCATTGCATATAGGCTTTGGCATAAAGAGAAATTTTTTGTGTTCAGAAATAAGAGACTTTAAATATAAACAAAGGACAGTTTGTAGTACATGGACTCTAAAGCATTTAAAGTGAAAGTCATTTATTGCCTGCATTTATCGCTGTTGTATTTAAAGTGACAGTCATTTATTTCTGCATTTGTCAGTATTGCATTTAAAGTGAAAGGACTCTTAATATTCGTATTTATTGTCAGTATTGCATTTAAAGTAAAATGTCTGAACCTAGTATTACCATGCCACTGTTAGAGGATGCAAAGATAGATAGAGTACAAGTTCAAGAGCAAAGGAACCTGTCTGAGGTAGAAGAGTCTGATATAGCATTAGTCTTGCTTCATATAAATATAGCCCAAGTAGGCGAACTAAGACGTTCATCACTTGCCATAAAACCGACCCCAAACATGCTGGAAAATTAGGAGCAAGAAGCAGCACTGAAAGGAAAAAAGTTTGCCAGAATGTAAAAAGCTAAAGCAAGAAAGTATAAAAGGGAACTTGAGTGATATAGTAGAGACGGTAGAAGAATCTGAATCAGAGCTTATGGCAACATATGTCAACCTGCGGTCAGTTACGACACCTTCCCAGGATATTGTAAGGAACATAGACACATGTACTGCGGTCACTAAAGATTTGGTAAAGCTCATGAGAAAACTAGCATCTGCAGAAAACTATGATGAAGTTAAAGCAAGAAATGGAATGAATGAGCTTTTTGTGAGAGACCATGCTAGGTCCTTAGGTGGTACCACAATCTCAAGTGTGACTTCCTTCGCTAGCAGAAGTGCCACCCACATATCAGAGTCCTCAAAGTCTTCAGCCAAAAGAAAAGAATTAGCTGAACAACTTGCTGTCAAGAGAGCATAAATTGAAATGGAAGCTGCCATCGAGGCGCAGCGCCAACTGATGACTGAAAAGGAAGCTGAAAAGGATGCACAACGCCATCAGATGGAAGCTAAAATCGAGGCACAGTGCCAACAGATGAAAAGTCTTTAAAGGCAGAAAGAAGTTAAGATCATAGAATCCAGACTCAGAGTACATGAGTAGGATATGAGTCAGAGTAGTCATAGGTTCAAATCTGTACTAAGTGAAGAAACAGACTCCTACTTTCCTTCATGTGCCCAGGAGAATGGAAGGAAATCTCCAGCATGTAGTGAAGAAATAAGTTATTATGCTTCCATCCCTGCTCATAAAACAAAGAGAGGCCTAGTCCAGCGTTAGGAAAAAGGTGTGTGAATTTATACCCTCTATAAAGATGAAGAAAAGGACTCACCTAATTCAGAAGTAAGTGAGAAAATAGAACCTGATGATTCTATTCCTAGATGCCATGGCAATGCTCAGGAGAGTGTTACAACCATTGTCCCAGCAAGACCACAGAGAACAGTCCTAGCTAGACTTCCCATTCTGGAACCTACTGTATTTTCAGGAGATGTACTGAAGTTCATAGAGTGGAAGGAAAGTTTTGAAATGATCATTGAGCATCATTGCTTCAGTCCAGTTGACAAGTTATTCTACCTTCAGAGATATGTTGGTGGAGAAGCCAAGGAAGTTCTTA
This sequence comes from Bufo gargarizans, assembly GCF_014858855.1. Classification (NCBI taxonomy): domain Eukaryota; kingdom Metazoa; phylum Chordata; class Amphibia; order Anura; family Bufonidae; genus Bufo; species Bufo gargarizans. The sequence continues at coordinate 66,994,802 of NC_058080.1, forward strand.
AAGGTCACTTCTATAGAAAAGATGAAGAAGCCTACAAACAAGCGTGGGAAAAATTGAATGCAAGATATGGTCATCCTTTCTTAGTACAAAGAGCCTTTAGAGAGAAACTGAATAACTGGCCTAAAATAGGTTCTAAAGAACACTTCAGACTCCAAAAGTATAGTGACTTCCTGCAAGCATGCAGCAATGCCATCCCACATGTTCAAGGACTGGAAAGTACTGAACGACTATCTAGAAAACCACAGGATGCTAACTAAGCTACCTGAAAAAGTGGCTTCTAGATGGAATCGCCATGTGACTAAACAGTTTGATCTAGGTAAGAACTTCCCAAGTTTTAAAAAGTTCTCTGAGTTTGTCAATGAGGAAGCACGGATAGCATGTAATCCAGTAACATCATCTTACGTCTTAAAATCCTTAGAAGAAAGGCCTGCAAGAGAGATATGACGTGCAAGAGCAACTAGCTTTGCAACCAACACAGGAGCTAAAGGTCCAGATACCTACGAGAGCAAGTTCAAAGTCACTACTGGGATCCGTAGAGTGACAGAACTTCAGACTACCTTTAAGTGTATGTTCTGTGGAGAGAACCACTCCATACATAAGTGCCAACAATTGAAGGTGAAGTTCCCAGAAGAAAAGAAAAAATTGGTGCTGGATAACTGTGTTTCGGATGCCTAAGAAAAGGCCATGCTATATTTGATCCATTGGGATCCTTGCCCCAGTAATCCTGAGAGCAAAATAAATACTGCAAGAATTATGCAGACAGAAGTTGGGATTGGATGATCCCATACCTGAACATTTGAGGCCAAGGTGGGAGAGTTGGATAAGAGACTTGCAAAACTTGAGAGAAGTTCGAATACCCAGATGTTTTGTACCTAATGATTTTGGAAAGTACAAGAACTATAATATAATATAATATAATATAATGTAATATAACTTCATCATTTTTCAGATACCAGTAGTTATGGTTATGGTCAGTGCTCTTACATCAGAGTAATAGAAGAAAATTATACAACTACCAGTATTCAGACAATACCCAGACTTGAACTGACAGCAGCCGTAGTTTCAGCATCAGTAAACAAGTTTCTGAGAGAATTGGAATTGAAAATAGATGAAGAATATTTTTGGACAGACTCGCAAGTTGTCCTAGGATACATAAACAACGAAGCTCGAAGATTCCATATCTTTGTCACCAACAGAGTTAAGAAAATTCGGGAGATAACAAATCCAAATTGGCATCACAATGAAACAAAGCATAACCCAGCAGATCATGCTTCAAGAGGCCTGAATGTAACAGAAATTAAACATTCAAATTGGTTTACAGGCCCAGAGTTCAATTGGGAAAAGGAAATCACACCCAATAAAGGTTACACAGAATGGTCTATGGGTGATCCAGAAGTAAAAGTTGTACAAATGTTGAGCACTGTTGCCAAGTGTCAAAATGACATACTTTAAAGACTAGCCAGATGTTCAAAATGGAATACAGTCATAAACGTAGTAGCTAGAATTCAATGTTTGGCAAAGGGAATCAGAAAGAAGGAACTGTTGAATGTAGAAGAAAGAATGAAAGCTGAAGAAACAGTCATAAGACTCATTCAACATAGATTCTACAGTGGCGAGTTGAAGAGACGTAGTCAAGAACCTAAAAGGCTTCCAAACAACCACCCATTGTACAAGCTTAATCTTGTTCTGCAGGATGGTATACTGAAGGTGGGAGGGAGACTGGAAAATGCATCGTTACCTAGGAGAGTGAAGCATCCAGCAATTCTACCCAAAAACTCTACCTTCACAAGATTGATTATTGATCACTACCACAACATATCTTTGCATCAAGGAAGAAGCTTTACCCAAAGCTGTTTGAGAGAAGGTGGTTACTGGATAGTGAAAGGAAGCAAAGTTATAGCAAAGTATATAAGTAAATGTGTAGTCTGCAGAAAGGCACCTAGACCTACCGAAGAACAAAGAATGGCAGATTTACCGGCAGATTGTGTAAACCCATCACCCCATTTCTTTATAGCAGAATAAATTGTTTTGGCCCATTTATCACCAAACAGAACCACAAGGAGTACAAGAGATTTGGACTAATATTTACATGTCTGAGTTCCAGAGCAATTCCCCTTGAAATGTTAGAAGATATGTCAACTGACGCATTCATCAACGCCTTGAGATGTTTCATAGCCATTAGAGGTACCGTCAGAGAGATTAGATCTGACCAAGAATCTAATTTTGTCGGAGCAAATAATGAATTGAAGAAAGCTCTAAAAGAGATTGATAAAGAAAAAGTAACTGAGTATTTGTTAGAGAAACAGTGTGATTTTCATATGAATGCTCCACATGTAAACCATACAGGAGGGGTTTGGGAAAGACAAATCAGAACTGTAAGAAATGTGTTAAGTTCAGTGTTGAAAAAGAACACCAGAAGAATAGATAATGCTTCACTTAGGACCCTATTCTATGAAGTAATGTCTATTGTTAACAGTCGTCCACTTACAGTTGATAACATCAATGATCCAACAAGTTTGGACCCTTTATCTACCAACTGTCTACTGCACCTTAACTCTGATTACATACAGCCACCCCCTGGCAAGTTCACCAAAGAGGATTTATATGCCAGAAGGAGATTGCGAAGCGTTCAATATCTATCAGATCAGTTTTGGAATATATGGAGGAAACAGTACTTAGCCAATCTTATGCTAAGAAGTAAATGGCAAACACCCAGAAGAAATGTCCAAGTTAGTGACATAGTGTTAGTGAAAGAAGAAGATTTACCTAGAAGTCAATGGAAATTGGCCAAAGTTCTAGAAGTTCAAAAGGATGAAGACAAACTAGTAAGAAGAGTGCTGTTACAAATAGGAGACTCAAAACTTGACAAAAAAGGAAAACATCTCACTACTCCACTCAAGTTGGAACAGCCTATACAGAAGTTAGTTGTTCTACTTGAGAGTGATAAAAGACACTTGGAAGTTGAGAACCTGATGGAAAATTCCTCAAATTCATGTTCAAGTCCTACCACTAAGAACATAGAATTATAGGTCATTTTGGTGGGAGTGTAGTTGGCCAGCTAAGACCTGTCCTAGGTTTCTAGTATAGCTTATATGTGTATACAGTGTAGGGATTAGCTCTTTTCCAGGGGTTGCAAACACACGCTTCTTCACAGACACCAGGATTTAGGGGCCAAACTGTGCTTTATTGTGGCACACGGCATAAAGAAAAACACACAAAGCCAAAATAAAATACCTTGCCTGTCTGGGCCCTATCTAAACACATAGGTTTCCCTGACTCACCTAAAGTGTACCACAGTTCACACCCGTGATGAGATGCGGCTTTCCCAGCCCAACCTTCAGCAGCCTCCAGGCTGCTCTCACACCAGTGTCTCTTGTGGGATAGTGGTCTCTCAGCCCTCCCAGCTCAGACCACACAGAGCTACTCCAGCCTCCTGTGTGCAAGTCCCCCAAAGTCAAGGCTATTGCATAGCCTCGTGGCCCCTCAGCCTGGCCTATCTGAGACCATACTGACAGAGCCTAACCAGGCCTCTGTGTGCACACTCTCCAGAGTGAGACACACCCAAGATCCAGTAGCAGTATTAAATAGGACATAAACTTGCCCTAAGTCCCGGACCCGATCCTGGGGAATACAACACTTCAATGTTCACATTGCCACAACAGCTAGACCTACCAATAGCCTTAATACAGTTCTTATGTTTATGTGTTAAAGACAAAAGCAGAGTTATTTACTGTGACATCATGTTTTGGATGTCATATAACTGTTATAGTTTGTGTTCACAGAAGCAGTAAAAGATAATATGCCTTTAAGATTCATTTTGTATTGTAAGGTAAGCTCAGTGACACAGCAGAAACAACAAAAAGCATAGAGTTAATCTGTTGTGAATAGGCAGAAGTCTAGACCAACACAGCCAGCTTCTCACACAGCAAGAGTTTTCACCAATCACAGCTAGCCTCACACACAGCCTGTCTGGGATTTCCCCCAGCTCCTGCTGCTAGAATCATTATTCACCAGAGACAGGAGCTGAACACACACAGGTCCAGCCAGAGTTCAGTTTTATGGAAGCAAAGAGGCCAAAATAGGCATTTAATACAGTTATGATGTGTTCCTATTGTTAATAATGTGATTAGAGCTGTACTAGTTATATGTGTTTACCTGCAGTTCAACCCATTGCAAACTACAAATAACATGCAAATAGCAATCCATACAAATTGCATACATATCAGTAGAACTATCGGTCAAATCTCAGATATACCTCTCAGAGAGTTCATAAAGTGCTAAATAACTTAAAGTGACAGTACAGATACCAAAAAGAGAAATATATCCACCATTTTATGTTGAATAACAAGATTGAACAGTTGAATCACCATCTTAATCATACTGCCATTTTGTGATATCTTTACAACACATGTTATGTACATGGACTATCTGCTGCGGAGGCGGCAGTGTTTATATGAAGAAAAGTTGAAGTTAATAAAGAAGTTATTTCAAGCATTTGGTGAGCTCTTTAAACCTACTGTTTCCATAGAACGGCGCTAGAGGAATTACAGAGTAATAGACAGTCCGGTTAAAGTCAGAGATACCAAAATTCTTCTAATGCCACAGCTCAAAAGGCACTTCATAGTGCTACGCCTGCCAAACCCCCTCACAGTAGTTATGCCCACATAGGTGCAGTTATTCCAGATTAGGCCACCCCCTCAGTAAAGATGCCCACTTTTGTGCCCCCTCATTCTAGTTGTTGGCCCCCTTTTGCCTTCAGTCTGCAGCTTTATAGAAAAAAGAAAAAAACACATATTTATCCTCTTCCCTGATGACGTGCTCCCAGGGGAGCGCCTGAGCTCAGAAGAACAGTGAAGTAGGGAGCGGAGAGGTCGCCCTGCTTCACGCTGAAAACGAACAGCCTGGCAGTGACCAGAACTGCCAGGTGAGTGTGCCTCCCCCTTCCTTGCCTCTGTGCTGCCCTTGCCTTCTGGGCCCCCTCATGTTTGAATAGTGCTCTGACGGGGCCTGGCATTCTCACTGTACTTCATGCCGGGCCCTGTCAGAGCGCTCCCATTACATGTGAGTGCAGTGGGCCCCTCCACCCCTGCCGGGCCCGGAATGCCCCCCCCCCCCTCCTTCAGTGTAGAGGAGCAGAGAGAGGAGTTACAGAGCTGACAGGAGGAGAGAAAAAAAACCTGTAAAAATATATAAAAATACAAAAAATTGTGTAAATTTATTCACCAAGAAAACAGCAATGTTTCAATCCACTCAATGGGATCTTTCTCAAGCAGTGATGATAACACAATGGTGCTCAAATACAAGTATAAATACACACCCACATGATGATTGATTATTAAGAATATTTCATTCAAAAGTGTAAATACAAACGCAATGATTATATAAATAGAAGTAAAAAACGTGATTAACACTGCATTTTTAAAATGATGGAATAGCATGTGCATTAATCGCAATAATCAAATGTAGTTACATAACATAAAAGATAAGATCCATCATTCAGTGTAATGATTACTTAATTAAAAACACATATGAGTACCCAAGTGACCTAAATTAAAAATATCAGTTAGCTATGGGGGCAAACTGTAAACACTAACCAGCATGGGGGATCTGTGCAGCCTGAGCGTCTTCCATTTCGAAATGCTTCAAATCACATGAAAAACTGACATCAGTAGGTCTATGTCATGTGACACAATGTGTGAGAAACAAGTGCGCCTGCGCACCCAGAAGGTCCTTAGTATGTCAGTGCTACATCACCAGATAATACTCAAAGATCCTGGAGACGCCCCTTGTCACAGGACCAAAGGGAAAAATCACATGATCGCGCTTTGCTGAAGCGCATTTCCATAGTAAGCCTGTACCAAAAAGTCTAGTCCAGTTAACAAAACTGCAATATTGCAGATAAGTATTTATGTATTTTTCTATATATTGACATAAATAAAATAAAAAATAAGAAGTTAAGATTTAACCAAATATAACGGGGTGCCTGTTATTTAATCCATTAACAAATGTTGTCTAAATATATAAAAAAAGAAAGAGGAGGGAAGAGGGAGGTGAACGGGCAAGCATGAAAAGATATATAGAGGGTATCGGTGTTGCAGCAGCAGCAGCACCCGAAGCCCCACTTCTTCAGACAGCAATGTCAGCCCTCTGATCAGGGAGAACGAACATACATAATGTCTGTTATATTGTGAAGAAATAATAACTGAAAAAAAATAAAAATAAAAATGGAAGGAACAACTCTTAGCCAATTGACCCCATACATAGATGTAGCACAGGGGCCACTGATCAGAGTTATCCAGTGGAGACCACACTGGTTAGGCTACTTTCAGATTCGTGTTTGGTGCGGATCCGTCATGGATCCATTCAGATAATACAACTGTCTGCATCCGTTCAGAACAGATCCGTTTGTATTATCTTTAACATAGCCAAGACGGATCCGTCTTGAACACCATTGAAAGTCAATAGAGGACGGATCCGTTTTCTATAGTGCCAGATTGTGTCATAGCAAACCATTGACTTACATGGTGTGTCAGAACGGATCAAGTTTGGCTCAGTTTCGTCAGATGGACACCAAAACGCTGCAAGCAGCGTTTTGATGTCCGCCTCCAAAGCAGAATGGAGATGGAACGGAGGCAAACTGATGCATTCTGAGCAGATCCTTTTCCATTCGCAATGCATTAAGGCAAAAATGATCCGTGTTGGACCGCTTGTGAGAGCCCTGAACGGATCTCACAAATGGAAAGCCAGAACGCCAGTGTAAAAGTAGCCTTAGACAACAAGGATGAGTACCTATCCCAATTTTAAGCATGGGGACCACACTATGTCAATAGTAAGAAGGACCCATGTCAAATCATACTTGCAACAGAACATCACCACCTCATTCCTCAAAAACACATAAATTAAAAAATGGAGTAACACCAAATACACACCCATAGTATAGTCATATAACATGTCAAATATAGAAAATCCTAAGATGACACATAGAAGTGTATTCTTGACAGGCTGTAGATAATCCCAATGCGAATTGTTCCCCATTCGCTAATTGTCAATAAAAACAAGGACAAGATAAATAATTAATATGACTATATGAACACCAAAATGATGAGTTGACTAGATGCTGAAAGTCCAGAAAAGAAATTGAAAAAGAGAAAACAAGAAGAGAGAAAAAGAGAAAGAAGGAAAAAAGAGAAAGAGAGAAGAAAAAGGAAGAAAAAAAGAAGGGAAAAAAGGGGGGACAAAAGGGGGGAAAGAGGGGAGGGGGAAGAAGGAGGGAAGGAAAGGAAAGAGGAAAGGGGGGGGGGGGAAAGGGGGGGAGGGAGAAAAGGAAAAGAGAAATTCATTCAGAATCCACGGTCTAAATCCCACATTTAATCCATCTGGTTTGAGTGTATTCAATTCATAAATCCAGTATAATTCACACTTCCTCAACAATAGATTCCTATAACTCCCCCCCCCCCGGGAGATTGGAATCTGATCTATTAGCATGCATTTTAAGTCATTCTCTTTATGGCCGGACTTAATAAAGTGTTTTTAAACGGGAAGGTCCATCCGTTTAGTTTTGGACGGTGTACCTGTGTTGACTATACATCTAGTTTTGAATTCTAAAGATGTTTCGTCTACATATAACAAGCTGCAGGGGCACCACAGAACATATATAACGAAGGTAGAGTCACAGGTCAGGAAATGTCTGATTTTGTACTCCTTGGCAGTGGAAGGGTGAACGAAAGTCTCACCTTTATGTATATAACGACAATTGATACATTTTCGACAGGGAAAACAACCCATTTTATGGGTACGCAAAAAACTTTGTACATTTTTTCTATTAGAACCCACATCAGTATGTACAAGTTTATCCCTTAAGTTATTAGGTCTCCTATATGATAACAGAGGAGGAGATTTAAATTCCTCAATGTTAATGCATCCACTTCCTTGGACAGGCCAATGCTTATTGACTATTTCTATATATGATGACTCTCTTTAGTGTATGCAGTTACCAATGGAATCCTATGAAAAGTAGATTTAATGTGTTTCTTTTCAGGTAATTGCACTCGGTCTGTGGGTTTAACATATACATCAGTGTCAAATTGTCCCTCTCAAAAAATTTATGAAATTGTTGTTTAGTACCAATCCAAAACACAAACACGTCATCTATATATCGCCACCACCTCAATAAATGTTCGAAGTGTGGTGATACATAAATAGACATTTCTTCCAAAAATGCCACCGCCATGTTGGACGTGGGTGCCATGTTGGACCCCATAGCGGTTCCTTTCAATTGTAAATAAAAATACTCCCCAAAAAGGAAGAAATTGGATGTCAAGACAAGGTGTAGGAGCGTCAAGATAAAGTCCTGGCAACCCAATGATAGTTAAGAACACATCAGGGCCCTCTTGACAACATCAATCCAAAAGTCATGTCTGATGGAAGTATAGAGGCTGGTAATATCAAAGGAAGCTAAAATAACAATATATGGAATATCAGTATCATGTAATTTTTTAAAGGAAATCCATACTGTCTAGTATTTATGATTTGGCTGAAGTAGCAAAATCCCTTAATACCTTGTCTAGAAAAATAGAAATATTATTCAATAATAACCCTCTTCCAGATACAATCGGCCTACCTGGCGGGTTGGTCAGATCTTTATGTATTTTAGGGAGTAAATACAACATTGGTGTGATAGGGTGTGAAGTGGTATAATACTCTTTCAATTTGCTGTCAATAAAACCAGCCTGTAAGCCATCACATAAGATACAATCTAGTTTTCTCTCAATGTTCCATTTGGGATCCCCGTGTAGTTGCCGATAAACAGAGCTGTCATTAAGCTGTCGATGAGCTTCAGTAATATATTGGGCTGTATCCATGACCACGCCAGCACCACCCTTATCCGCAGTCTTTTTTTTTGCATATTCTTTATTTAAGAAGATATTTTCAATATAGAAAGTAATAATAACAAAGTCAAGTAATAGCACGATAGGTTTACAGTTTGCCTTATTATACTTAAATGGACAGTCCCCATTTAAGTGAGAGCGGCTGTTTTGCAAATAGTTATAGCACATAATGACATTAGAAGACTAACCGATTATTGCGAAGAGATACAATAACATGTAGGCAAATAAACTGTAGTCGAAGCTGAGACATGGAGGTCATCGTATAATGGCAGTCTGCAAACATTTAGCCCTTATATATCGAAAGTAATCTTTGATGAAAAGTGAACAAGTTAACATAGGAACATAACAATCGGATGGGTCTGAGTACGGATCTTGTAATTGTTGTAGAGGAAGTTTTACTGGTTGTCAACTAGCAGGTATATTGTGTATTGAGCTAAATATTGTTAGAGTGCGAGTGGCTTATACATGGACATCAAATGCATAATACTTGGGTAAGTCAACGGTGTTTCCTCTTTACATTACTCTAAAGGTATCAAGTGTGGTAAGTAAGGAGGCCAAGGGGAAATGACATAGTTCTGTAGAGAGAGAAAAAGACTTTAGGTCAATGTATAGAATCTATGGAACTCCAACCTAGGCTGCCAAATTTTCTGAAAGGCATCTCTTCTGCCCTTTTCCCATTCCACCATCTCCTCCATAAGGCAGATTTGATGGATCTTATCTATACATTCTTTAATAGTTGGTGGGTCTGTACATTTCAATTGGGTGGGAATAATATACTTAGCTGCTGAAATCATGTGTGTGATTAAATTATTAGCGGCTGGTTTGAAATCTCTCTGTGATAACCATAATAAAATAAGTTTGAGTTGAGAAGCTGCTATACTATTTATCAATAAAAAAATTTCTTTTTAAGTATTTTAATCAATAAACTAACATGTATCCAGTTGAAAAGTGAGTGCCTGCAAAATTTCGCATAATACTATAAGATCTGGGGTTAGAGAGACAAGGGAATTGCAAACTTTATTAATGATGTGTTCCACTTCTTTCCAAAAGGCGGAGATCCTTGTGCAAGACCACCAAATGTGGGAAATGGTGCCTGACTCTTCTTGGCATCTCCAACACCTAGCCCTAGGGGAGAGGCGAGCTCTATGAAAAAAAAATCTGGGGTTCTATACCATCGTGACATGATTTTAAAAGAGTTTTACTGAAGGCATACGCACCTAGAGAAGCCATGGGAGTTTTAGTATAACACTAGCATCTTCATCAGATATGGTAGTTTGCAATTCTCTTTCCCATGCTCTTAGATAAATGGGCCTTTCATCAGAGGATTCCAACATCAATTGGGAGTAAATCCGTGAAAGGATTTTAGGGGGAAATTTGGTAGTAAAGTATAATTTTCAAGCCATGTGGGATCAGTCCAACTCCACCAGCACCGATCCCAAATGACTTAGTATGTAGGTTTTGGCGTGTTTTAGGAATTCAGGTAGCTCCGTGGCCCTAGCCAAGTCAGAAATCCTAAGGTCTGTTAGATAAAGCCATGATCTATGGAAATCACCACCACCTTCTTTGGGGAAATGTGGGAGAACAGACAAAGGGACAATTGGAGATAATTTGTTAGAGGACATTGACAGGGCCTCAGTTCTTCCACAGTATTGAAACATGCAACGTGTGAGAGCGCTGAGAGGATATTTTTTCTTTTTAGAGGGTGCCTTAACCCAAAAGTAGTGGAGGGTGTCATCACCTAGGAGGGATTTTTCTAGATCAACATGTAAAGCATTATTATTAGGCCTAGATAAGTCAACCCACCTCTCTAATTGTATAGCATGTAGATAGGTCCTTAAATCGGGGAGGAATAATCCGCCTTTACTAATTTTCCTAATGAGCAGAGGATATGCTAGGTGAGGTTTTTTGTTAGACCAAAGGAAGGTATTGAAGAGAATGCGAAAGTCTGAGAAGTATATATTCGACAGCAGTATAGGTAGACATCTTAAGGTGTATAATATCTGTGGTAAAACATAGGTGGACATCAGGTTTTTCCTTCCTAACCATGAAAGGAAAGGAAGTTTGACTGAAGCTAGAAAGGCCTTAATCTTGTTGAACAAGGGGAGTAATTAGGTCTAAAAAGATGCATGGGGTTGGCTGGGATCATAATTCCCAAGTGCTCAATAGCCTCTTTTGGCCACTGGAATGAGGTATATGATTTGATCTCTGTCATGTGGTTTCCCAATGCAGTGACATTAAGTATTTCAGATTTGTCATAATTGACTTTGAAATTGGATATTTCTCCATAGTCCGAAAAAAAATTAATCACCCCTGGAATTGCATCTTTAGGGTTTGTTATAAAAAAAAAGCAGATCATCAGCACAGGCTGCTAGTTAATGAACTTTCTTATTTACTTGTAGACCCTTAATGATCTCGGAGGCTCTTAGTTTACTTAGGAGCAACTCCAGGGTAAGTATGAATAATGTTGGGGAGAGAGGGCAGCCCTGCCTCGTTCCGTTTGTGATATGGAAGAGTGGTGAAAGAGTACCAGTAACAAGAACTCTGGCAGAGGGTTGTCTGTCTAACGAAAAGATGGCTGAAATGAACACGGGCGGGAAGCCAAAATAGCAATGCATTATCCATAAAAACCCAGTTAACCCTATAAAATGCCTTTTCAGCATCAGTTCCCAAAAGTGTTAGAGGGATTTTGTGTTTTTTCGCGTAATATATAGTATGTAAGACTCTGCTAACATTGTGTTCACCTTCACGCCCTTTCACGAATCCTATTTGTTCTTCGCCGATAAGTCTAGGGAGTCATTTTGCAATGCGATGACTTAGAAGCTTGGCCCATAATTTAACATCTGCATTGAGTAAGGAAATTGGTCTGTAGCTGCTACATTTAGAGAGGTCCTTTCCTTCTTTAGGGATAATAGTTATGTGGGCAATTTGTGACTGCGGGGGTAGGGAGTTTATTTCAATAAAGAGTTGCATAAGTCCACAAATTGTGGTATTAGGATGCTTTTAAATTTATTTTAATATATTGAGGTTATCTTTAGGGGATCCATGAGGTATAAGGGGTTACAAAGGAATATAATAAGCTACATCCCAGTAAAACAAGTGTTTCCAGACACAAGACCCATTCTCAGAACCTATATACAGAATGTTTAAGTACAAAATTAAGCACATGAGTGCTCGATTAAACAGTAGCACGGAATAAAAACCTCCCATGATGGAGGAAGAAGAAGAAGAAAGGGGAGGGTTAAGGAAGGAATATTGAAGAAGGATATTAAAGAAGAAGACAAATAGATGTGAGGGTGGAGAAACTGTGAGGTACACAAAGCCTATGTGAGCCCACGTAGCACTTAGCTTTTTAGGGCATTCCAGGTGGAGGGGGGAGAGAAGCAGGCACCAAACGCATTATGTCCCGACATCCAACCCCTCCCCCCAGCACCACTCAATGGGTTCCCACAAAGGAAGCAGCTGTCACGGCTGTAAGTGAGCAACACACAGTGAATAGCGACTGACCGGACCCAAACTAGGGAGGATAAAGGGTGACCCCTGTCAGACCCTAAAAGCTCTCCCTAAGCTGCTATGAACATGTCCGGATCCATATGGTGGATCGAGACATGCCCGCGTACCTTAGGCTGATGACCACTGAAACCCCTACAATAGTGGAAGGGGCACGGCCACCGGTGCCCTGCTCAGTATAGGGACGGAACCGGGGTCGCCTCGGATCCAGTCAGCAAAGAAACAGAAACACACAATGTCTGAACACTTAACTGAAGGAGTTGCGGCTGCAGTGAAAACAGATCCGAAGTCAGCAGACAATATCCGAAATACTTGCTTCAGCAGAACACAGATCCAGTGAAAAGATATCACACAGGTGAAGTTACTCAAGCGAGAGATACAGCTCAAATGAAAAGAATAATCCGCCCCTCTACAAAGGAGGAGTGGTGATTTAAAGGCAGCGAAATCAAACACAGGAGAGACAGCTGGGAGGAAGGAAACAGAAAATAAAGACCTCATCACAGGGGCGGAGAAACAGGGCAGAGGGAACTCCTCCAAGCTCTAGTAGTGACATCATCACAAGGGTGGAGAAACAGAGCTGTGAGAACGTCTCAAAGCTCTGGTAGTGACAGTACCCCCCCTCTACGGGTGGACTCCGGACACCCAGGACCCACCTTCTCAGGATGAGCCCTATGAAATGCCCTGATGAGGCGAGTGGCTTTAATGTCCAACACCGGAACCCACATCCTCTCCTCAGGACCATAACCCTTCCAATGAACGAGGTACTAAAGAGAACCGCGGACAATGCGAGAGTCCACAATTCTGGAAACCTCAAACTCCAGATTGTCATCAACCAAAATCGGAGGAGGAGGCAAAGAGGAGGGTACCGTGGGCTGGACATATGGTTTTAAAAGAGCCCTGTGAAATACATTATGTATCTTCCAAACCCGTGGAAGATCAAGACGGAAGGCAACAGGATTGACGACTGACAAGATTTTATAAGGCCCAATAAACTTGGGACCCAATTTCCAGGAGGGAACCTTCAGTTTAATATTTCTTGTAGACAACCACACCAGATCACCCACATTCAGGTCCGGACCAGGCACACGTCTCTTATCAGCCACACGCTTATATTTCTCACTCATCTTTCTAAGATTACTCTGAATCTTTTGCCAAATGGTAGACAAAGACGAGGAAAATCTCTCCTCCTCAGGCAAACCAGAGGGAGCCCCTCCCGAGAATGTCCCAAACTGCGGATGGAACCCATATGCACCAAAGAATGGTGACTTATCAGAAGACTACTGACGACGGTTGTTCAGAGCAAACTCAGCAAGAGGGAGAAATGAACACCAATCCTCCTGGTTCTCTGCCACAAAACAGCGCAAATATGTCTCCAGATTCTGGTTGACGCATTCATTCTGACCATTCGACTGCGGGTAAAAAGCTGAAGAGAAGGACAGCCGAACCCCCAGGCGAGAACAGAAAGCCTTCCAGAATCTGGACACAAACTGCGTGCCTCTATCAGAAACAATATCCGAGGGAATGCCATGCAATTTAACAATATGGTCGACAAAAGCTTGCGCCAACGTTTTAGCAGTGGGTAAACCAGGGAAGGGTACGAAATGAGCCATCTTGCTAAAACGGTCCACCACCACCAGGATCACCGACTTCCCTGAGGAACGAGGAAGATCCATGATAAAGTCCATGGAGAGGTGTGTCCAAGGACGGGAAGGTATGGGTAACGGGAGAAGGGGACCTGAAGGCCGTGACCGAAGGGGCCTTAGCGCGAGCGCACGTCTCACAAGCAGCCACAAAACCCTTCACCGACTTACGAAGAGCCGGCCACCAAAATCTCAGAGCAATGAGATCTACCATGGCTCTACTCCCGGGGTGACCAGCAAGAACAGTATCATGATGCTCCTTGAAGAGTTTGTGACGTAACTCAGGAGGCACAAACAACTTCCCAGGAGGACAACGGGCAGGTACCTCAGTCTGGGCAGCCTGGACCTCGGCCTCCAAATCAGGATACAGAGCAGAAACAACCACCCCCTCCGCCAAAATGGGACCCGGGTCCTCAGAGTTTCCTCCTCCCAGAAAACAGCGAGAGAGAGCATCAGCCTTTACATTTTTGATCCCAGGGCGGAATGTAACGACAAAATTGAATCTGGAGAAGAACAGAGACCATCTGGCCTGTCTCGGATTCATACGCCTGGCCGACTCCAAGTACGCCAGATTCTTATGGTCGGTAAAAACGGTGATAGGGTGCCTGGCCCCCTCCAACCAATGGCTCCATTCCTCGAAAGCCAACTTGATGGCCAACAACTCTCTATCTCCCACATCATAGTTTCTCTCTGCCGGGGAGAGTTTTTTATAGAAAAAGGCACAGGGTCGCCACTTGGCAGGAGAAGGGCTCTGGGACAAAACCGCACCCACACCCACCTCGGAAGCATCCACCTCAACAATAAAAGGTAAGGAATCATCGGGATGCACCAAGACGGGAGCAGACACAAAACTCTCTTTAATCTTAGAAAAAGCTGCAAGCGCCTCCTCCGACCAAGAGGAAAAATCCGCCCCCTTTTTTGTCATGTCAGTGAGGGGTTTGACAACAGAGTAATAATTCAAAATGAACTTTCTGTAATAGTTCGCAAAACCCAGAAAGCACATCAATGCCTTCTGATTCTCAGGAAGCTCCCACTCCAGCACAGCACGGACCTTCTCCGGATCCATGCGAAAACCAGAAGCAGAGAGGAGAAAACCCAGAAATTGAATCTCCGATACCATAAAAACACATTTCTCCAGCTTGGCGTACAATTTATTCTCCCGCAGAACCTGAAAAAGATGATCCTGATGGGTCTGAACATCAGGGGAAAAAAATCAAAATATCATCAAGATACACCAATACAAATTTCCCCATTAAATGGTAGAAAATACTGTTAACAAAATGCTGAAAGACGGCCGGAGCATTCATCAGGCCGAAAGGCATAACAAGACTCTCAAAATGCCCGTCCGGAAGTGAGACCTTTGGCTCGCAACAGACTCCATGGGCCGGAGCAGAGCCCAATGCTTGAAGCTGAGTCATAGATTGACGGAGATCCGCTACCTCCAAAGAAAGACCCTGCATGCGGTCAACCAGGTCAGAAAGCGGATCCATGTAAAAAAAGGACGGTTTGGCGGATTATAATGTCACGGCTGTAAGTGAGCAACACACAGTGAATAGCGACTGACCGGACCCAAACTAGGGAGGATAAAGGGTGACCCCTGTCAGACCCTAAAAGCTCTCCCTAAGCTGCTAAGCCCATGTCCGGATCCAGATGGTGGATCGAGACATGCTCGCGTACCTTAGGCTGGTGACCACTGAAACCCCTACAATAGTGGAAGGGGCACGGCCACCGGTGCCCTGCTCAGTATATGGACGGAACCGGGGTCGCCTCGGATCCAGTCAGCAAAGAAACAGAAACACACAATGTCTGAACACTTAACTGAAGGAGTTGCGGCTGCAGTGAAAACAGATCCGAAGTCAGCAGACAATATCCGAAGTACTTGCTTCAGCAGAACACAGATCCAGTGAAAAGATATCACACAGGTGAAGTTACTCAAGCGAGAGATACAGCTCAAAGGAAAAGTATAATCCGCACCTCTACAAAGGAGGAGGGGTGATTTAAAAGGCAGCAAAATCAAACACAGGAGAGACAGCTGGGAGGAAGGAAACAGAAAATAAAGACCTCATCACAGGGGCGGAGAAACAGGGCAGAGGGAACTCCTCCAAGCTCTAGTAGGGACATAATCACAGGGGTGGAGAAACAGAGCTGTGAGAACGTCTCAAAGCTCTGGTAGTGACAGCAGCTGAGGCGCCATTTCCCTCTGTGGACAAATCATTTAACTCAGCAGATTAGGGAACAACAGAATATACACATCCCCTTAACCGGCTAAGGGGTGTGAGGTCCCCGTGCATCTCCACCTCCCTAGTGCCCAGGACATAGCATACAATTACATATACAGGAATGAATGAGATCCATTGCCACGTAGCTCGCAGCTAATAAGATGGTATAAAATGGTATAAAAGGACAGCTTTTGCCCGGTTTATAAGTTGCAGTATAGGTTAAATAATGGGCAGAAGACAACCATATAGGCAATGGTAATAGTGAGACAAACACTTAATAAGTGAGATTGGGAACAGTAGACATGACATACATATTAGAACTTATCAGGGCATAGTGGAGATCTAAACAGGTATGGTGTTACCGGTACTCTGTCCTAAGGGACGGACAGATAAACAAATTAAGGTGGAATTTCATCCTCAAGTGTCTTTAAGCTCCGCTTGGCGTTTCTTTGCCTGAGGGGATTTAAACTTCTTGACGACTCGCCACTCCTCAACTGTGGGCAAAGGCGGCATTTTGAAGTTTCCGGCTAGGGGTAGCCATGAGGGAATGTCCAGGGGGTTCCATTTGCAGGGCATCCCAGATTTTGGGAAGGTCATCCGGATGTCGGATTATGAATTATTTTCCATTAATGGTGGTACATAGGGCAGCGCAGGGGGTGTCTCTCTGAGAAGATCTGTTAGCGGCTTGAGTGCTCTCAGCTTAGCAAGAGTGCTTGCTGCTAGATCTTGAAAAAGCTACTTTCAAGCAGTATATCATCTTTGTCCCTGGTAGCTGTTAAGATGGCGGCTGTGTCCACAAAGCTAAGTAGGCCACATATGATATCGCGTGGCGGAGCATCTGGCGGTGGATTGGGCCTCAGGGCCCTATGGGCTCTCTCAATGAGCACTGCCTCTGCCCTCTCTTGGCCCAGTACTGAAAAAAAGATTTGACTGACCGTAGTGAGTATGTCTTCCTTCTGAATGATTTCTGAGACGCCCCTGATGCGTACATTCTTTCTCCGGCTCCTGTTCTCCTGGTCCTCCAGGTGCAGGAAAGCCATGTTTATCTGTTCACAGACCTCTTCAACATTGGTCTGTAGTGCACAGCTATGTTTGTTTAGCGCAGCGTGCGCGTCCTCTAGGGCTGCTACTCTGTGCCCCGTCTGTTTAATTTCTGTCTTTATAGCTGAAAGTTCTTTCAGGACAGGTTCAAAAGCGAGGGCCAGTGACTCCCTGAGGAAGGCTCTAGTGATCGGTATCGAGCCTTGCTTGCTGTGTGTCTCAGACATGGAGCAGGAACCTTCGTCATCAGAGTCTTCTGTGTAATTCACAGCAGCAGCGGCTTCCTGCACCATCTTGGATCTGCCTGCCGGCGAGGACATCTTCTTCTTTAGGTATTTGTCCAAGTCAGACTGTCCTCTGGAGTGTCTTGGAGTTACATGGGTCTCCTTAGACTTATCTTTAGTAAGTTTCCCCATAGTGGAGCGGAATGGGAACCCGTATATCAGCTTTGTTTAAGTGCTGCTGTGAGGAGCTCTTGGGTCAAGCGGCTATCTCCTGACGTGGCTAGCTCCGCCCCCCTTATCCGCAGTCTTGATGGTGATGTCGCAGTCATGGGCAAGTTCAACTAACGCCTGCCACTCCAACAAAGACATGTTGGGATGGCGAAACAGTTTTTCGGATGTGGCTTTCAAAGCGTGTACATCTCGTAACACAGATTCAACAAAAAAAAATCAATAGCAGGTGAAGAGACTGGAGGAGTAAAGTCACTTTTGTTAAATAATTCATAGTCTGATAGACCCAATTCAGAAGTCCTCAAATTCTCCCAACCCTTGGGATGCATAAAGATCCAGGCTTTGAGCTTAAGTCGTCGAAAGAATTGGTACAGGTCAGCATCTACCTGTAACCAATCCGTATGTACATTGGGACAAAAACTCAGGCCCTTTCTTAATACATTAAGTTGTACGGGAGATAAAACATGCGAGTAAATGTTAATTACCGTATTGGTCTCTACTGATTCTTCCTTCGCTGTGGTTTCTTGCTCTTGGTTCTTTTGGCATCTGTGTCTCCTGCTTCCCCCATGTCTGGTTGGCTTTTTTGTACCGGAATGGAGGGACCGTCTAAAATTCAGTTTCCAGTTATAAACAGTCCCATTATTATAATCAATAGCATCCCGTTGCCATTTAGTACATTTAGTGTCCTGAATATCTTTTTCAATTTTCTCATAAAATGGTTTGGATTTAGATGTCAAGTCCTGATATTCTTCCACAGATAACAATGAAGTCAAAGTAGCTTCCAACGTGTCTCTTTTTCCCTGTGTAGACATCAGAACTCCATATTGAGTAGTATGAGATCAAGTGAAAACTTGTTAGCAATAAGTTCATATTTCAAGCGGAAGCATTATCATGCATGTACATTGTTAGTTGTGAATGTGTGCACATCCCTCTCGGTATGTGCTGAACTTTGTAGTATTCACTAAGCATGGTAAGATGTAATTCTAAAGCAATAATACGTTTAGTCACATATTCCAGATTTTTCTTTGTGTCCAAAATACTAGGTGTGGATAAAAAAACAGCATCCCCTTCCAAGGCATTCATAATTCTATCAGCCTCATCACATGAATACGAAAAAATATCCGGTGAAAACATTTCCCCAGTAGGACTTTTTTTTTTTGGAGTAGTCATATTACAAAAGACAGAAAAAAAGGAAGAAAAGCGTGCCCGCTCCAATCGATTCAATATAGATAAATGTAAAAAGAAGGGCGGCACAGCAGAAAAATATATAGAAATGTGACATCATCAATATATGGAGCCACATAATAAAATGATGTTATTTTTACCACACAGTGAACGCTGTAAATGAATTTCACAAAATAATGTTAAAATAGCTTTTTTTTTATCTTTCCCAGTACTATCCTTGTCCGTTATGCGGACAATAACAGGACGTGTTCTATCTTTTTGCGGAACGGAAATACAGACATATGTAAAACTGAATGCACACAGAGTAACTTCCTTTTTTTTTGTTGACCTATTAAAGTGAATGGTTCTGCATACGGTCCGCAAAAAAAATTGAACGGACACGGGAAGAAAATATGTTCATGTGCATGAGCCCTTAAGAGGTTAATATGCTTGTATACAGCACTCTGCTGACTTTGGAGTTTTCATTAGCTGTAAGCAACAATCATCCACATTAAAATAAATAAGTGCTTGAAATGGATGAATCTGTGTGTAATCTATACATATAAATAAGGAAGTATATATGTACAGTCCTGGTTTAAGACCACTTGAAAAATGGCAAAAAGTAATATTTTACATTGTTGGATCTTAACAAGGTTCCAAGTAGAGCTTCAACATGCAACAAGAAGAAATGAGAGTGAGACAAAAAAAAATTTGAGCATTCAATTAATTTAAATTAACGATTAAACTGAAACACGCTGTTTTTCAGCTGATCCAAATTTTAAGACTGATCCAAATTTTAAAAGGCCAAATCTGTTCAAAGATGTGGATTCATTGTCATTTTCTGTCAGGTAGTCACACGTTCTGATGGAAAAGACCAAAAAACTCTCTCTTTTTGAATGTGGTCGGGTGTCTCACAGCTCGCCATCGCTGCTGAGGTGGGACGCAGTAAGACAGTCATTTGGAATTTTTTAAATGATCCTGAGGGTTATGGAACAAAAAAGTCAAGTGGAAGACCCAAAAAAATGTCATCAGCACTGAGCCGGAGGATCCAATTGGCTGTCAATCAAGATACTGGACGATCCTCGACCCAAATTAAGGCCCTTACTGGTGCTGACTGCAGCCCCATAACCATCAGACGGCATCTGAGACTGAAGGGCTTCAAAAACAAAAATTTGCCCTGCGCTAAAAATCTAAAAGTCTTTCTCTTCATATCCCAACTGCCATACAAACGGTCACATGTCCCTTATCAGCCAATAGAAGCTCGCAGGCCCCTAGTCTCCACATACACACAGTTTTACTCTAGGTTTCCATAACAACCCAGCCATTTTTCTTCACTGCTGCAGGTCAGATTTAAAGGGGCAGGGCGCTATGCATGACACTGTTAAGGGAGTGGAGTGCTGTGGAGGTCACAGTTCAGGGGCAGGTAGGGTGCCATTCAAGCCACCCTCAAAAGACAGACTTAAAAACCCCACCCCCAGGACCCACTAAGCCACGCCCCCGCCCCCTCCCACTCCACAGCCGACGGGGTTTAAAGGGACACTGACAGGGCCAATAAGCATATTGAGGTATATATATGTCAGTACAGGTCTTATAATGGGTATTACAATCATATAAGTATCCCCCCTGTCCACATTATACATACAGTAAACTTTAAGTTTTATAACCTGCTCCAACGGTCTTCAATCTGCCCAAGGGGCGGCGTTTCACCTCTCTTGCGCCCAGCCAGCCTCTCCCAACTGCCGCTTTGAAGCGCCGCCCAGCTCATGAATATTTTCAGTTTGCTGGGCGGCTTCTGCGGTCCCCGCTCTGAAGCGCTGCGCTGAACAGTGCCCTGCGCATGCGCCGCATCTTGTGAAGTCGGGGACAGTAAGCGCCGCCCAGCGAAGTGAATATTGTTGAGCTGGGCGGCGCTTACTGTACCGGACTTCACAAGATCCGGCGCATGCGCCGGGCACTGTTAAGCGAAGCGCTTCAGAGCGGGGACCGCAGAAGCCACCCAGCAAACTGAATATTCATGAGCTGGGCGGCGCTTCAAAGCGGCAGTTGGGGAGGCTGGCTGGGCGCAAGAGAGGTTAAACGCCGCCCCTTGGGCAGATTGAAGACCGTTGGAGCAGGTTATAAAACGTAAAGTTTACTGTATGTACAGTATAATGTGGACAGGGGGGATACTTATATAATTGTAATACCCATTATAAGACCTGTAGTGCCATATATATATACCTCAATATGCTTATTGGCCCTGTCAGTGTCCCTTTAAACAAATTAAGGTAAAAATCTACTTCTGTCAGCTGCAGGGGTGAGAGGGAGGGTGATTTTTTCCCTTCAGCTCACGCTCACACAGTACTGCTGTCTGAGAGTGAGCTGTTAAAAAGAACATCCCTGTGTCCGTCCAGGTCCTGCGGCGAACGGAGGACAGGGAGTCTAAAAGCTGGACTGTCCTCTTTAAAACCGGACCTCTGGCCACCCTAGGGGCAGGCTGCTGTGGAGGTCACAGTTAAGGGGACGGTCCGCTATGGTGGTCAGTGTTAAGGGGCGGGGTGCTGTAGAGGTCACTGTTAAGGGGATGGGGTGTTGTGGTAATCACTGTTAAGGAAATGGGGCACTGTGGAGGTCACTAATAAAGGGGCGGCCACTGTGGAGGTCACTGTTAAGGGGCGGGATGCTGTCCAGGTTTCTGTTAAAGGGGCAGGCTGCTGTGGAGGTCACTGATAAGGGGGCGGGATGCTGTGAAGGTCACTGTTAAAGTGGCGGACATGGTGGAGGTCTCTGTTAAGGGGAAAGGAAACTATAACGGTCACCGTTAATGGGGCGGCCCGCTATGGTGGGGCAGGGTGCTGTATAGGTCACTGTTAAGGGGGCGTGTGTTGTGGAGGTCACATTTTAAGGGAACAGAGCTCTGTAGAGATCACTGTTAAGGGGGCGGGTTCTGTAAATGTTACTGTTAATGGTACAGGCCGCTGTGGAGATCACTGTTGAAGGGGCGGAGTACTGTAGATGTCACTGTTTTTGTGGATACTGTCGATATTTTTTAACGACACACACAAACATTAAATGAAATAGATGAAATCTACCCGTGCGAAGCCGGGTCCTTCTACTAGTCTATATATATAAAAAAGGACATATATATGTGTATATGTATGATCACTCAAAAACGCAACCATCAATTTCAACGAAACCTGGTATATACATCCCTTGCTACCTGGAAAGAAATCTTGTGGGGGTCACAGCTCTCTAGGACTTACCGTTCCAATACAAGCCTGCAAGTCTTTCTCTTCATCTCCCAACTGCCATACACAGGGTCACATGTCCCTTAGCGGCACTGTGGAATTGTGCATTGCACTCTGGGGCAATGAGGATGGCACATGGGGGCACTGGATTTCATTGGGGCACAGTGGATGACACATAGGCGAAATTGATGGCACAAGGGGGTAATGGATGGCACAATGGGGGAACTGGATGGCACAAGGGGGGCAATAGATGGCACAAGGGGGGCAATTGATGGCAAAAAAGGGGCACTGCATGGCACTAGGGGCACTGGATGGCACTGTTATGGGGCACAGTGGATGTCACTGTTATGGGGCACTGTGGATGTCACTGTTATGGAGGGCACTGAGGATGTCACTGTTATGTGGGCACTGTTACTGTCACTGTTATGGGGGCACTGTTACTGTCACTGTTATGGGAGCAATGTGGATGTCACTGTTATGGGGGCACTGTGGATGTCACTGTTATGAGGGGACTGTGGATGTCACTGTTATGAGGGGACTGTGGATGTCACTGTTATGAGCACTGAGTATAAGTAATAGGGCTCGTTCACAGAACTGTATCTGTTTTGCGGTCTGCAAGTGGTGGATCCACTATATAAGGTTACTGTCCGTGTGCGATTCACATTTTTTTGCAGTCCCATTGAGTTCTATGGGTTTTAAATCTGCATTATGAGGACCAGAATAGGACATGTTCTATCTTTCACAGAACTGACATATGGATGTGGAAAGCACAGGGACGTCATCAGTGTGTTTTTTACACCTGTATGTCAGTTCCAGTAAAGACAGAACATGTCCTATTCTGGTCCTCAAAATGAAGACCTCAAATTCCTGGAACTAAATGAGACTGCAAAAAATGTGGATCACAAAATGGATACGGTCGTGTGCACACCCTCGAGATAGTGAGGGAAGATCCTATGGACTGTCAGTGATGGGATTAGATACACAGCTCAGCAGGCTGTATCACACAGGATAGGATTAGATACAGATGTGTTTGGATACGCTTGCTGATTCAACTTGTTTTTCACACTCTGGAGATAGTGAGGAAAGAGCCTGCAGACGGTCAGTGACTCATTGGACTCCTTGCTTGAATTCCATACATTCCTCACTTCCATCTACCCAGAACTACAGTTTACCATTCACTACCATTCTGACTCAATCAATTTTCTAGACACAAATCAAATCAAATCAAATCAGCTTTATTGGCAGGACTAAATACATTTTAGCATTGCCAAAGCAAGTGGGAAATAATTGGGTAGGGTTGGGGGTGGGGACACGTCCAGGGTGGGGGTATAGGAGTCCATGGTATATCAGGCTCCTCTCAGTCTATGGCAGGCAGTAATATATTGTGCTGCTATGGCCGTTGTGTTCTCCTCTTCCCCCAGCAGTATGGAGAGTCTCTCTTCCTCCTCCATGGAAGTGAAGTCTGGGCAGAGATCAGACAGTCTCCTGAAGTGAGTCTCTCTCACTGCTGAGTATTTGGGGCACCGCAGCAGGAAATGAGCCTCATCCTCCACGGCCTCCTGGTCGCACTGCTGGCAGTCTGCTCTCCCTGGGCATGTTCCTCTGTCGATGACGCCCGGATTCAATGAGCAGGCTGTGGGCGCTCAGTCTGTACCGGCTCAGGATCTGTCGGTCTTTTGGATTGGGGAGTTTCTCCAGATATGGGGCCAGTTTGTACTCCCTCTGCAGGCTTTGGTATACTGTCAGCTTCTGGGATGTTCTTATGTCGTTCCTCCAGACGCTAATATACTCCTCTTTGTACTTGTGTATCGTCCTCTGGATTTCGCCCTTTGTCAGGCTATATTGGTTGGTGGCTTGGGCAGGCTGGGTTTGGGTGACTTGTTGCAGGGTGCTTTGTTTTTCTGGGGCTTCTTGGTGTAGCAAGGCTTTGTGATGGTAGGAGCTGGGACTGCTGCTATGCAGATGGGATCTGAATGATAGCGCCCTCTTCTGTACAGCAAAGTAGAGTGGGAATCTGCCCAGTTCTGCTCGACAGGCGCTGTTTGAGGTGCCCCTGTGGACCTGGAGAAAGTGTTTGCAGATGTGGCGAGGTTGGTTTCGCCAGTGTTTTGGAGGGGGCTGTTTACCAGCCTCCTGCCCTGGGATAATGGTCCCTTAAGTTATTGGGTCTTAAGGCACTTGGGACTGAGCCCTCTGTCCCTGGATTGCATCATTTGCCTTACTTGCTTGTATGAAGCACATGGTGAGAACAATAGACAGCGGCCATTTTAACTCACAGACACTGTTCTGACTTTTCAACACGGTGCTATCTTGCCTGTATTTGGTGCACAGAGACATCATTCAGTAGTTTGAAACTACCAAACAGGGGACACATTTATTAGTGACTATTTTCGGTATAACTTGTATTTTTCAGTGTAACTGTATCTTCCAAACTACTGAACGGATGTGGGTGAATTTTGGACATGTGGTTCACCCAGATCCCCCGGTTCCTAGGATATATTGGTTATGGGGTTATTGCATGTTTTGGGGTTCCTGTGATATGTTTTATAAAACTGTATTTCTCTGCCTTTGATAATTATATTCGTCATTGTGTTCAATGGTCATCATCGGCAGAGGGGAGGATTTTGTGTGGGTGTGTTTCTATTGTCCCATTGTGTGTTTAAATGGTGATGTCTGTCTTGTTGTCTCCACATGTGTATTGGTGATCTCCCTTTTGTCCTGAGAGATAATTGGATTGTCTTCGGTCGTCTCCGGGACAGAGAGGAGGAAACCATGATGCATTGTGGGGATATGTTGTATCTGTCCTGTGTCGCAGTCTCCCTTCTGGTCCCCTAGGGGGCGGGAACGATTGGTTGCTGTATTTACATTGCGTGTGTTGTGAATTACTGATTGGTTGGATTTCAAAACCCTGTGGGCAGTATTATGTTTGGTTTTTATCAATAAAAGAGGCTGTACTTGAAGTACAGTCAGAGCACTGCTTGACCCTCAACACGGAGCCTTGTCTCGTTATTGGGGGGATTCCATGTATGCTGTTGGAGACTGATTGCCAGGAGTGTAAGCCGACTGAATGCTTTTCCTGTTCGTCTGCTGACAGCTATTTGCGAGGTTCCAGTTTGGAGTGCTATTTTGTATCCAGTTCGGGAGGTTGGTGTTCTGCAGTAGCTGTGCCTGTCTCTCGGAAAGGGGCATATCGCCTAAACGGATTTTAACCCCTTGTCTGCTGAAACGGTCCGTTACATTGGTGGCAAGCAGCGGGATCGTTCCTACAGCCAGAAGGACAGCTACAGGAGACACCATTTCTTTGGATTCTACAATTTAAGGGCAACGCATGTCCCAGTACAGCGACCCTAAAAGCACCAGGATGGAACCAGCAGTGTTATACGAGGAGGAGGACCTGGATGGCCGGGATGCACTAAGGAAAGGCATCTGGTACCAGGCCCTGGATAATGTACAATACCAGCGAGGTGAGAGTCTCCCCAGTGAAGAGCAGCGGTTGCAGAAGCAAGTGGCCCTGCGGATGTCCTTCCTGGGAGAGCAGCCCCTGGAGGAATGGGTGAAGGAACTAGAGCACCGGGTATGGCAGGAGCTATGGCTGGAGGATGCCTACCAGGTGCTTTGGTGGTATGTGGCACAGTTTATACCCTGGACAGCTGAGCATGACAAGCCAGAGGGAGAGGAGTTTGATGGTCCTGGCTTGTTATGGAAGTCCTTTGCAGAGCCTGATTTCGGGAGCCCTGCACAGTCCAGACTTCAGGACATTTTCTATGAGAGGGAGGCTAGGCATGAATAGGATGACCCCCATGAGGTAGAGCAAGACCTGACTCACCTAGCAACCCTGGAGTGGGAACTGGAGCAGGACTACCGAGATCTCTTCCACTCCATTGGGAAGGCTCAGCAGGACAGCAAGAAGTCAGACCCAGGTCCAGAGCCCTTCAGCTGGGAGGATATTGTGGATGTTTACTGGGAAGAACCCCAGGTGGCCGGTGGAGATGGGACCGAGGTCTCTCCACCGGTCCTGCAGGGAATTGGGAGCCTAGTCTCCATTCCCCAGCGGCAGGCTGAGTTACAGGGGGCAGAGGTAGTTGTTCCTGCCCCCCAGCAGCAGCATGATTTTTTGGGAATTGGGAGCCGAGTCTCCATTCCCCAGCGGCAGGCGGAGTTACAGGGGGCAGAGACAGTCGGTCCTGTCCCCCAGCGGCAGAGTGTCCTACAGGGAATAGAGAGTCCAGTCTCCTTTCACCAGCAGCAGGACACTGTATTGGGAGTGGAGGCGGTCGGTCGCCCTCCCCAGCGGCTGTAAGTATGTATGGGAGAGGAGCTCGTTACCCCCTCTCCCCAGCGGCAGCTTAACGCACCAGGGGGAGACAGTAAGCCCCACAACTGTGCAGATGGGACCGTGGTCTCTGCACTTACAGAACAGGGGGTAGGGACAGTTGTTCCTGCCCCCCAGCAACCGGGCTGTTTAGCCAAAGGGGAGACAGTCGGTTTCCCCCTCCAACAACCAGACTCCAACCAGGCTTCTTCTTCCATGGTAGCGCTGGTACCAGGGCAGAGTCCCGCTGATCCCTGCCCACAAAGCAACCTCCACTCCAAGCCAGGGAGCAACTCAGAGACCGGAAGTACCAGCTAGAAATATAATCTTGGTGGATTCACTGGACAGAGACAGGCTACGAAATTCAGCAGGTCCAGTATTGGGTTGTGGGTGGGCTGCCAGACTAACTCAGGTACCGACCGGCGTGAGGTCAGGTATCTGGTTAGTCTTCCCTGGGGGGGGCGGGGGGGGGGGGAAGTGTGGCGAAACGAACCTCGCCACAGTGTTTTGGAGGGGGCTGTTTACCAGCCTCCTGCCCTGGGATTATGGTCCCTTAAGTTATTGGGTCTTAAGGCACTTGGGACTGAGCCCTCTGTCCCTGGATTGCATCATTTGCCTTACTTGCTTGGATGAAGCACATGGTGAGAACAATAGATAGCGGCCATTTTAACTCACAGACACTGTTCTGACTTTTCAACATGGTGCTATCTTGCCTGTATTTGGTGCACAGAGACATCATTCAGTAGTTTGAAACTACCAAACAGGGGACACATTTATTAGTGACTATTTTCGGTATAACTTGTATTTTTCAGTGTAACTGTATCTTCCAAACTACTGAACGGATGTGGGTGAATTTTGGACATGTGGTTCACCCAGATCCCCCGGTTCCTAGGATATATTGGTTATGGGGTTATTGCATGTTTTGGGGTTCCTGTGATATGTTTTATAAAACTGTATTTCTCTGCCTTTGATAATTATATTCGTCATTGTGTTCAATGGTCATCATCGGCAGAGGGGAGGATTTTGTGTGGGTGTGTTTCTATTGTCCCATTGTGTGTTTAAATGGTGATGTCTGTCTTGTTGTCTCCACATGTGTATCGGTGATCTCCCTTTTGTCCTGAGAGATAATTGGATTGTCTTCGGTCGTCTCCGGGACAGAGAGGAGGAAACCATGATGCATTGTGGGGATATGTTGTATCTGTCCTGTGTCACAGTCTCCCTTCTGGTCCCCTAGGGGGCGGGAACGATTGGTTGCTGTATTTACATTGTGTGTGTTGTGAATTACTGATTGGTTGGATTTCAAAACCCTGTGGGCAGTATTATGTTTGGTTTTTATCAATAAAAGAGGCTGTACTTGAAGTACAGTCAGAGCACTGCTTGACCCTCAACACAGAGCCTTGTCTCGTTATTGGGGGGATTCCATGTATGCTGTTGGAGACTGATTGCCAGGAGTGTAAGCCGACTGAATGCTTTTCCTGTTCGTCTGCTTGGAGTGCTATTTTGTATCCAGTTCGGGAGGTTGGTGTTCTGCAGTAGCTGTGCCTGTCTCTCGGAAAGGGGCATATCGCCTAAACGGATTTTAACCCCTTGTCTGCGGAAACGGTGCCGTTACAGCAGAGTTTTAGGTGGAATAGTTCTGTTGGCCCAGAGTCCCACTTTGCCCAGTCTGGGTATGTGTCTGGGCCCCAGACTTCGCTGCCATACAGAGGGATTGGGGCGATGATGGTGTCAAGGATTTTAAGCCAGATGGTCACTGGTTCTTTAAGGTGATACAGACGCCTTCTGATGGCATAGAAGATTTTGCTCGCCTTGTCTTTCAGTATTTCCATGGCTTTCTTAAAACTCCCTGATTGGCTGATTTCTAGGCCCAGGTAGGTGTAGCTGTCTGTTTCTGAAATTGGACAGTTGTTTAGCAGGAAGGGAGGACGCCCAGCTGCTTTTCGATTTCTTTTCTGGAACACCATGATGTTGGTTTTCTTTGGATTGATGGGCAGTGCCCACGTGTTACTGAACTTCTCCAGGATTTTCAGGTTATCATGGAGACCTTTCTCAGTTGGCGATAGTAGCAGAAGATCATCTGCATAAAGGAGAAATTTCACCTCAGTGTCATGGAGGGTGAGACCAGGTGCTGTGGAGGACTCCAGAGCCGCCGCCAGCTTATTGATGTAGATGTTAAACAGGGTTGAACTGAGGCTGCAACCCTGTCTGACTCCTCGGCTCTGCTGGAAATAAGCCGTTCTCCTCCCATTTACCTTCACGCTGCATCTGTTCTCAGTGTAGGAGCTTCTGTTGACATCATATGTTTTTCCTCCTATTCCGCTTTCAAGACGTTTCAGGAATAGGCCCGGATGCCACACTGAGTCAAAGGCCTTCTTAAAGTCCACAAAGCAGGCATAGATCTTTCCCTGCTTTGTATTGTGGACATGGCTCTTGATGAGGCTCTGCAGGGTGTAGATGTGGTCAGTGGTGCGGTGGTTTGGTATGAAGCCTGCTTGGCTTCTGCTGAGGATGTTGTGCTGGGTGAGGAAGCTGAGGATCCTCTTATTCAGGATACTGCTGAGGAGTTTTCCCAGGTTGCTGCTGACACATATCCCTCTATAGTTGGCTTGGTCATACCTGTCTCTGTATGGGGGTGATGATGCCCTGGTTCCAGCTCTGGGGGAAGTAGCCGGCACTCAGCACAACATTGTAGAGTTTTACTAATGCGGCCTGGATACCTGGCTGGCTGTATTTGATCATTTCTGGCTTTTTTACTCTTTATCATTGAGATCCTCTCTGTTATCTCCTGCAGCGTGATCGGTGTGTCTAGAGGGTTTTGGAAATCTTTGATTTTTTCCTCCATATCCTTCAGCTTTTTCGTGATTTCTTTTTGTTCTGGGCTTTGATCCTCCCTCGAAATGGCTTTGTACAGGTCCTTGAGGTACTGGAGCCAGATGTTGCCGTTTTGGATGTGGAGGTTAGTGTTCTTGCTGGTTCTGTCCATCTGCTTCCATAGTTCCCAGAAGCAGTTGTCCTGGAGAGCGTCTTGGAGTTGGAGGAGCTTTGTTGAGATGTTGCCTTGCTTTTTCTTTCTGAGGGTATTTTTGTATTGCCTTTGTATGTTGTTGTAGGCTTCCCTCAGACTGGGGTTGTTCGGATCTTGGTGTTTCCTATTTGAGGCCATTCTTAGCGCCTTCCTTATATCTTTACACTCCCGGTCAAACCAGCTGTTGGGTTGTTGCTTTTTTGGCCTTCTGTTGCATCTTTTGAGGTCAGACATTTCCGCCATGGTGCAAAGTATATTATTAAAGTCCCTTACCGCGAGATTTACTCCTTCTGGATTCAGCTCATATACTTTCCTATGGAAGTTATGGAGCATCTCCTGGATCTCTGTGCTGTTTATGGTCTCCATATACTTTGGGGCTGACATCTTGGACCATTTAAAAGATGGAGGTAGGCTGAAGAGGCCGGTCTGCTGAGGTGTTTGTGCTGGTAGTTTACTTGTGGATTTTATGTATAGGAGCAGTTGGTTGTGGTCTGACAGGTGTGTCTGTGGGATGATTATGAAGCTACTAACATTTTTGGGGTCCATATCTGTGATGGCATAGTCTACCACACTGTTGCCTACATGGGAGTTTAGGGTATATCTACCAAGAGAGTCTCCCTTGGTGCGGCCATTGAGAATATGAAGTCCGAGGCTTCGACATAAGTTCAGCAATGTTCTGCCACTTTTGTTTACTGTGCTGTCATAGCTGTTCCTCTCGGTGTGTACTGAGCTGTCACAGTCAGTGTCTGCTCCGAATATATAGACATTTCCGTCAGTTGTCAGGTAGTCTCTCTCCCTCCCTGTTCTTGCATTGAGGTCTCCAAAGATCAGAACATTGCCCAGGGCCTGGAAATGGGCGGTTTCCCTCTGTAGGATCTCAAAGCTGTCGGGATTGAAGTATGGAGACTCTGGTGGAGCTATGTATGCTGCACAGAGGTAGACGTCAGCCGGAGAGGTGAGGATGGAGCGGGCTATCCTTACCCAGATGAAGCTGTCTCCTCTCTTTACTGGTCTGATCTGCTCATGGAGCTCCTCTTTATACCAGACTAATATTCCTCCTGAGCTCCGGCCCAGCTTGACGTTTTTCTTTTTTAGAGCAGGGACAGAGATCTCCCTGTATCCGGTGGGCACCATGGATTTAGTCTCTGTTTTAGTCCACGTTTCTAGGAGGATCTGTCACTAAATTACCTACCGATCTACAGATTGTAACAGCCTGCTGCACTTCTCCAGTTTTCATTCTTCCAATACTAAAAAGTCTCTCCCACATTCTCAATTTGAACGGATACGCCGCATAGTTAAAACAGTCCCACTTCAACAAACCAGAATAACGGAAATGAAACAGCGATTTCTAGCGCAAGGATATCAACAACACATTCTTCAAGAAACAGTTAAACCTAGATCAGACAAACAGACAGGAGTAACTAATAGGATACCCTTTGCTCATACCTTTCACCCAAGTGCCAATAAGATAATTAATAGCATTAGGAATCACTGGCCCCTTCTACAAAAGGCCTATCCTGAAATTGCCGAGTTTAAAAACCCTATATTATCTTGCACGCGCCGTCCCAAGAATCTACGGGACCTAATTGTGAAGGCTGACATAGGCCCCTCTAAGACCACCCTGAGACAGACATTCACGCAGAAACCTAAGACAGGAACATTTCCATGTATACGTTGCCTCCAGTGCTCAAATGTATTAAAAGGACCTCAATTCTATCACCCTCAGTCAGGTAGAAGCTTTCCCATCCGTGGCTTCTTTACGTGTGAAACCAATTTCGTGGTATATCTATTAAAATGTCCCTGTGGTAAGATATACGTAGGAGAGACAACCCAAAAGATACGTGATCGTCTGTGCTAGCATAAATCAGACATCAGACAACAGAATCTACTACTTCCAGTACCAGCACACTTTAAGTCAGCAGGTCACAATCTATCACAATTAAAATATCAAGTGATTGAACAGGTGACACTGAGTCGGAGGGGAGGTGATAGAATCAAATTGTTAAAAATGAGGGAAGCATACTGGAGCCACACGCTTGATAGTCTGGAACCAAAGGGATTAAATAGGGAATATGAAATTCACAGCCTCATCTAAGTCATCAATTATGCACAATATGATGGACGGAGGTACAATATAAGGAACTATTCACCAATATCCTAATTTTTGGTATTCCGTACACCCCTGTCCCTGTCTTCCACTATATCTATATAATCTGGTATGTGATTTATATACCTCTATACCTTATACCGTATATCTATGCACGTGTTAGCATGTGGAAACATAACTTCCAATCACTGACAAGTATCTGGTGTTAGGTGTACGTTCCACCATCAAAATTAAGCGTAAGGAACGCTATGAAAATTAGATAAAACTAATACTTTATTGTTTCACAAAAAGAAGGGGGAAGGGGAGGGGAAACCTACAACCTATATTAAAATTCTAGAACACCACCTAACCACAAGTATGAGTCGGATCAAGATGGCGCATGAAACAGCATGGCGCGGTACCGCTCAAATGTGGATAGGGTCACTAGAAAGTCCACTACTGGAGCGTTAATAGAGGCTGCACCACTAGGCCAGCCGGCCATGATGGATAAACTCAGCCAGAAGTGTGCACCGTGATACTGACAAGGTGCTCTGCTCAAAAAACAGCTTGGTGTGCCCTGGACTAAATTTAATGAGCTAATCTATTGATAAACATCTGCCCGTATAAACCGACATTCGTATGCTGGATATAGAAGTGACAAAAACGGCGACTGTACATTAACCGGCACTGTGGTATTGGAGGAACCAGGGTGAAGATTATATGATGGTATATGGTCCAGTGTATTAATAACAGTATTGATTGCAAATAAGATGACGCGGCAGGGACGGGGGAGAGCCCTGTCACATCTCCGATTACAGGTGGTGCTTGTGGTGACTTGGCGAATATTCACAGGAACCCCTTAATGCCTACAAAGAGCTGCGTTCATTTAGTCCATATTATTAGAGTACAGGGATCAAGAAGAATCATGAAAAATCATGCCCTAATATTCCACCCGTTGCACTGCATATGGTAATTTAAAAGAAACCATATATGCAGGGATTCAGAGAAAACAAGCAAAAGAGTTGTACTCATTCAGTCCCTGAGGTTGGAGTGCATGCAAGCGGTAGATCCACTGTGTCTCTTTTTGTAATAGTCGCCTATCAAAGTCACCTCCTCTTGGGGATCTTCTCACCACCTCGACAGCCTGAAATTTAATCACATCCGCATTACCACCATGTAAAGTGGATATGTGTCTCGCAATGGGAGTATCAGCACCTTTGCAGATGTCATTAAGATGCTCTGTGATTCTTCTGCGGAATTCCCTAGTGGTTTTGCCCACATACTCTTTTCCACAAGTACAAGTGGCCAAATATACCAACCCCCTCGTCTTGCAATTGACAAAGGATCTGATGGTAAATGTCCGCTCAGTGACACTGCAATTAAATGCAGAGCCTAACTGGATGGCGGGACACGCCACGCACCCTCCACAACGGAAGGTCCCTTTGAGGTTGGTACTCAACCAAGTGGTAGTGGTAGGTGTCACGAACTATGGATCCGATCGCTCCGGATCCCACAGCTGTGACGTAGTGGTCTGTGACGGAGTCTGCGCACACACAGAGCCCTCACGTGACCGGGGTATTACCATTCGGCTAACACCCCCCACTACACTTTGGTAACTGCCACCACGTGGGTTCCCGGTCCACGAGTCGACTATCCGGGTCATTCACTATCACACAGATCAGTGGATGAACCGGATATCACTTGACCAACCGCAGTCAATCACCCCCAGCTACAATTCCTAAATGCAATTTAACTAACTACCTGGTAACGTCTCTTCAAAGGCAAGGTACATTGTTCAGCAGCTTAGAATATGGAAGACTTGGCTATTTAGATTTTATAATCTTTAATAAGCGGTAAAAAGCAGTGCATACAAATCTAATGAAAATGACTATAAATCTACAGAATAATAATAACAATATAAATAATCACGACAGTTCAAATGAAAGGGAAAAAGATGAAAGAATACTTAGTTTCTCTGGAGGGTTTCAGATGGTCGTTCATATGTCCTTTTTGAATCCTTGCAAACGCCTTTTCAGTATGTATCAGGGGAGACCCTCAAAGTTCTTCTGATACAGGGATATGCTGTCAATGTCCAATTAAGTGTCTGGTGATGTTCCATGGGTCTCTCTCCTCTGTCCTTGTGCATGGATTTTTATGAACTCTCCCATGGGCAGGAGACTTACTCCTGTCAGCCAATGGCAGCAGAGTGACTGTGAAGCTTAGGGATTGGCCCCCAAGTGTTTTATGACCCCATCAAAGTTCAGTTCCTACAATGAGGATTATACTTAAGCTCGTATCTCCCTGATACATCGGCATATTTTTATACAGAATACATATTTGCGATCCTTATTTATTTACCTACAGAATGAGACCACACACGGTAATGCTGGGACCTGTAGTTCTTCTACCACCCATAGGTCAGCTACGGAATCACATCCTCTAGTCATATTTGATACCCAATTAACCACAATACTCTATAGAGCCTGGATCTGGTGTCAGAAAGGGCATAAGTTGATTCATAAATGAAATATGAAAATGGACTGGTTTTATGCCCAGAGCTAATTAAGGGCTATTAGCTCTCCTCAAACCAGACCTGGAAATTAATGACGTCACGCTCCAGCCAGGCTTGACAGCGAGCTGATCTTATCTTAAAGAACAGGATGAGCTGGGCCTGGTATAGCTTTTATGACCTTTTATAGCCGGCCTCAAAGAGTAGTGGTAATAAAAGTGTCCATCTATATCATAGGTGACCCAGGCTTCGGGAAGATGAGAGTTCACAGTTTTTTTTTTACATATGCCAGAAGCATATAAGATGGCTACCCAGAGGAATTATGTATGTATGCCGGCACAGTAGGGGCCTGAAAGAAGCTGTGGACCAGACGATCTCTCAAATTGCGTCCACATCTATACGTTATAAGAGGTGTATCGCCTACCATATGTGCAATATCGGGGTCCGATTTTAAAATCCCCCAGTAGGTCGTCAGTAACTCTCTTACTGTATTATTTGCTTCATCATAAGTGGCCACAATGCGCAGTTGTTCTGATTCAGATGGTCCTGATTTAGATGTGAGCAAGGTATCCCGATTCAAGGCCAGCGAGTGTTGGTAAGCCTTACCTAACACATGTTGCGGGTACCCCCTGCTTCTAAATCTGGTCTGTAAGTCATTTGACGCCATTCTAAAATCAGACATACTGAAACAATTGCGCTTTACTCAAAAGTATTGGCCTTTAGGAATTCCCCTCTTCAGGGGCAACGGGTGGCAACTGTCCCACCTAAGGAGACTATTCGTGGCAGTCTCCTTACGAAATAGCTGTGTACCAATGTTGCCATTCGTGTCCCTGAAGATAGTCAGATCAAGGAACGTGATTTGTGATTCCTGGATCTCTGATGTAAAGAAAAGTCCCATCGTGTTATAATTCAGGTCCGTAACAAAGCTATTAAAATCATCTACACTTCCTGACCACAAAATCAGCACATCATCGATGTAACGTAACCACAAATTAATGTGGTCAGCCCATCTCTGGTTGTTCCCACCAGCCCAGGTAGAGATTAGCGAAGGTGGGGGCACATGGGCTCCCCATCGCCACTCCCCTGAGCTGGTGGTACATACGGTGATCAAAAATAAAAAAGTTGTGTTCAATAATGAATTTCATCAGTTCAAGAACAAATTCGTTATGCTGCCAGCAATGGATGCCACGTTGGTTTAAAAATGAGGCCACAACTCCACACCCTTTTTCGTGAGGTATGGAGCTGTAAAGGGCCTCCACATCCAGACTGGCCAGCATGACGTTCTCACCAATATGGATCCCCTCCAATTTTTTAATCACATCCATAGAATCACGTACATACGAGGATAGGGCCACCGCAAACGGTCGCAGAATCCTATCCACGTATGTACTGATTGGATGTGTCAGACTCCCAGTCCCAGAGACGATAGGACGTCCCTTTAATGGTGCAAGCCCCTTGTGTACCTTGGGCAATCCGTAAAAACAAGGGATCTGGGGATGTTTGGGGAACAAAAAATCTAACTCCGTCCGACTGATCAGGTCATGATCCTGTGCTACATCCAGAAGACTCTTCAATTTTTTCCTAAATATTTCAATTGGATTTGTCTCTAGCACACGATAACATGAATTGTCACTAAGAATGCTGAGGCACATGGCCTTATACTGTTCACAATTCATTACAACAATGTTACTTCCCTTGTCAGATGGTTTAATGACAAGGGAATTATCACGCTCCAGAGAGAGTGGGGACAAACTCATGCTTCATGCATGCGACTTGTATTACGCCCACACTGCAGCTGAGGTCTGTGGCATCCCAGCCCTCTGCAGTTGATGAGCAGTTGCTATCAAGCCATTATTTGCTCAATCCAGCTAAGTCTAGTGTCCCTTGATTCGTGCTTGTAGGGCCAGCACTCAGACATCTGGTTCACCACTGAACAGATGGTTCTTATGAGGTCGGTTTATACGGGCAGATGTTTATCAATGGATTAGCTCATTAAATCTAGTCCAGTGCTTGCTAACAGTGGGGGGTGTTAAGAGGTGCACCTAAGAGGTTCATCCTTAGCCATGCTTTCCAGCCTGAAGGGCATCCTCTAAAGTCATTAGGTCAATGGATACTTTCCCCCCAGTTTGGAGCACACATGAAGGTACAGTAATTAGAAATAGGTGGGGATAGTATTCAAAGGCCTGGGGGAAAGGTATACTTCCAGATATCTGAGGAAGCCATCACGACATTATCAGCATTGTCTGTGTCTAGCCTACATCATCCAAGGTCCCCTGAAGAACCAGACATCATAGACACTGAAGAAACGCGTTGGAACAATAATATAGGAGGTCTGGTACCAAATTGAGCGTAGAAAAAGCGATTCTTGAGGGTTTAGCCACCGAGAAGTGGGGTTGCCCCTTTCGGGGCAGGTGCTCCGCTTGTAGGTAGGGGTAGATAAGGGAGTAACTAGGTACAGGTACCTGGCTCCAAATATAACAGATATGACCCCACTTCTAGGGAGGCACCCTGAAAAGGACCATGGGATTTCGGATGGAATGAGAGGAATCCTATGAACATTATGAATATTGTTTTAGTCACGAACCACTACTGGTGCAGGAAGATTGAAGAAGGTGAAATCGTGAGTAATGATGGGCTGGGCAGAGATTATACCCATGCCCCACCAAAGTTTTCGGACACTAATAATAACTCTTATTGGAATATTGATACAGTTGTATATTTATAGGGAATATTAGTTAATAATGTGGGGTTTTAAAAAAAAACAGTAAAAGTTATCTCTTATATATATAAAATTGAGTTTCTGTCTGTCTGTCTGTTCTTTATGCGCGACCAAACGACTGGATTGATCTTCACCAAATTTGGCACACAGGTACATCAGTTGTCCAGGAAGGTTTTAGACCGGGTTTCTAGACTCAGCTCTCTAGGACGTAACGTTTCTGAGATATTCCCCAAAAATTACCTGCATTAGCCATTAGAAGCCAGCAAGCCTTTCACTTAAATCCGAACTGCCATTTACACAGTCACATGTCCCTTATTAGCCAATAGAAGCTTCCAGGTCCTACGCCAGGTTGCCATAACAACTGATCACAGGTTTTAGCAGTTCGTAGGTCTGTCACAGTCATATTGTTGTTTGACCGTGACGCTGTTGCCGTGCAGACTTGTTGCTGGTGGCAACGTGTAGTTATCCCATCATGCCCTGCTGTAGGCTGATAGCTGTAGGCAGACAGGGCATGCTGAGATTTGTAGTTTTGCAACAGCTGGAGAGCCGCAGTTTGCCATCCCTGATTTAGATGAAATGCATTGGTAAACTAATTTGCCCTGGGCCCACATTAACCACTTCACTATTTTAAACCACATAATTATATAACTATGTCTAATGTTAACCACAAAATTATCCTTGGCCTTCAGGAATATTGAATATTATCAGGATAGGTCATCAATATCTGATTGGTGGTGGTCTGACACTCCGAATCCCAGCCGATCAGCGGTTCTGCAGTACTGTAGGTCCAGCTCCAGAACAACAGCTTTGTCCATTGTGGGATGTTTAATGCTGCACTGATCCCATTCAATTCAATAGCTAAATAAATAGCTCCATCCACTACCCACAGTGAATGGTGCTGACTGGTAAATGACAAATAGATGATTGGTTGGGTTGCAGGGTTTGTGTGTCGCCCCCCCCCCCCCCTAATCTAATCTTGATGCCTAATCCTGAAGAGTGACCATCAATATCCGTAAGAGGACCAGAGAACACCTTTAAAATGATCAACCCTATAAACAGCTTCCTAGTACGGTTGATCATGTTGAATGCAATGAGCCATATCTTGTTGCAATTGGTATTACCACTGCAGGGAAATTATTATTTTTATTCATCTGCAAATGAGCCCTCAGAGCACCACTTCACCTCTGCCACTCCCCTTTTTTATCCCCCTCCAAGTGAGAATTACAAGGCTAAGCAGCGTCACCTCTCTGAAGCTTGGTCCCAAAATCTTGCGCATACGCCAGCGGCAGTACTAGTGGGACCACTCTGAGAATTGAACTGCTCTGAGATTTTTACTCTGAGAATTGCCCTCAGCGCATGCACGAAATTTTGAGGTCAGGCACTTAACTGGTGAGGGTGACTGGCCCTTTTAATCTTACTGAGAGAGTGTGGCAATGGGGAGAGGAAGAATTAGAAATGGTCCTCCGAGGGGCTAGGCCAATCCCTCAGTGCCCCAAGCATCTCTTTTGCATATAAATAATAATAGTCAGTTCTAGGTTTAGTAGAGTTGACCATGGTAACAGATACACTTTAATCCACACCCATTCTAAACCATCATGTATCATATATGTCCATATCAACCTGTTCATAACCCTACAAAAAAAAAGAAACAAATGGAATATACTGAACTTTTATTCAAAGCCAGATTGATTGAAATAATTATTTTTTAGACGTTTATTGAAATCTTTTGTGCCTCAGTAAGGTGAGCGCACCAACAAATGTCATAAATTCCTGAAAATCCACTTGAGACTCTCCATTTTTATCCAGGTCCTTTAGAAGCTGGCCCCGCTCGTCTTTACCTTTCGCATTCTAGACCAAAAAATATAGAAAATGAATTAGAATCAGAGTAGCTCCTTGGTTCTTTGTACAATTGAAATAGTCAAGAAGGAACCGATAAACATGAACATTTACATAACAAAGACCTTAAAATGCGAAAATTAGAAATTTAGAAAATTCCCCTTACGCTACATGTCACCAGCATTAGACTCCAAAGATAGCCATATACCGACAATTTCAACCAAAATGATCATCTGGTGAAATTTAACAACGAACTATTGTTTTAATTGACCGAAGTGAGACCATCATTATCTGAAAGAAGTCAGCCATGTTTGAAATTTTCGTCTGATACTTAGATGAAAGATCTTTTGTAAGAAAGATTGTTCATGGACAAAACATCTTTTTTCCCGAAAATTTCCCAGAATTTTATTTTGTCCATTTCCCGGTTTAATTGAACACATATGACCAGTATGAACAAGTATAACTGCCAGTATGGACTAAAATGTTTATGACCTGCAGGAAGCAGACAGCTCTGTTCAAAGTGTAGTGTTTGTGCTGGGTTACGGCAGCTCAGTTTCACTTCAATGGAAGATGGGTTGCAGTAACCCGACATGGCCACTACACTTTGAACGGAGCTCTCTACTTCCTGCTCCATTCAAGCGCTAGTTCCAGCACCTGAGGCTGCAGGGAACAGCTGATTGGTGGAGGTGCAGGGTGTCAGACCCCCACCCATCAAATATTATTAACTTATTCTGAGAATAGATCATCAATATCTGGAGCTTGGTAAACCTCTTTAAAAGAAATATACTATTTAAAAAAATAATTAAAATTCTACAGCAAAGTTGAAATCTTATACATATTTGAGGAAATGCTGCTAAACAAAGGCTGCCTTTGTAGGACTCAGTTCTCAGTAGCCTTGAATTCTATGTATTAAATAATGAGAGAAAAGTACACAAATGCCTCATTTAGCATGTAGCATGGAGGTAGTACACATGCACTATTCAGTGCTGTCTCCTGCAGGAATGCAGGGATGAGATCATAGCATTAGCAGTGGATGTGCGATTCATTTCTTCTTTTCTCACATTATTTAATGCATAGAATTCTGTCCCTGGATCTGCACTCCTTCCACTAGCCAGGTGATTTTAATTAGCCCAGTATTCTGTAGTAGGGGTTAAATTAGCCTATCATGCTCTCAGTTGGAGTTCCTGTGAGCTTCAGAGCAGGTGAGCTTTGACAACTGTTCACATGGTGCGGTGCTGCACGGGGGCCACTGTGCTGTTTTTCTGGCTGGTTGGTGGGGCCCAGAGCTAGGAATGGCATGGTCAGGCAGCAGGGGTGCTGTTTGGCCACTGGGTCCCGCCGCCGGCTGGGATGGCGCCGCAGCGCTGGTGGTTGCCGTGCAGCGCTGCACCAATTTTAGGTTAGGACCCACTCATAGAGGCAACCTTGGCGTGGTGAGTGGGCTTATTGCCTTTTGATCAAAATGTACACAAATGCCTCATTTAGCATGTAGCATGGAGGTGGTTCACATGCGCTATTCAGTGCTGATTCCTGCAGGAACCCAAGGATGAGATCATAGCATTAGCAGTGTATGTGCGATTCATTTCTTCTTTTCTCACATTATTAATTTCTCAGTAGCCTTGGACCAGCTTGTTCTCTGCTCAGTTTTTTCCACTAAAAACAGGAACAGATCCCCAAGAAGGGAACATATCAGAACTTTACAAAAGAAAGGGGTTTGGGAAATGTTTCCTTGTTCTATGGGAACTGTTCTAGTTTAGTAGAAAGCTCTGAGGCTTAGTGATTAGCACTACTGCCTGGTGGCACTGAGGGTCCTCTTCGACTGCCCGGACAGAACAAGCACCAATTGGCTATAAACACATTAATCGGCCATACTTACCAACCATTCTGTTGGTAATATCGGGACATGTAAGCCACGCCCCCTGGAATACACCGGCTCCACCTGGGAGCACCCACTTATGGGCAAACTTTTCGTTAATCTCACCCATTTTTATCCCGGGACTGTGGGAATTTGCCAGGACTGTGTCTAAATATCAGAGACAGTTCTGCCAAATTCAGGACAGACTCTTTCATCGGTTGGTTGGGAGCACTATGAAGATGCTGCCATACGTTGCAGCGGTGCTGCATTTTTGATGTGGCAAAAAATGCATAAAAATAATGCAGTTTTTGCAACAATGTAACGGCTTCTATGTTGCAAATCGCACACAGCAGGAGATCTCTGGATCCACGTGAGGTCCAGGACTGGTTCTAGATTTTTTATAAAGAGGTTGTACTAGATTATGTATGATTTTCATTTTTTACAGTATTCATTGGATAATCCCTTTAAAGGATGCAAAAAGTGACTGGAAAAGTGCTATATGGCAGAAGGTTCCAAACTGTGGCTTTAAAATTCTAAAATTTACAAAAAATAAATAAATTTAAAATAAATAGAAAACACTATATTTCCATCAGCTGGACACTGAGGTACAGTTTCAGCATATAGCAGGTTATAGGTAACTTATAATAGATCGGCACGGTGCTTAAACGTACGGTAATACGACCCTGATACTGAACCCTATACATGAGGTTGTAGAATGCTCCGCCAGTCATAGTATATAGACTGCTATAAACTCCAATTTGTATTCTGTTGATGGGTTCCTTCCTGAGCCATCACCCCTTCTATCCTGCAGCCGCCAGGAGACATTCTGTCACTATGGGATTGCTATTTTTGCGTTTCCCGATTATCTTCTAAAGTATAATATAGATAATGGGTGATAGCTGTATACTTCTACTGTATGTAAGGCATCATCTTACCTTCATGAGTCCAGGCAGTTCCTTCTCCATCATAGTCTTCAATTCCCCTTTGGATAAAGTGTCTTTATTGCCCTCAGTAGAGGCATATTGGTCAAAGACATTGATGAGTTGTTCGATTGCGGCTATCAGCTCACCCATGTTTGGATGGGATTTGAGTGTCTCGGCTTCTCCAGGCAGCTGCTAAAGGCACAGTGAAGTACAAGGGACGGAGCTCCTGCTTATATACAGATCGTGGCTTTGTGCTCAGGGCAAATATTTCTCAATAAGTAAATATTCTACAGGGTGTAACCTTCATACAACCTGTAATTGACTATCTCTGCAAGCATGCCCGACTGGTGGCTCAAAAAGCCTCCATCCTTGAATGCTGAAGAAAAGTTACCATCCCCTGAGAGAGAAATTAGTACAGAATATAAAGACTGTGCGGCACCAAAATGAAGGATTGCTGGAAGACAGACAGTGGGGGTCATTTATTAAAGCCTGTCTGGCGAAAAAATAGTTGCAAGGGGTATTTTTGCAACTATTTTAATGTTGCACAGGCATTTTTACGGCAAGTACAACAGATGGGTGGGATTAAGATGCGTTCGGGGCCTCGTCAGGGCCAGAACTTCAGCTCTGGCAAATTTACTACTTTTTCATCTGGAAACAGGCGGTAAAGTAGACAAAAAACTACATCTGCCAGGAGCTGGCGTAGTGTTTCAGACAGGCGAATGGACTGCCATATATGTGCCTAATTTATGACGAGGTGCATGCATTGTCATAAATTAGCCATATACTACTAAGCAGGGGTGACAACTAAGACCGACATAAAAAGCCATCTTAGTAAATGTCCCCAGTAAGTGCAAATCCCGCCCAACTGCCGACCATGGCGTAAATCCAGCCTGTAAATAGATATTGGTGCACGTCAAGTTAAAAAAAAGGACTTGTGACTATTTTTGCAACTAAATACTTGACCCCCATTGTGTACGTATCTTGTAGAGACTGAACTGAAATTATCATTGGTTATGAACTGCCTAAATTTCCTCAGTAAAGGAACTGTTTGCTGTTCAACAAAACCGGCCACATCACTGCCATCACCTTCACTGCTCCACGACTGCATACTTACCAACATCTCAGTTGGTAAAATCGGGGAATATATGCACCACCCATGAACAGAAGGACACGTACATTTATTGGCGGGGTTTGTAGTGTCCTGCCCATTTTCGGCCTGGGACAGCGCAAATTTGCCTGGACTGTCTCTGAAAATTAGGGACAGTCCTGGCAAATTCAGGACAGTTGGCAACTATGCGATTACATGGCCCCAGGGAGCGTTAGATTGAGGACAGCCACAGTGAACCACTACAACTCCTATAATTGCCACAACTACCACTCCTCTTCTCCCGGCTCTCCACCTCCTCGGCTCACTAAACTACATGCTACAAATAATATCGATAGGAACATTACTACTTAGCTACTGCTATAATGTAATTACCTATGCTATCCATAATTCAGGCTCTCCAATACATTGCTATATTACCAGCTCTGTTTTTGTGTGATTTTTGTATTTCAGCCTGTAGGTGTCGCTGTTTCCACTGCTGATGAATGAAAGCTGGTTGTAAATCAATGAAAAACATTAGGGGTCATTTACAAAGACCAGCTTATTACGCCAATATTTATTTCCTGGCAAAGAAAGTGCCTTATTTATGACAAGGCATCGTCATAAATTAGGCTCAGTGCCAGCAGTCCGTGTACCTGGAGTAATAAAGACTACAGCCCCTGACTGAGTAGATTTTACTCCTCTTTCATGCCTGTTTCCAGGAGTAAAAGATAGTAAATGTTCCGGGGATGAAGTCCCAGCCCCCACCACACCCATGTCACTCCCATGTGGCGAGAAGGGCACAAAAATGCCAGGAAATTGTCAGCGTCTGGCTCAATGTCCGGCCATTGCGGTCTAGCAACTGGTGGGCACATCCTCACCGTCGGGGAAAGGTGAAGAAGTCCTGCTGATGAGAAGAATCCATTTGTGAGAATCAATTCACTCATTTCTACACAGAATGGAGGTCATTTATGAATATTTTTACACCCAAAAATTAATTTTAGGTTTTTGGCCTAAAAATAGTCGCAAGACCTTTTTTTGAACACTGGGTCACGTTCCACATGGGTGACATGTTACTTCTTCGTATAATATGAAGCACTTCAGTCACCTGTAGCAATTACAAGTCCACGCCAGGAGCTCTGCTTAACCCAGTACTACCAGTCTTTCAAACTTGCAGACTTGTGTGTTCTTTTTACCTCATTGTGCCAATATTGTATGTGAGGGAGCAATAGAAGTCAAACTCACAAGTACAAAAGGTTTTGTACCAGCGACTTGTGAGTATGACTTCTATTGCTCATTCACATACAGTATTAGCACAACGAGGTAAAAAGAACACACAAGTCTGCAAGTTTGAAAGAATGTTACTGCTACGTCCAGTGATTGGCTGCAGCGGTCCAGTGGCGGCTGTGAACAGGATGTTGATGCCAGAGCATTGCGAAGCCACAGAGACAGGAGCAATGGAGCCGAAACCCAGCAACAGGGACCTGGTAAGTATGAACCCCACTGTGCGTCAGTCACTCTTCGAGGTCTTCCAGCCATTCTCTAATTTTGATTTAGGGTTCAAACAACCCTCT
Organism: Bufo gargarizans; assembly: GCF_014858855.1. Lineage (NCBI taxonomy): Eukaryota > Metazoa > Chordata > Amphibia > Anura > Bufonidae > Bufo > Bufo gargarizans. The sequence goes on from NC_058080.1 coordinate 67,038,863, forward strand.
TAATTAAAAAAGGCGATTCTGACATTATTTTTTTGTTTGCTTTTTTTTTGCTTGGCATCATAAGCAAACATAGCAAATCAGCCATGCCAATTATGTGTACTTTTTTTATATATGATAATGCATTTTAATGTGTTTTCTACATTTTTTAAAGTCCCCTAGAATATTTCACCACTAGGGGTCTTGGTCACTAGTATAAATAGTATAGCTGTTGACTGCAGCTTCTAAAGGGTTAAAATGATGGGATTAGAGGTATTGACGATCTTCGGCTGTGTATTACGGTCAGCTCCTGTGCCCTTGTCATTCTATGGATGTAACGGTATATCCAGTTGCTGGAACACTTATAGACGTATAGTTACAGTAATTTCTGGCAAGGGGTTAAGTAAAAAGTCTATGAGACATATTTGTCCTCTAATATTCATAAAAGTTTGGCTGTTGAACTGCTCAGTGAACAAAGACAGATCATGGCATTCACTTTATGTTTTCAATCCAACATTTATTCCAATATTAGCATGTGGGTAGCTACATCCATTTCACGTCACTCAGACACTTCCTCGGTGAGGCCTTGGAGTGATGTGAAATGTCTGTAGCCGCGACCAAGTACCTGTGTCCCACTAGCAAGTGCCTGTGTCCCGCTAGCAAGTGCCTGTGTCCCGCTACCAAGTGCCTGTGTCCCGCTACCAAGTGCCTGTGTCCCGCTAACAAGTTCCTGTGTCCCACTTGCAAGTACCTGTGTCCTGCTAGCAAGTACATGTGTCCCGTTAGCAAGTTCCTGTGTCCCACTAGCAAGTACCTGTGTCCCGCTAGCAAGTACCTGTGTCCCATTAGCAAGTGCCTGTGTCCCACTAACAAGTGCCTGTGTCCCACTAGCAAGTACCTGTGTCCCTCTACCAAGTGCCTGTGTCCCGCTAACAAGTTCCTGTGTCCCGCTACCAAGTGCCTGTGTCCTGCTAGCAAGTACATGTGTCCCGTTAGCAAGTACCTGTGTCCCGCTAGCAAGTGCCTGTGTCCCGCTAGCAAGTACATGTGTCCCATTAGCAAGTACCTGTGTCCCACTAGCAAGTGCCTGTGTCCCGCTAGCAAGTACCTGTGTCCCATTAGCAAGTGCCTGTGTCCCGCTTGCATGTACAGTGTCCCGCTTTCAAGTGCCTGTGTCCCGTGTTTGCTTGTTTTTTTTGTTTTTTCTCACAAAGTCTCACTTTCCGCTAACTTGAGACCAAAATTTCAATCTTTCATGGACTCAATATGCCCCTCGGCGAATACCTTGGGGTGTCTTCTTTCCAAAATGGTGTTATTTGTGGGGTGTTTGTACTGCCCTGGCATTTGAGGGTCTCCGCAATCATTACATGTATGGCCAGCATTAGGAGTTTCTGGTATTCTCCTTATATTGAGCATACAGGTAATGAGATTTTTTTTCCATTCAGCCTCTGGGCTGAAAGAAAAAATGAACGGCACAGATTTCTTCATTCGCATCGATCAATGTGGATGAAAAAATCTCTGCCAAAAAAAAAAAAGAGGGGAAAGGCGTCTGCCAGGACATAGGAGCTCCGCCCAACATCCATACCCACTTAGTTCGTATGCCCTGGCAAACCCGATTTTTCCATTCACATCAATCGATGTGGATGAATAAATCATTGCCGGGATTTTTTTTTATATATATATATATATATATATATATACAAAGTGTTTGCCAAAGCATATGAACACCGCCACCTCCTCAGCTCATATGCCTCGGCAAACGTATCTTTTACTGCAGAGGAGAAATCTCGTCTTGCAGCGCCGCATACACTGACTTGTGTGTAATATGACAGCAGCGCAATGCTTCTGTCAGAATGCACATCAGTGCTGCAGCTAGTCGATCGGTTGGTTCACCTGGAAGGTAAAAAAAAAAAAAAAAAAACAGGCCGCAACATAATACATTTTATTAACTTTATAATAACTTTAGAACAGAACATATAAACTTTAACTTTTGAAACTGAACTTTAACTTTTTTGCTTACTGGTATTTTTTTTTGTTTTTTTTACCTTTATAGGACAAACCTCTCCTTCCCCATGGGACAATGTGCAAAGCACAAATCGCCCAAAGATGTGGCGAAGTACATTATGCTCTTCTTTATCCCAGGTGAAAGGAGAGGTTTGCAGCAGCTGTGAGTGAAAGGGCTCTAATAGCCCTGTGTGCCTGTCCTGTGAGATGCAATCCCCTAGAATCCCTGAGGTGCTGGCAAACCCTGATTGGCAGTCCCCAACTTCAGCCGCACCTGTAGTTCCCCCTTTCACCGCCAGTCTGGAGTTCGGGTTGAGACAGCTCAGATCGGTTCGGCCCTGGGATTTTTTTAGCTGTTCTTGACAGGCTTCTGATTCGTTTTTTTGAAAATCATCAACCTGCCAGCCACGATCATTGGCTGGCAAGTTGATGACGAACTTGTCTTTGAAATTTTGCCGACCTGCGATGCGCATGCGCAGGCCGGTATTGCCCGAAATCTCGCGTCTCGCGAGAGGACGCACCGGCGCGTCCACCCAGAGTAACAGGACCGCCGCAAAGACGCAATCCTGCGTACGGCGGTCCTGAGCAGGTAAAAACAGCTAAAACCCTTAGATCTGCTAAATATAAGTTCTATGTACATGGAGACAGAGGCTCTAAGCTTCTTTCACAGATGGTAAAGGGGCAAAGAGAAAAAGCTGTTATATCCAGCATCAAATCCGAAAAAGGTCACCATCTTACCAATACCCCATCAATAACGGAGGAATTTGCTGAATTTTACTAATCACTTTATAACCTACAATCTGACGACCCTGCCCATATACTTAATAAAATAAAATCCTTCTTGGAAGCAGTTAAAGTCCCGAAAGTGAACGAACCTGAAAAAGACATGCTACTTTCCCCAGTAACGGAAGAGGAGACGTTAGAGGTATTAGCAAGTGTACTGTCAGGAAAATGCCCAGGACCCGATGGCTTACCCATAATATACTATAAGAAATTTAAAAGCATCCTAATACCACAATTTGTGGACTTATGCAACTCTTTATTAAAAGAAACTCCCTACCCCCGCAGTCACAAATTGCCCACATAACTATTATCCCTAAAGAAGGAAAGGACCTCTCTAAATGTAGCAGCTACAGACCAATTTACTTACTCAATGCAGATGTTAAATTATGGGCCAAGCTTCTAAGTCATCGCATTGCAAAATGACTCCCTAGACTTATCGGCGAAGAACAAGTAGGATTCGTGAAAGGGCGTGAAGGTGAACACAATGTTAGCAGAGTCTTACATACTATATATTACGCAAAAAAACACAAAATCCCCCTAACACTTTTGGGAACTGATGCTGAAAAGGCATTTGATAGGGTTAACTGGGTTTTTATGGATAATGCATTGCTATTTTGGCTTCCCGCCCGTGTTCATTTCAGCCATCTTTTCGTTAGACAGACAACCCTCTGCCAGAGTTCTTGTTACTGGTACTCTTTCACCACTCTTCCATATCACAAACGGAACGAGGCAGGGCTGCCCCTCTCTCCCCAACATTATTCATACTTACCCTGGAGTTGCTCCTAAGTAAACGAAGAGCCTCCGAGATCATTAAGGGTCTACAAGTAAATAAGAAAGTTCATTAACTAGCAGCCTGCGCTGATGATCTTCTTCTTTTTATAACAAACCCTAAAGATGCAATTCCAGGGGTGATTAATTTTTTTTCGGACTATGGAGAAATATCCAATTTCAAAGTCAATTATGACAAATCTGAAATACTTAATGTCACTGCATTGGGAAGCCACATGACAGAGATCAAATCATATACCTCATTCCAGTGGCCAAAAGAGGCTATTGAGCACTTGGGAATTATGATCCCAGCCAACCCCATGCATCTTTTTAGACCTAATTACTCCCCTTGTTCAACAAGATTAAGGCCTTTCTAGCTTCAGTCAAACTTCCTTTCCTTTCATGGTTAGGAAGGAAAAACCTGATGTCCACCTATGTTTTACCACAGATATTATACACCTTAAGATGTCTACCTATACTGCTGTCGAATATATACGTCTCAGACTTTCGCATTCTCTTCAATACCTTCCTTTGGTCTAACAAAAAACCTCACCTAGCATATCCTCTGCTCATTAGGAAAATTAGTAAAGGCGGATTATTCCTCCCCGATTTAAGGACCTATCTACATGCTATACAATTAGAGAGGTGGGTTGACTTATCTAGGCCTAATAATAATGCTTTACATGTTGATCTAGAAAAATCCCTCCTAGGTGATGACACCCTCCACTACTTTTGGGTTAAGGCACCCTCTAAAAAGAAAAAAATATCCTCTCAGCGCTCTCACACGTTGCATGTTTCAATACTGTGGAAGAACTGAGGCCCTGTCAATGTCCTCTAACAAATTATCTCCAATTGTCCCTTTGTCTGTTCTCCCACATTTCCCCAAAGAAGGTGGTGGTGATTTCCATAGATCATGGCTTTATCTAACAAACCTTAGGATTTCTGACTTGGCTAGGGCCACGGAGCTCCCTGAATTCCTAAAACACGCCAAAACCTACATACCAAGTCATTTGGGATCGGTGCTGGTGGAGTTGGACTGATCCCACATGGCTTGAAAATTATACTTTACTACCAAATTCCCCCCCTAAAACCCTTTCACGGATTTACTCCCAATTGATGTTGGAATCCTCTGATGAAAGGCCCATTTATCTAAGAGCATGGGAAAGAGAATTGCAAACTACCATATCTGATGAAGATGCTAGTGTTATACTAAAACTCCCATGGCTTCTCTAGGTGCGTATGCCTTCAGTAAAACTCTTTTAAAATCATGTCACGATGGTATAGAACCCCAGATTTTTTTTTCATAGAGCTCGCCTCTCCCCTAGGGCTAGGTGTTGGAGATGCCAAGAAGAGTCAGGCACCATTTCCCACATTTGGTGGTCTTGCACAAGGATCTCCGCCTTTTGGAAAGAAGTGGAACACATCATTAATAAAGTTTGCAATTCCCTTGTCTCTCTAACCCCAGATCTTATACTATTATGCAAAATTTAGCAGGCACTCACTTTTCAACTGGATACATGTTAGTTTATTGATTAAAATACTTAAAAAGAAAAAAAAAATGATAAATAGTATAGCAGCTTCTCAACTCAAACTTATTTTATTATGGTTATCACAGAGAGATTTCAAACCAGCCGCTAATAATTTAATCACACACATGATTTCAGCAGCTAAGTATATTATTCCCACCAAATTGAAATGTACAGACCCACCAACTATTAAAGAATGGATAGATAAGATCCATCAAATCTGCCTTATGGAGGAGATGGTAGAATGGGAAAAGGGCAGAAGAGACGCCTTTGAGAAAATTTGGCAGCCTTGGTTGGAGTTCCATAGATCCTATACATTGACCTAAAGTCTTGTTCACTCTCTACGGAACTATGTCATTTCCCCTTGGCCTCCTTACTTACCACACTTGATACCTTTAGAGTAATGTAAAGAGGAAACACCGTTGACTTACCCAAGTATTATGCATTTGATGTCCATGTATAAGCCACTCGCACTCTAACAATATTTAGCTCAATACACAATATACCTGCTAGTTGACAACCAGTGAAACTTCCTCTACAACAATTACAAGATGCGTACTCAGACCCATCCGATTGTTATGTTCCTATGTTAACTTGTTAACTTTTCATCAAAGATTATTTTCGATATATAAGGGCTAAATGTTTGCAGACTGCCATTATACGATGACCTCCATGTCTCAGCTTCGACTACAGTTTATTTGCCTACATGTTATTGTATCTCTTCGCAATAATCGGTTAGTCTTCTAATGTCATTATGTGCTATAACTATTTGCAAAATAGCCGCTCTCACTTAAATGGGGACTGTCCATTTAAGTATAATAAGGCAAACTGTAAACCTATCGTGCTATTACTTGACTTTGTTATTATTACTTTCTATATTGAAAATATCTTCTTAAATAAAGAATATGCAAAAAAAAAGACTGCGGATAAGGGTGGTGCTGGCGTGGTCATGGATACAACCCAATATATTACTGAAGCTCATCGACAGCTTAATGACAACTCTGTTTATCGGCAACTACACGGGGATCCCAAATGGAACATTGAGAGAAAACTAGATTGTATCTTATGTAATGGCTTACAGGCTGGTTTTATTGACAGCAAATTGAAAGAGTATTATACCACTTCACACCGTATCACACCAATGTTGTATTTACTCCCTAAAATACATAAAGATCTGACCAACCCGCCAGGTAGGCCGATTGTATCTGGAAGAGGGTTATTATTGAATAATATTTCTATTTTTCTAGACAAGGTATTAAGGGATTTTGCTACTTCAGCTAAATCATATATACTAGACAGTATGGATTTCCTTTAAAAAATTACATGATACTGATATTCCATCTATTGTTATTTTAGCTTCCTTTGATATTACCAGCCTCTATACTTCCATCAGACATGACTTTGGGATTGATGTTGTCAAGAGGGCCCTGATGTGTTCTTAACTATCATTGGGTTGCCAGGACTTTATCTTGACACTCCTACACCTTGTCTTGACATCCAATTTCTTCCTTTTTGGGGAGTATTTTTATTTACAATTGAAAGGAACCGCTATGGGGTCCAACATGGCGCCCACGTCCAACATGGCGGTGGCATTTTTGGAAGAAATGTCTATTTATGTATCACCACACTTCGAACATGTATTGAGGTGGTGGCGATATATAGATGACGTGTTTGTGTTTTGGATTGGTACTAAACAACAATTTCATAAAATTTTTGAGAGGGACAATTTGACACTGATGTATACGTTAAACCCACAGACCGAGTGCAATTACTTGAAAAGAAACACATTAAATCTACTTCTCATAGGATTCCATTGGTAACTGCATACACTAAAGAGAGTCATCATATATAGAAATAGTCATTAAGCATTGGCCTGTCCAAGGAAGTGGATGCATTAACATTGAGGAATTTAAATCTCCTCCTCTGTTATCATATAGGAGACCTAATAACTTAAGGGATAAACTTGTACATACTGATGTGGGTTCTAATAGAAAAAATGTACAAAGTTTTTTGCGTACCCATAAAATGGGTTGTTTTCCCTATCGAAAATGTATCAATTGTCGTTATATACATAAAGGTGAGACTTTCGTTCACCCTTCCACTGCCAAGGAGTACAAAATCAGACATTTCCTGACCTGTGACTCTACCTTCGTTATATATGTTCTGTGGTGCCCCTGCAGCTTGTTATATGTAGACAAAACATCTTTAGAATTCAAAACTAGATGTATAGTCAACACAGGTACACCATCCAAAACTAAACGGATGGACCTTCCCGTTTAAAAACACTTTATTAAGTCCGGCCATAAAGAGGATGACTTAAAATGCATGCTAATAGATCAGATTCCAATCTCCCAGGGGGGGGGGGGGGATAGTTATAGGAATCTATTGTTGAGGAAGCGTGAATTATACTGGATTTCTGAATTGAATACACTCAAACCAAATGGATTAAATGTGGGATTTAGACCGTGGATTCTCAATTAATTTCTCTTTTCCTTTTCTCCCCCCCCCTTTCCTCCCCCCCTTTCCTCTTTCCTCTCCTTCCCTCCCTCTTCCCCCTCCCCTTTTCCCCCCCTTTTGTCCCCCCTTTTTTCCCTTCTTTTTTTCTTCCTTTTTCTTCTCTCTTTCTCTTTTTTCCTTCTTTCTCTTTTTCTCTCTTCTTGTTTTCTCTTTTTCAATTTCTTTTCTGGACTTTCAGCATCTAGTCAACTCATCATTTTGGTGTTCTTATAGTCATATTAATTATTTATCTTGTCCTTGTTTTTATTGACAATTGGCGAATGGGGAACAATTCGCATTGGGATTATCTACAGCCTGTCAAGAATACTCCTCTATGTGTCATCTTAGGATTTTCTATATTTGACATGTTATATGACTATACTATGGGTGTGTATTTGGTGTTACTCCATTTTTTAATTTATGTGTTTTTGAGGAATGAGGTGGTGATGTTCTGTTGCAAATATGATTTGACATGGGTCCCTCTTACTATTGACATAGTGTGGTCCCCATGCTTAAAATTGGGATAGGTACTCATCCTTGTTGTCTAAGGCTACTTTTACACTGGCGTTTTGGCTTTCCATTTGTGAGATCCATTCAGGGCTCTCACAAGTGGTCCAACACGGATCATTTTTGCCTTAATGCATTGCGAATGGAAAAGGATCTGCTCAGAATGCATCAGTTTGCCTCCGTTCCATCTCCATTCTGCTTTGGAGGCTGCTTGCAGCGTTTTGGTGTCCATCTGACGAAACTGAGCCAAACTTGATCCGTTCTGACACACCATGTAAGTCAATGGTTTTCTATGACACAATCTGGCACTATAGAAAACGGATCCGTCCTCTATTGACTTTCAATGGTGTTCAAGACGGATCAGTCTTGGCTATGTTAAAGATAATACAAACGGTACTGAACGGATGCAGACAGTTGTATTATCTGAATGGATCCGTCTGTGCAGATCCACGACGGATCCGCACCAAACGCGAATCTGAAAGTAGCCTAACCAGTGTGGTCTCCACTGGATAACTCTGATCAGTGGCCCCTGTGCTACATCTATGTATGGGGTCAAATGGCTAAGAGTTGTTCCTTCCATTTTTATTTTTATTTTTTTTCAGTTATTATTTCTTCACAATATAACAGACAGTATGTATGTTCGTTCTCCCTGACCAGAGGGCTGACATTGCTGTCTGAAGAAGTGGGGCTTCGGGTGCTGCTGCTGCAACACCGATACCCTCTATATATCTTTTCATGCTTGCCTGTTCACCTCCCTCTTCCCTCCTCTTTCTTTTTTTATATATTTAGACAACATTTGTTAATGGATTAAATAACAGGCACCCCGTTATATTTGGTTAAATCTTAACTTCTTATTTATTTTTTAATTTTTTATTTATGTCAATATATAGAAAAAAACATAAATACTTATCTGCAATATTGCAGTTTTGTTAACTGGACTAGACTTTTTGGTAAAGGCTTACTATGGAAATGTGCTTCAGCAAAGCGCGATCATGTGATTTTTCCCTTTGGTCCTGTGACAAGGGGCTTCTCCAGGATCTTTGAGTATTATCTGGTGATGTAGCACTGACATACTAAGGACCTTCTGGGTGCGCAGGCGCACTTGTTCCTCACACATTGTGTCACATGACATAGACCTACTGATGTCAGTTTTTCATGTGATTTGACGCATTTCGAAATGGAAGACGCTCAGGCTGCACAGATCCCCCATGCTGGTTAGTGTTTACAGTTTGCCCCCATAGCTAACTGATATTTTTAATTTAGGTCACTTGGGTACTCATATGTGTTTTTAATTATGTAATCATTACACTGAATGATGGATCTTATCTTTTATGTTATGTAACTACATTTGATTATTGCGATTAATGCATCCATCATTTTAAAAATTATTATGCACTATTAATCACGTTTTTTACTTCTATTTATATAATCATGGCGTTTGTATTTACACTTTTGTATTAATTATTCTTAATAATCAATCATCATGTGGGTGTGTATATATACTTGTATTTGAGCACCATTGTGTTATCATCACTGCTTGAAAAAGATCCCATTGAGTGGATTGAAACGTTGCTGTTTTCTTGGTGAATAAATTTACACTATTTTTTGTATTTTTATATATTTTTACAGGTTTTTTTTCTCTCCTCCTGTCAGCTCTGTAACTGCTCTCTCTGCTCCTCTACACTGAAGGAGGGGGGGGGGGGGGCATTCCGGGCCCGGCAGGGGTGGAGGGGGCCCACTGCACTCACATGTAATGGGAGCGCTCTGACAGGGCCCGGCATGAAGTACAGTGAGAATGCCAGGCCCCGTCAGAGCGCTCTTCAAACATGAGGGGGCCCAGAAGGCAAGGGCAGCACAGAGGCAAGGAAGGGGGAGGCACACTCACCTGGCAGTTCTGGTCACTGCCAGGCTGTTCGTTTTCAGAGTGAAGCAGGGCGACCTCTCTGCTCCCTGCTTCACTGTTCTTCTGAGCTCTCCCCTGGGAGCACGTCATCAGGGAAGAGGATAAATATGTGTTTTTTTCTTTTTTCTATAAAGCTGCAGACTGAAGGCAAAAGGGGGCCAACAACTAGAATGAGGGGGCACAAAAGTGGGCATCTTTACTGAGGGGGTGGCCTAATCTGGAATAACTACACATATGTGGGCATAACTACTGTGAGGGGGTGTGGCAGGCGTAGCACTATGAAGTGCCTTTTGAGCTGTGGCATTAGAAGAATTTTGGTATCTCTGACTTTAACCGGACTGTCTATTACTCTGTAATTCCTCTAGCGCCGTTCTATGGAAACAGTAGGTTTAAAGAGCTCACCAAATGCTTAAAATAACTTCTTTATTAACTTCAACTTTTCTTCATATAAACACTGCCGCCTCCGCAGCAGATAGTCCATGTACATAACACGTGTTGTAAAGATATCACAAAATGGCAGTATGATTAAGATGGTGATTCAACTGTTCAATCTTGTTATTCAACATAAAATGGTGGATATATTTCTCTTTTTGGTATCTGTACTGTCACTTTAAGTTATTTAGCACTTTATGAACTCTCTGAGAGGTATATCTGAGATTTGACCGATAGTTCTACTGATATGTATGCAATTTGTATGGATTGCTATTTGCATGTTATTTGTAGTTTGCAATGGGTTGAACTGCAGGTAAACACATATAACTAGTACAGCTCTAATCACACTATTAACAATAGGAACACATCATAACTGTATTAAATGCCTATTTTGGCCTCTTTGCTTCCATAAAACTGAACTCTGGCTGGACCTGTGTGTGTTTAGCTCCTGTCTCTGGTGAATAATGATTCTAGCAGCAGGAGCTGGGGGAATTCCCAGACAGGCTGTGTGTGAGGCTAGCTGTGATTGGTGAAAACTCTTGCTGTGTGAGAAGCTGGCTGTGATTGGTCTAGACTTCTGCCTATTCACAACAGATTAACTCTATGCTTTTTGTTGTTTCTGCTGTGTCACTGAGCTTACCTTACAATACAAAATGAATCTTAAAGGCATATTATCTTTTACTGCTTCTGTGAACACAAACTATAACGGTTATATGACATCCAAAACATGATGTCACAGTAAATAACTCTGATTTTGTCTTTAACACATAAACATAAGAACTGTATTAAGGCTATTGGTAGGTATAGCTGTTGTGGCAATGTGAACATTGAAGTGTTGTATTCCCAGGTTCCAGTCCGGGACTTAGGGCATGCTCATGTCCAGGGATCCTATTTAATACTGCTACTGGATCTTGGGTGTGTCTCACTCTGGAGAGTGTGCACACAGAGGCCTGGTTAGGCTCTGTCAGTATGGTCTCAGATAGGCCAGGCTGAGGGGCCACGAGGCTATGCAATAGCCTTGACTTTGCGGGAACTTGCACACAGGAGGCTGGAGTGGCTCTGTGTGGTCTGAGCTGGGAGGGCTGAGAGACCACTATCCCACAAGAGACACTGGTGTGAGAGCAGCCTGGAGGCTGCTGAAGGTTGGGCTGGGAAAGCCGCATCTCATCACGGCTGTGAACTGTGGTACGCTTTAGGTGAGTCAGGGAAACCTTTGTGTTGAGATAGGGCCCAGACGGGCAAGGTATTTTATTTTGGCTTTGTGTGTTTTTCTTTATGCCGTGTGCCACAATAAAGCACAGTTTGGCCCCTAAATCCTGGTGTCTGTGAAGAAGCGTGTGTTTGCAACGCCTGGAAAAGAGCTAACCCCCTACACTGTATACACATATAAGCTATACTAGAAACCTAGGACAGGTCTTAGCTGGCCAACTACACTCCCACCAAAATGACCTATAATTCTATGTTCTTAGTGGTAGGACTTGAACATGAATTTGAGGAATTTTCCATCAGGTTCTCAACTTCCAAGTGTCTTTTATCACTCTCAAGTAGAACAACTAACTTCTGTATAGGCTGTTCCAACTTGAGTGGAGTAGTGAGACGTTTTCCTTTTTTGTCAAGTTTTGAGTCTCCTATTTGTAACAGCACTCTTCTTACTAGTTTGTCTTCATCCTTTTGAACTTCTAGAACTTTGGCCAATTTCCATTGACTTCTAGGTAAATCTTCTTCTTTCACTAACACTATGTCACTAACTTGGACATTTCTTCTGGGTGTTAGCCAATCTTATGCTAAGAAGTAAATGGCAAAGTACTGTTTCTTCCATATATTCCAAAACTGATCTGATAGATATTGAACGCTTTGCAATCTCCTTCTGGCATATAAATCCTCTTTGGTGAACTTGCCAGGGGGTGGCTGTATGTAATCAGAGTTAAGGTGAAGTAGACAGTTGGTAGATAAAGGGTCCAAACTTGTTGGATCATTGATGTTATCAACTGTAAGTGGACGACTGTTAACAATAGACATTACTTCATAGAATAGGGTCCTAAGTGAAGCATTATCTAATCTTCTGGTGTTCTTTTTCAACACTGAACTTAACACATTTCTTACAGTTCTGATTTGTCTTTCCCGAACCCCTCCTGTATGGTTTACCTGTGGAGCATTCATATGAAAATCACACTGTTTCTCTAACAAATACTCAGTTACTTTTTCTTTATCAATCTCTTTTAGAGCTTTCTTCAATTCATTATTTGCTCCGACAAAATTAGATTCTTCGTCAGATCTAATCTCTCTGACGGTACCTCTAATGGCTATGAAACATCTCAAGGCGTTGATGAATGCGTCAGTTGACATATCTTCTAACATTTCAAGGGGAATTGCTCTGGAACTCAGACATGTAAATATTAGTCCAAATCTCTTGTACTCCTTGTGGTTCTGTTTGGGGATAAATGGGCCAAAACAATTCATTCTGCTATAAAGAAATGGGGTGATGGGTTTACACAATCTGCCGGTAAATCTGCCATTCTTTGTTCTTTGGTAGGTCTAGGTGCCTTTCTGCAGACTACACATTTACTTATATACTTTGCTATAACTTTGCTTCGTTTCACTATCCAGTAACCACCTTCTCTCAAACAGCTTTGGGTAAAGCTTCTTCCTTGATGCAAGGATATGTTGTGGTAGTGATCAATAATCAATCTTGTGATGGTAGAGTTTTTGGGTAGAATTGCTGGATGCTTCACTCTCCTTGGTAACTATGCATTTTCCAGTCTCCCTCCCACCTTCAGTATACCATCCTGCAGAACAAGATTAAGCTTGTACAATGGGTGGTTGTTTGGAAGCCTTTTAGGTTCTTGACTACGTCTCTTCAACTCGCCACTGTAGAATCTATGTTAAATGAGTCTTATGACTGTTTCTTCAGCTTTTATTCTTTCTTCTACATTCAACAGTTCCTTCTTTCTGATTCCCTTTGCCAAACATTGAATTCTAGCTACTACATATATGACTGTATTCCATTTTGAACATCTGGCTAGTAGAGTTGAGCGAACACCTGGATGTTCGGGTTCGAGAAGTTCGGCCGAACTTCCCGGAAATGTTCGGGTTCGGGATCCGAACCCGATCCGAACTTCATCCCGAACCCGAACCCCATTGAAGTCAATGGGGACCCGAACTTTTCGGTACTAAAAAGGCTGTAAAACAGCCCAGGAAAGGGCTAGAGGGCTGCAAAAGGCAGCAACATGTAGGTAAATCCCCTGCAAACAAATGTGGATAGGGAAATGAATTAAAATAAAAATTAAATAAATAAAAATTAACCAAAATCAATTGGAGAGAGGTCCCATAGCAGAGAATCTGGCTTCAGGTCAACCACCACTGGAACAATCCATTCTCAGATATTTAGGCCCCGCCACCCAGGCAGAGGAGAGAGGTCCCGTAACAGAGAATCTGTCTTCATGTCAGCAGAGAATCAGTCTGCATGTCATAGCAGAGAATCAGGCTTCACGACAGCAACCACTGCAACAGTCCATTGTCATAAATTTAGGCCAAGCACCCAGGCAGAGGAGAGAGGTCCCGTAACAGACAATCTGGCTTCATGTCAGCAGAGAATCAGTCTGCATGTCATAGCAGAGAATCAGGCTTCACGTCAGCCACCACTGCAACAGTCCATTGTCATAAATTTAGGCCAAGCACCCAGGCAGAGGAGAGAGGTCCCGTAACAGACAATCTGGCTTCATGTCAGCAGAGAATCAGTCTTCATATCATAGCAGAGAATCAGGCTTCACGTCAGCCACCAATGCAACAGTCCATTGGCATATATTTAGGCCCAGCACCCAGGCAGAGGAGAGAGGTCCCGTAACAGAGAATCTGTCTTCATGTCAGCAGAGAATCAGTATTCATGTCATAGCAGAGAATCAGGCTTCACGTCAGCCACCACTGCAACAGTTCATTGTCATAAATTTAGGCCAAGCACCCAGGCAGAGGAGAGAGGTCCCGTAACAGACAATCTGGCTTCATGTCAGCAGAGAATCAGTCTTCATATCATAGCAGAGAATCAGGCTTCACGTCAGCCACCAATGCAACAGTCCATTGTCAGATATTTATGCCCAGCACCCAGGCAGAGGAGAGAGGTCCCGTAACAGACAATCAGGCTTCACGTCAGCCACCAGTGCAACAGTCCATTGGCATATATTTAGGCCCAGCACCCAGGCAGAGGAGAGAGGTCCCGTAACAGAGAATCTGTCTTCATGTCAGCAGAGAATAAGTCTGCATGTCATAGCAGAGAATCGGGCTTCACGTCAGCCACCACTGCAACAGTCCATTGTCATAAATTTAGGCCCAGCACCCAGGCAGAGGAGAGAGGTCCCGTAACAGACAATCTGGCTTCATGTCAGCAGAGAATCAGTCTTCATGTCATAGCAGAGAATCAGGCTTCACGTCACCCACCACTGTAACAGTCCATTTTCATAAATTTAGGCCCAGCACCCAGGCAGAGGACAGAGGTCCCGTAACAGACAATCTGGCTTCATGTCAGCAGAGAATCAGTCTTCATATCATAGCAGAGAATCAGGCTTCACGTCACCCACCACTGTAAGAGTCCATTTTCATAAATTTAGGCCCAGCACCCAGGCAGAGGAGAGAGGTCCCGTAACAGACAATCTGGCCTCATGTCAGCAGAGAATCAGTCTTCATATCATAGCAGAGAATCAGGCTTCACGTCAGCCACCAATGCAACAGTCCATTGGCATATATTTAGGCCCAGCACCCAGGCAGAGGAGAGAGGTCCCGTAACAGACAATCAGGCTTCACGTCAGCCACCAGTGCAACAGTCCATTGGCATATATTTAGGCCCAGCACCCAGGCAGAGGAGAGAGGTCCCGTAACAGACAATCAGGCTTCATGTCAGCAGAGAATCAGTCTGCATGTCATAGCAGAGAATCAGGCTTCACGTCAGCCACCACTGCAACAGTCCATTGTCATAAATTTAGGCCAAGCACCCAGGCAGAGGAGAGAGGTCCCGTAACAGACAATCTGGCTTCATGTCAGCAGAGAATCAGTCTTCATATCATAGCAGAGAATCAGGCTTTACGTCACCCACCACTGTAACAATCCATTTTCATAAATTTAGGCCCAGCACCCAGGCAGAGGAGAGAGGTCCCGTAACAGAAAATCTGGCTTCATGTCAGCAGAGAATCAGTCTTCATATCATAGCAGAGAATTAGGCTTCACGTCACCCACCACTGTAAGAGTCCATTTTCATAAATTTAGGCCCAGCACCCAGGCAGAGGAGAGAGGTCCCGTAACAGACAATCTGGCCTCATGTCAGCAGAGAATCAGTCTTCATATCATAGCAGAGAATCAGGCTTCACGTCAGCCACCAATGCAACAGTCCATTGTCAGATATTTAGGCCCAGCACCCAGGCAGAGGAGAGAGGTCCCGTAACAGACAATCAGGCTTCACGTCAGCCACCAGTGCAACAGTCCATTGGCAAATATTTAGGCCCAGCACCCAGGCAGAGGAGAGAGGTCCCGTAACAGAGAATCTGGCTTCATGTCAGCAGAGAATTAGTCTGCATGTCATAGCAGAGAATCAGGCTTCACGTCAGCCAACATTGGAACAGTCCATTGGCATATATTTAGGCCCCGGCACCCAGACAGAGGAGAGGTTCATTCAAATTTGGGTAGCCTCGCAATATAATGGTAAAATGAAAATAAAAATAGGATTGAATGAGGAAGTGCCCTGGAGTACAATAATATATGGTTAAGGGGAGGTAGTTAATGTCTAATCTGGACAAGGAATGGACAGGTCCTGTGGGATCCATGCCTGGTTCATTTTTATGAACGTCAACTTGTCCACATTGGCTGTAGACAGGCGGCTGCGTTTTGTCTGTAATGACACCCCCTGCCGTGCTGAATACACGTTCAGACAAAACGCTGGCCGCCGGGCAGGCCAGCACCTCCAAGGCATAAAAGGCTAGCTCTGGCCACGTGGACAATTTAGAGACCCAGTAGTTGAATGGGGCCGAACCATCAGTCAGTACGTGGAGGGGTGTGCACACGAACTGTTCCACCATGTTAGTGAAATGTTGCCTCCTGCTAACACGTTGCGTATCAGGTGGTGGTGCAGTTAGCTGTGGCGTGTTGACAAATCTTTTCCACATCTCTGCCATGCTAACCCTGCCCTCAAAGGAGCTGGCCATGACACAGCTGCCTTGGCGACCTCTTGCTCCTCCTCTGCCTTGGCCTTGGGCTTCCACTTGTTCCCCTGTGACATTTGGGAATTCTCTCAGTAGCGCGTCTACCAACGTGCGCTTGTACTCGCGCATCTTCCTATCACGCTCCAGTGCAGGAAGTAAGGTGGGCACATTGTCTTTGTAGCGTGGATCCAGCAGGGTGGCAACCCAGTAGTCCGCACACGTTAAAATGTGGGCAACTCTGCTGTCGTTGCACAGGCACTGCAGCATGTAGTCGCTCATGTGTGCCAGGTTGCCCAGGGGTAAGGACAAGCTGTCCTCTGTGGGAGGCGTATCGTCATCGTCCTGCCTTTCCCCCCAGCCACGCACCAGTGATGGACCCGAGCTGCGTTGGGTGCCACCCCGCTGTGACCATGCTTCATCCTCATCCTCCTCCACCTCCAGTAGTGGGCCCTGGCTGGCCACATTTGTACCTGGCCTCTGCTGTTGCCAAAAACCTCCCTCTGTGTCACTTCGAAGAGACTGGCCTGAAAGTGCTAAAAATGACCCCTCTTCCTCCTCCTCCTCCTCCTCCTCCTCCTGGGCTTCCTCCTCTTCCATCATCGCCCTAAGTGTTTTCTCAAGGAGACATAGAAGTGGTATTGTAACGCTGATAACGGCGTCATCGCCACTGGCCATGTTGGTGGAGTACTCGAAACAGCGCAACAGGGCACACAGGAGGCCCAGTCATTGGTGGTGAAGTGGTGCTGTTCTGTAGTGCGACTGACCCGTGCGTGCTGCAGCTGAAACTCCACTATGGCCTGCTGCTGCTCGCACAGTCTGTCCAGCATGTGCAAGGTGGAGTTCCACCTGGTGGGCACGTCGCATATGAGGCGGTGAGCGGGAAGGCCGAAGTTACGCTGTAGCGCAGACAGGCGAGCAGCAGCAGGATGTGAACGCCGGAAGCGCGAACAGACGGCCCGCACTTTATGCAGCAGCTCTGACATGTCGGGGTAGTTGTGAATGAACTTCTGCATCACCAAATTCAGCACATGCGCCAAGCAAGGGATGTGCGTCAAACTGGCTAGTCCCAGAGCTGCAACGAGATTTCGCCCATTATCACACACCACCAGGCCGGGCTTGAGGCTCACCGGCAGCAACCACTCGTCGGTCTGTTGTTCTATACCCTGCCACAACTCCTGTGCGGTGTGGGGCCTGTCCCCCAAACATATGAGTTTCAGAATGGCCTGCTGACGTTTACCCCGGGCTGTGCTAAAGTTGGTGGTGAAGGTGTGTGGCTGACTAGATGAGCAGGTGGAAGAAGAGGAGGAGGAAGTCGAGTAGGAGGAGGTGGCAACAGGAGGCAAAGAATGTTGCCCTGCGATCCTTGGCGGCGGAAGGACGTGCGCCAAACAGCTCTCCGCCTGGGGCCCAGCTGCCACTACATTTACCCAGTGTGCAGTTAGGGAAATATAGCGTCCCTGGCCGTGCTTACTGGTCCACGTATCTGTGGTTAGGTGGACCTTGCCACAGATGGCGTTGCGCAGTGCACACTTGATTTTATCGGATACTTGGTTGTGCAGGAAGGCACGGCTCTCTTGGAGAAGTAGTGCCGGCTGGGAACAACATACTGTGGGACAGCAAGCGACATGAGCTGTTTGAAGCTGTCTGTGTCCACCAGCCTAAATGACAGCATTTCATAGGCCAGTAGTTTAGAAATGCTGGCATTCAGGGCCAGGGATCGAGGGTGGCTAGGTGGGAATTTACGCTTTCTCTCAAATGTTTGTGAGATGGAGAGCTGAACGCTGCCGTGTGACATGGTTGAGATGCTTGGTGACGGAGGTGGTGGTGGTGTTGGTGGTACATCCCCTGTTTGCTGGGCGGCAGGTGCCAACGTTCCTCCAGAGGCGGAGGAAGAGGCCGAGGCGGCAGCAGCAGAAGAGGTAGCAGGGGGAGCCTGAGTGACTTCCTTGGTTTTAAGGTGTTTACTCCACTGCAGTTCATGCTTTGCATGCAGGTGCCTGGTCATGCAGGTTGTGCTCAAGTTCAGAACGTTAATGCCTCGCTTCAGGCTCTGATGCACAGCGTGCAAACCACTCGGGTCTTGTCGTCAGCACATTGTTTGAAGAAGTGCCATGCCAGGGAACTCCTTGAAGCTGCCTTTGGGGTGCTCGGTCCCAGATGGCGGCGGTCAGTAGCAGGCGGAGTCTCTTGGCGGCGGGTGTTCTGCTTTTGCCCACTGCTCCCTCTTTTGCTACGCTGTTGGCTCGGTCTTACCACTGCCTCTTCCTCCGAACTGTGAAAGTCAGTGGCACGACCTTCATTCCATGTGGGGTCTAGGACCTCATCGTCCCCTGCATCGTCTTCCACCCAGTCTTGATCCCTGACCTCCTGTTCAGTCTGCACACTGCAGAAAGACACAGCAGTTGGCACCTGTGTTTCGTCATCATCAGAGACATGCTGAGGTGGTATTCCCATGTCCTCATCATCAGGAAACATAAGTGGTTGTGCGTCAGTGCATTCTATGTCTTTCACCGCTGGGGAAGGGCTAGGTGGATGCCCTTGGGAAACCCTGCCAGCGGAGTCTTCAAACAGCATAAGAGACTGCTGCATAACTTGAGGCTGAGACAGTTTCCCTGGTATGCATGGGGGTGATGTGACAGACTGATGGGGTTGGTTTCCAGGAGCCATCTGTGCGCTTTCTGCAGAAGACTGGGTGGGAGATAATGTGAACGTGCTGGATCCATTGTCGGCCACCTAATTGACTAATGCCTGTACCTGCTCAGGCCTTACCATCCTTAGAACGGCATTGGGCCCCACCATATATCGCTGTAAATTCTGGCGGCTACTGGGACCTGAGGTAGTTGGTA
The DNA here is from genome assembly GCF_014858855.1 of Bufo gargarizans. NCBI lineage: Eukaryota > Metazoa > Chordata > Amphibia > Anura > Bufonidae > Bufo > Bufo gargarizans. The sequence goes on from NC_058080.1 coordinate 67,058,286, forward strand.
CACTAGGACGTGTGGATGTGGCAGAACGGCCACGTCCTCTCCCAGCACCAGAGGGTCCATTAACACCACCACGACCATGTCCGCGTCCCTTACTAGATGTTTTCCTCATTGTTATCGTTCACCACAACAACAAAAATATTATTTGGCCCAATGTATTGTATTCAAATTCAGCTGGATATAAATTTGAGGCCTAGTATTTAGGCGCTGGGTGACAGGTATGGGTTTACTGACAGAATTAGACTTGGAAATGCACAGTAGCGTGTGTGTGAAGTTATTCTGAATGTCCCTATGTGCACCTTCAATATGATCTACCCTTTTAGGGATAGATTTCAAATAGCTCTGATACAGCAGAAACCACTAAATTTTTAAATTGTTCAATTGGGAATTGTATTTCAACCCAGAACAAGAAATGTGCTTGAACGGACACTAAATAACTCGCCCAGCTACAGCACTAACGACAGATTTAGCTGGATATAAATTTGAGGCCTAGTATTTAGGCGCTGGGTGACAGGTATGGGTTTAGTGACAGAATTAGACTTGGAAATGCACAGTAGCGTGTGTGTGAAGTTATTCTGAATGTCCCTATGTGCACCTTCAATATGATCTACCCTTTTAGGGATAGATTTCAAATAGCTCTGATACAGCAGAAACCACAAAATTTTTAAATTGTTCAATTGGGAATTGTATTTCAACCCAGAACAAGAAATGTGCTTGAACGGACACTAAATAACTCGCCCAGCTATAGCACTAACGACAGATTTAGCTGGATATAAATTTGAGGCCTAGTATTTAGGCGCTGGGTGACAGGTATGGGTTTAGTGACAGAATTAGACTTGGAAATGCACAGTAGCGTGTGTGTGAAGTTATTCTGAATGTCCCTATGTGCACCTTCAATATGATCTACCCTTTTAGGGATAGATTTGAAATAGCTCTGATACATCAGAAACCACAAAATTTTTAAATTGCTAAATTGGGAATTGTATTTCAACCCAGAACAAGAAATGTGCTTGAACGGACACTAAATAACTCGCCCAGCTACAGCACTAACGACAGATTTAGCTGGATATAAATTTGAGGCCTAGTATTTAGGCGCTGGGTGACAGGTATGGGTTTAGTGACAGAATTAGACTTGGAAATGCACAGTAGCGTGTGTGTGAAGTTATTCTGAATGTCCCTATGTGCACCTTCAATATGATCTACCCTTTTAGGGATAGATTTCAAATAGCTCTGATACAGCAGAAACCACTAAATTAGGAAATTGCTAAATTGGGAATTGTATTTCAACCCAGAACAAGAAATGTGCTTGAACGGACACTAAATAACTCACCCAGCTACAGCACTAACGACAGATTTAGCTGGATATAAATTTGAGGCCTAGTATTTAGGCGCTGGGTGACAGGTATGGGTTTAGTGACAGAATTAGACTTGGAAATGCACAGTAGCGGGTGTGTGAAGTTATTCTGAATGACCTTATGTGCACCTTCAATATGATCTACCCTTTTAGGGATAGATTTCAAATAGCTCTGATACAGCAGAAACCACTAAATTTTTAAATTGCTAAATTGGGAATTGTATTTCAACCCAGAACAAGAAATGTGCTTGAACGGACACTAAATAACTCGCCCAGCTACAGCACTAACGACAGATTTAGCTGGATATAAATTTGAGGCCTAGTATTTAGGCGCTGGGTGACAGGTATGGGTTTAGTGACAGAATTAGACTTGGAAATGCACAGTAGTGTGTGTGTGAAGTTATTCTGAATGTCCCTATGTGCACCTTCAATATGATCTACCCTTTTAGGGATAGATTTGAAATAGCTCTGATACAGCAGAAACCACTAAATTTTTAAATTGCTAAATTGGGAATTGTATTTCAACCCAGAACAAGAAATGTGCTTGAACGGACACTAAATAACTCGCCCAGCTACAGCACTAACGACAGATTTAGCTGGATATAAATTTGAGGCCTAGTATTTAGGCGCTGGGTGACAGGTATGGGTTTAGTGACAGAATTAGACTTGGAAATGCACAGTAGCGTGTGTGTGAAGTTATTCTGAATGTCCCTATGTGCACCTTCAATATGATCTACCCTTTTAGGGATAGATTTCAAATAGCTCTGATACAGCAGAAACCACTAAATTTTTAAATTGCTAAATTGGGAATTGTATTTCAACCCAGAAAAAGAAATGTGCTTGAACGCACACTAAATAACTCACCCAGCTACAGCACTAACGACAGATTTAGCTGGATATAAATTTGAGGCCTAGTATTTAGGCGCTGGGTGACAGGTATGGGTTTAGTGACAGATTTAGACTTGGAAATGCACAGTAGCGGGTGTGTGAAGTTTATCTGAATGACCCTATGTGCACCTTCAATATGATCTACCCTTTTAGGGATAGATTTCAAATAGCTCTGATACAGCAGAAACCACTACATTTTTAAATTGCTAAATTGGGAATTGTATTTCAACCCAGAACAAGAAATGTGCTTGAACGGACACTAAATAACTCGCCCAGCTACAGCACTAACGACAGATTTAGCTGGATATAAATTTGAGGCCTAGTATTTAGGCGCTGGGTGACAGGTATGGTTTTAGTGACAGAATTAGACTTGGAAATGCACAGTAGCGTGTGTGTGAAGTTATTCTGAATGTCCCTATATGCACCTTCAATATGATCTACCCTTTTAGGGATAGATTTCAAATAGCTCTGATACAGCAGAAACCACTGAATTTGAAAATTGCTAAATTGGGAATTGTATTTCAACCCAGAACAAGAAATGTGCTTGAACGGACACTAACTAACACGCCCAGCTACAGCAGTAACGACAGATTTAGCTGGATATGAATTTGAGGCCTAGTATTTAGGCGCTGGGTGACAGGTATAGGTTTACTGACAGAATTAGACTGGGATATGGCCAAAAAATAACCACACTATTGATGGTTAAATGCACTTGGTGTGACAGTTTGACAAACCACACTACTGAGGGTTAAATGCACTTGGTGACAGGCGCAGCTTGCCCCTGATGTAGTATATGGCCAAAAAATAAACAGACTATTGCTGGTTAAATGCACTTGGTGTAACAGCTTGACCAACCACACTACTGAGGGTTAAATGCACTTGGTGACAGGCGCAGCTTGCCCCTGATGTAGTATATGGCCAAAAAATAAACAGACTATTGCTGGTTAAATGCACTTGGTGTGACAGCTTCACCCTGATGTAGGATTTAGCCAAAAAACAACCACACCATTGAGGGTTAAATGCACTTGGTGACAGGCACAGCTTGCCCCTGCGGTCTGGGCAGCCTAAAAACTGTGAGCAATTGAATTTCAGCAGCTCAATGATGCACAGCTGCAGATCGATCGATTAATCAAGTCCTTTGGAGGAGTTAATCTGCCTAATCTCGCCCTACTGTCGAAGCCGCAACCTCTCCCTATGCTAATCAGAACAGAGTGACGGGCGGCGCTATGTGACTCCAGCTTAAATAGAGGCTGGGTCACATGGTGCTCTGGCCAATCACAGCCATGCCAATAGTAGGCATGGCTGTAATGGCCTCTTGGGGCAAGTAGCATGACGCTTGTTGATTGGTTGCTTTGCAGCCTTTCAAAAAGCACCAAGAAAGCATCACAAAAGCGCCAAGAAAGCGACGAACACCGAACCCGAACCCAGACTTTTACGAAAATGTCCGGGTTCGGGTCCGTGTCACGGACACCCCAAAATTCGGTACGAACCCGAACTATACAGTCCGGGTTCGCTCATCCCTACTTGGAGGTAAACAAATCTGTGTTATATTCTGGGAAATGTGTGAAGATATAGGGCGCTGCAGAGTGACCCAAGACAAGGGTGAAGAACACCTGGAGCACACCTGTTCATAGACAGCTCCAGAGGTAAAACTCATAGAAGGAAAAGTTCTGTCCACACTGTGACGAATACCAGACCTCGTGCCTGCTTGACGTCACCTATGTCGAGTTCACGAGACGTGGTATGGTCACGGGTTACCAAAGCGCGACGTTACGCCCTTCAGAGGAGCAGGTCAGGTCAGCTTGGTACAATTTACACAGACACCTCCTGTCCACGCGGGCACAGAGAGGCAACAAGCTGAGAGAGCCTTTTCACTGCCGCAGTGAAAACAGCGCTGTCTCAGCCCGGGTATCTGCCACCAGCTTCTCATTTGATATAAGCTCGGTTCTCTAACGGGATTATATAGGGTGAGAAACCAACCCGCGGTAGCTTATAACTAGGCCAAAACACGGACCTGGGGATTTGTGATCGAGATACAAGATAGCACAAGATTAAATTATATATTTAATCGCCTTAAGGGCACACTAGATGACAAAATATACACAGAGAATATATACAGTGGTCTGAAGTTACAGATACAGGTGATATAGGTACAACAGGGTTAAGCAGAACAATAAGTTTACCAGATATATGAGTCCTTTGGGTAGTGATGAGTTCTTAGCTGTATTCACGTCAGAGGCAGTGATGTCAGCCGATTGCAGGTCCCTCTAAACACATTGAACGATGTGACCCCCTTTCAGAGAAAAGATACGCTTGCTTGCTGGCACAAGCCTTTTAACCTATAGCTGGTCCCTTCCCTCTTGGCCTCTGGGAGTGCTCCCTGCTGATCCTGGCAGCTCAATGACCCACAAAACCCTTTAGGGTTTATAGCTCAAGTCCAAAAGGTCACAGGGAGATGGTTCTGGGACCAACGGATCCGCCTGGGTTCCGGCTACAACTAGAGTCCAAACATGGTGCACTGGTCATATTTAATACTGGAAATCCGCACTGGCCACCGATGAATATAGAGGGAGAGGGGCGCACTGGCCACCAATAAGTTAAATACAGGAGGGGGAGGAGGGGTCTGCCCCGTGCTGCCTGGCAGCATCTGCCAGGCAGCAGGGGGCAGTCATGTACACAGTTCTCAGTATATTCTAACTTGAAGCGTCCCCATCACCATGGGAACGCTTCTGTGTTTAGAATATACTGTCGGATCTGAGTTTTCCGAAGTGAAAAATCAGATCTGAAATAAACAGTTATGCAAACGGATCCGTTCTGAAGGGATGCAAGCGTTTGCATTATAGGAGCAGATCCGTCTGTGCAGACACCAGACGGATCCGCTCCTAACGCAAGTGTGAAAGTAGCCTAACATGTCTGTTTCAGCACACAGTGAACAATGTAAAAATACTCAAACAGTGGCAGAGTAGTGTTTTTATTTTTGTTTCGCCCCACAAATTTTTTTCCCATTTTTTTCAATACATGATATGATACAACTTGCGCAACAACAACAAAAAAATACTTCATGTCTGAAGAGAAGAGTAGGAAAAATAAAAGCATAAAAAAAATAAACATTTTATGGTTCCAACAATCTTCTCAGCATCCAGGAGGAGTGTTGCTGCAGAAGAAGTTTGCTGATGTTTTATGTGGAGATAACATCAGGAGAAGGTGACAGATGGTGTTCTACTGCTTGTAATGCTGTGGATGGTGTTTGTGATGTTCTCCTTGAGTTCATCCAGGGGATGTGGATTGTTAGAAGACACTTTCTGTTTTAGATTTCCCCACAGATAAAAATCTAATGTGGAAAAGTCTGGGGAATGTGGTGGTCATAACAACTTGTTCACAGTTCGCTCCTCCGTAAGCCGTTCATAAACCCGTCCCGTGAGATCTGTGAGGTGCGGCATGTTGTCCCATCTTGGACACAGCAGGACATTTTCTCTTCTGGTGTTGGTTGTAAAACTGTTCATAGATGTCCAGGTAAATTGCGGTATTAACAGCTGATGTGAAGAAAATTGGGCCCACTATTTGTGTTCCTGACACTGCGCACCAAACGCCAAGTTTCCATTATGCCCCATGACCGCATCTGTGAGAGATCCTCCCCTTTCCGGACGGGAAACAGGAACTTCCCAGATCTTTAAAAGGATGCTCCTTTCTCCATTCTTCAGTTTTCTTCCTGTTTTCTGTCCATAGGACAGGGGAGTGGATCTTTTCCGGATCTAGGTAGGAGGCTGCAGGATCTCCTAGGTTTTTTTAGTGTTTTTTTTTAAATACCTAGTAGAGATTACCTGACTGCATAAGACTTCACTAGAAGCCGCTGTAAAGTCTGGTTAGTCTTCTTTTGCTTGCTTTACTGGATGTTTTTTGCGTTCCGTATACGGAACCATTCATTTCAATGGTTCCGCAAAAAAAAAAAAACTGAATGTACTCCGTATGCACTCTATTTCCGATTTTCCGTTCCGTTGAAAAATAGAACATGTCCTATTATTGCCTGCAAATCACGTTCCGTGGCTCCATTCAAGTCAATGGGTCCACAAAAAAAGGAACTCATACGGAAATGCATCTGTATGTCTTCCGTATCCGTTCCATTTTTGCGGAACTATCTATTAAAAATGTTATGCCCAGCCCAATTCTTTCTATGTAATTACTGTATATGCCATACAGAAAAATGGAACAGAAACGGAAACAAAAAACGGACAGCGAATCACTGAAAAAGCCATACGGTCGTGTGAAAGGGGCCTTAATGTGTTAAAGGGGTTCTCCGGGTTTTTAATATTGATGACCTATTCTCGAGATAGGCCATCAATATCAGTTCGGTGGGGATCTATCACCCGCCAATCGGCTGTATGAGGTGCATGTGCCTTCTCTCTTCCTGTTCACCACTGCTTTTCCATAGACAGGTCATCAATATTAAAAGCCCAGACAACCAGTTTAACTAAGGTCTACTTGTTTAGAAAGTAGTTTGTGGTAGGATTGAAGACAGGTTGAAGGTCCATTTCCATAGAGTAGTGGTCAATGATTTATGCTTGGTTCTCTGGTTATAAGTGGTGTACCCCATGATTCAGTGCTGGGTCCATTGTTATTCAACATATACTATATGGAGAAAAGTATTGGGGCACCTACATATTACACTAACAGGAGATCTTGTGACATCTGATTCTAAATCCACAGGCATTAATACGGAGTTGATCCCCTCTTTGCAGATAAAACAGCGTTCACTTTTGCTTTCTACAAGATTTTGGAACGGTGAGAATTGTTGTCCATTCATCCAGAAGATTATTTGTGAGGTCAGGCACTGATGTTGGTTAAGAGCTCACAATATCTGTTCTAGTTCATCCCAAAGATGCTCATGGGGTTGAGGCTCTGTGCAGCCGGTGTGGTTCTTCCACAGCAAACTCGCCAACCATGCGTTTATGAACCTGGCTTTGCGCACTGGGGCAAAATTGGAAGCATACAATTGTCCAAAATATCTTGGTATGCTGAAGAATTAACATTTCCTTTACTGGAACGAAGGGCCTTTGGCAAACCGCTGAGAAACAGCCCAATAGCATTATCCCTCCTCCACCAGACTTTACAGCTGGCACAATGCAGTCAAACAGGTTCTCTTGGCATCTGCCAAACCCAGACTTATCCATCAGACTGCCAGACAGAGAAGCGTGAATCACACCAAAGAACATGTTTCCACTGCTTCAGAGTCCAGTGATGCCATGCGTTACACCACTCCATCAAACACTTGGCATTGTGCTTGGTGATTACAGGCTTCTATGCAGCTGCTCAGTCATGGAAACTCATGTGATGAAGCTCCTGGGACACAGTTTTGGTGCTAATGGTAATACCTGAAGAGGTTTGGACTCTGCATTTATGGAGTCCACAGAGCGTTAGTGACTTTAATGCACTATACACCTGTCTCTCGCTGACCACGCTCTGTAACTTTGTGGTCTCCAATTCTTGGCTGAGTTGCTGTTGTTCCTAAACTCTTCCACTTTACAATAAGGTCATGGTGGAATATCTAGGAGGGAAGAAATTTCATGAACTTGTTACAGTAGTGAGTATTACGGGATCGCGCTGGAATCTTTAGAATGAGCCATTCTATCACAAATGTTTGTAAAGGCAGACCTCATGGCGAGGGGCTGGATTTTATACACCTGTGTCAATGGGACTGAATTTAATGTCTAAGAGCTGTGTCCCCCAGTACCTTTTTTGGTGTATTTACTAATGATGAGATTTTAGCAATTTATCATAACCCGGCATAAAGATATCTCCGTGTGCTGCTGGAGGCTGTGCCTAATTTATAAAGAAGCTCACGCGTCATCATAAATTAAGCATGGCACCAGCAGTCCGTATGCCTAAACTAAAATCTATGCCAACCCTGAGAATTAAACAGTTTAGAGTAAAATAAAGCACCACCAGGCTGGAGGAAGAAAAGTTTGATCTTCAGCGGTGGAAAGACTGAAGAGACTAAAGTTGGCCATGCACATTAGATGTATATTGGCTAATTGAGATGGTCCCATAGACTTCTTGTGCAGCAAGGAAGAGCAGACTATGCATGTGCTTTTGTCCCCTCATTCTTGAGAGATCAGTAGAGGTCTCGGCACCGATCTAAACTTTTGATATGTAGAGCGAACTTGCGATTCTTCGATAACCCAAACTTTAGATGCCGAACTTAAAACACAAGTTCGCTCAACACTATTAGTGACCCTTTAAAGTGGTTTCCCGGGATTAGGAAAACATGGCCACTCCCCTCCAGAAACCGACCCACTCCATGGATTGCGTCTGATATTGAAGCCCCTCTACATAAGTGAATGGGACCGAGCTGCAATAGCACACAGAAACACAGGTGTGGCGCTGTTCTTGAAATAATAGCACCTATGTTTTACTGATAATGACAGAACCTTTAATTCCTCACACCTGGGACCAAAACTACAGCTTTCCGCGCAGAAAAAACAGGTCCTCACCTCTATAGATTCTAATATGAGAAAGATATGGGTGTCAAGCTGTTTATTGTTAAAAAAACAAAAGTTGTAAAGCATAATAAAAAAATACATAATTTGGTATTTGTGTTTAGGGATGAGCGAATTGACTTTGAATGAAGCATCTGAACTCAATTTACATAAAACTTCATTAGAATACTGTACGGAGCAAGTGCTTCGTACAGTATTAGAATGTATTGGCTCCTATGAGCCGAACAAAGTTATTACTTTGCAAAGTCTTGTGAGACTCTGGTTCAGTTCCAAGGTACCACTTGGAACCAAACCCGAGTTTGGTAAATGCTTTTTTACAGTAGAAATCAATTTATGAAGTTATTACGCAAAGTTTTGAGAGACTTCGCGAAGTAACAACTTTGATTCATAGGAGCCAATACATTCTAATATTGTACGGAGTGCTTGCTCCATACAGTAATCTAATAAAGTTTTTTTCGAATCATGTTTCATCCAAAGTCAATTCGCTCATCCCTATTGGTGTTATCATACTGACCTGCAGAATTTAGGTAAAGTCGTTTTCCGCTCGTTAACGACTGCATAGGAGGTGCAGATTGAAAGTTTTTGGAGTAGCACACCTCCATGAGCAATCGTCTGACTGTGTAATATACCTAGAAAGTAAAGATTAATGAGTACACAGCGATTTTATTCCTTTTGCATCTAACGACAATTGTGATGTCTAATAATACTAAATTCAATTGCTAACAACTCGCAAACAATTCGATTATCTATCATTGTCACTATGAAATCTTGAGGTATAATACAGGCATTACTGAAGCTTTTATACTGCATGTTATGACTCTTCCTAACGAGCTTTCATCATTTCAAAATTAAAGCACACCATTGCACTAGTGTTGAGTGCGAATATTCGAATTGCAAATTTTTTTCTCGAATATCGTAACTTTAGAATATAGTTCAATATATTTGCGAAATCGAATATTCGTTTTTTTTTATTGTTATATTTTTTTCTTTCCCACTTCCCTAAAGTTGTTCTTACCTGTCCTTTGGATTCCTGGCTTCCTGGCTGCTCCAGTCAGTGCCCGTTGCCGCTTCTGCCGACTTCCGTGCTCATGGAGCGTCCCTATCACCATGGGAACGTCTCCATATACTAGAATGTACTTTCGGATTTGAGAATTACGTTGAAATCGCAATTCGATTAATTCAAGTTATAATAATCGAATTGTGATTTCAACTTTTTCCGTATATTCTTAATATTGCTCTACCTTCGTCTTTTAGAATATTCATAATATTCTAAAAGACGAAGTTAGAGCAATAGAATGAATATTCTAAAAGACGAAGTTAGAGCAATATTACGAATATTCTAAAAGACGAAGTTAGAGCAATATTAAGAATATTCGTAAAATACACATATTAGCCTAGCCATAGTCAATTAGTCATAGGAACGTTGCCTTATACTATCAAAAGAAAAATCGCAATATGCGATTAATTAAATCGCATATTATTCGCGATAATTGGAATAATTACGAATATTCGATTTTGACGAATATAACACGAATATTCAATCGAATATTCGCGAAATATTGCGAAATCGAATATGGAACCTCCCGCTCATCACTACATTGCACAGCAATGGTTCATGCTATGGCTCAATAAAAAAGGCAGTACTTAAGGAGCTGAATAATATTGATCTCTGAGATTTTTGTTTCTTTTGAAATAGTTCTGTTATAGTATGCAAATAAAAATGATTTATGCTTTATAAAGAAAACTAGCATGTTTAGAAATGCTATGTTGAAAAATCCTTGCTCTGTTATAAAAGGACTTTGGGAAATTTAGATTTAAAAAAAAATGTTCAAATTCTTAGGCAGGGGGGCTAATCATTTTGTCCCCAAGTGTATGTACAGTTATAGAGGAAAGCAGCACCTTGTTGGTATGAGTTTAAATTACGCCCATTCCCAGTGTCCTGTGTGGGTTATAGCTTCTGTCTTGCTCAGAGGAAGGAAGGAAGGATTTGCTGTTCTTGCTCAGTAACAAGATAAGTTGGTTTTGTTTTTCTTGTGGTTTTCTGTCTAGGCTGTTAGAGAGACGCCTGCCCCCTCCAGGTCCTGAGGAAGCAGGTTGTCTCTTTCCCCCTTTCACCATCTTAGGGATTTTAGGGAATCTCCAGCCTAGGCACAGGGACACGTTTATTCCCACCTTTAGGGTCTGAACGTGGGCATAGAAGTCTAGGGAGAGCTGGTAGGGATTTGTCAGGAGGTGACCTTTATCCCCAGCTTCTTGCCTAGACACTTGTTTGGTGGTCTTCTGTGTATCTTGTATCCTGTCCAGCGTGACATGTTGACCCCCTTCCTTTAAACTATGAGGAACTACAAATAGTAGTACTCAACAAACATTTACGTGGTTGGGTGGCCTAGGAGATGACAACCCTTGCAGAGATAGCCAACCTGTACTTGACTATCTCTGCAAGCATGCCCGACTGGTGGCTCAAAAAGCCGTCATCCCTAAATGTTGAAGAAAAGTTACCATCCTCTGAGAGAGAAATTAGTACAGAATATAAAGACTGCGTGGCATCAAAATGAAGGATTGCTGGAAGACAGACAGTGGGGTTCATTTATTAAAGCCGATCTTGTGTAAAAATAGTTGCAAAGGGTATTTTTACGACGATTTTAATGTCTCACAGGCATTTTTACTGCAAGTACAAAAAATGGGCGGGATGGGGATGTGTTGGGGCCTTGCCAGGGCCAGAGCTCCAGCCCTTGCAAATTTACTACTTTTTCATCTGGAAACAAGTAGATGAAAAACTACATCTGCCAGGAGCTGACATAGTGTTTCAGACAGGCCCTCGGACTGCCATATATGTCCCTAATTTATGACAAGGTGTATGAATTTTCATAAAATAGCCATATACTACTAAACAGGGGTGACAACTAAGACCGACATAAAAAGCCATCTTAGTAAATGTCCCCAGTAAGTGCAAGTCCCGCCCAACTGCCGACCATGGCGTAAAACCAGCCCTGTGACTAGATATTGACTCACGGCAAGTTAAAAAAGGGACTTGTGACTATTTTTACAACTAAAATAGTTGCAAGTCCCCTAATACTTGACCCTCATTGTGTACGTATCTTGGAGAGACTGAACTGAAATTATTATTGGTTATGTACTGCCTAAATTTTCTCAGTAAAGGGACTGTTTGCTGTTCAAAAAAAAAACGGCCACATCACTGCCATCACCTTCACTGCTCTACGACGACATACTTACCAACACCTCAGATGATAAAATCGGGGAATATATGCACCGCCCAGGAACAGAAGGACACGTACAATTTATTGGCGGGGTTTGTGGTGTCCTGCCCATTTTCGGCCTGGGACAGCGCAAAATTTGCCTGGACTGTCTCTGAAAATTAGGGACAGTCCTGGCAAATTCAGGACAGTTGGCAACTATGCGATTACATGGCCCCATGGAGCGTTAGATTGAGGACAGCCACAGTGAACCACTACAACTCCTATAATTGCCACAACTACCACTCCCCTTCTCTCGGCTCTCCACCTCCTCGGCTCTCCACCTCCTCGGCTCACTAAACTATATGCTACAAATAATATCGATAGGAACATTACTACTTAGCTACTGCTATAATGTAATTACCTATGCTATCCATAATTCAGACTCTCCAATACATTGCTATATTACCAGCTCAGTTTTTGTGTGATTTTTGTATTTTTGCCTGTAGGTGTTGCTGTTTACACTGCTGATGAATGAAAGCTGGCTGTAAATTAAGGAAAAACATTAGGGGTCATTTACAAAACCAGCTTTTTACAACAATCTTTATTTCCTGGCAGAGAAAGTGCCTTATTTATGACAAGGCATCGTCATAAATTAGGCTCAGTGCCGGCAGTCCGTGTACCTGGAGTAAAAACAACTAAAGCTCCTGACTGAGTAGATTTTACTCCTTTTTTATGACTGTTTCCAGGAGTAAAAGATAGTAAATGTGCCGGGGATGAAGTCCCAGCCCCCACCACACCCATGTCACTCCCATGTGGCGAGAAGGGCACAAAAATGCCAGGAAATTGTCAGCGTCTGGCTCAATGTCCGGCCATTGCGGTCTAGCAGCTGGTGGGCACATCCTCACCGTCAGGGACAGGTGAAGAAGTCCTGCTGATGAGAAGAATCAATTTGTGAGAATCAATTCACTCATTTCTACACAGAATGGAGGTCATTTATGAATATTTTTACACCAAATATTTTTTTTTAGGTTTTTGGCCTAAAAATAGTTGCAAGACCTTTTTTTCAACGCTGGATCACATTCCACATGGGTGACATGTTACTGCTACGTATAATATAAAGCACTTCAGTCACCTGTAGCAATTACAAGTCCACACCAGGAGCTCTGCTTAACCCAGTACTACCAGTCTTTCAAACTTGCAGACTTGTGTGTTCTTTTTACCCCATTGTGCCAATATTGTATGTGAGGGAGCAATAGAGGTCAAACTCACAAGTACAAAAGGTTTTGTACCAGCGACTTGTGAGTATGACTTCTATTGCTCATTCACACACAGTATTAGCACAATGAGTTAAAAAGAACACACAAGTCTGCAAGTTTGAAAGAATGTTACTGCTACGTCCGGTGATTGGCTGCAGCAGTCCAGTGGCGGCTGTGAACAGGATGTGCAAAGCCACAGCATTGCAAAGCTATAAAGACAGGAACAATGGAGCCGAAACCCAGCAACGTCAGTCACTCTTCGAGGTCTTCCAGCCATTCTGTAATTTTGATTTAGGTTTCAGACAACCCTTTTAATTAAAAAAGGTGATTCTGACATAATTATATATTTTTTGCCTGGCAGCATAAGCAAACACAGCAAATCAGTCATGCCAATTTTGTGTTACTGTTTTTTATATGTGATAATGCATTTTAATTAGTGTTGATCGAGCACCAAAGTGCTCTGGTGCTCTGGTGCTCGAGTAGAACACTTTGGGATGCTCGGGTTGTAGCTGGCCAGCTAAGACCTGTCTTAGGTTGTTAATATAGCTGATATGTGTATACAGCTAGACCTGCCAATAGCCTTAATAAAGTTCCTATGTTTATGTGTTATTTACTGTGACATCATGTTTTGGATGTCATATAACTGTTATATTTTGTGTTCATAGAGGCAGAAAAAGATAATATGCCTTTAAGATTAATTTTGCAATGTAAGGTAAGCTCAGTGACACAGCAGAAACAACAGAAAGCATAGTGTTAAACTGTTGTTGCTGGGCAGAAGTCTAGACTAATCACAGCCAGCTTCTCACACAGTAAGAGTTTTTTCACCAATCACAGCTAGCCTCACACACAGCCTGTCTGGGAATTCCCCCAGCTCCTGCTGCTAGAATCATTATTTACCAGAGACAGGAGCTGAAGAGACATTCTCTCCACTGAGTGTCAGGTTTTATGGGAACAAGAGGCCAAAATAGGTATTTAAAACAGTTATATAATGTTCCTATTGTTATTGTGTTTAGAACTGTATACTGAACCATATATATATGTGTTTACTTACAGTTCCGCCAAATCAAACTACAATTGCAAATACAAATTGCAAGCATTCATATTCCATATTGCAATCAAAATTGTATACAACCATACCAGATCATACTCAACCAATCTGCAAATAGTCACTGCTAACTGCATACTGCAAGTGAACTATTAGTTAGACCTCAGATATACTTCTCAGAGAGATCATAAAATGCTTAAATAACTTAATGTGAGAGTACAGATACTCAAGAGAGAAATATATCCACCATTTTATGCTGAATGACAAGATTGAACAGTTGAACCACCATCTTAATCATACCGCCATTTTGTGATATCTTTTCAACACGTTTTATGTACATAGACTATCTGCTGTGGAGGCGGCAGTGTTATATGAAGAAAAGTTCAAGTTAATATAGAAATTATTTGAAGCATTTGGTGTGCTCTTTACACTTACTGTTTCCATAGAACGGCGCTAGAGGAATTACAGAGTAATAGACAGTCTGGTTAGACTAAATGTCAGAAATATCAAAATTAATCTAATGTCACAGCGCAAAAGGCACTTCATAGTGCTGCGCCTGCCACAGTGGAACTATTTTGGCCTCAGAGGGCGAAGTGATAGTGCTCCTCAACTTGCACAGAAAAGAGCACCATAGGGGGCGGAGCCTGACCGCACATGGTGGCAGAAGTGTGAGACGTGAGGTCCCACACAGCAGTCACTACAGGCAAGCTAAGCTGATGACTATACTTTCTAAATATGGTCAAGTGCGGCAAGGACAAGAGGACGGAGACCCCAGGCACACCCCAAGCCCAAAAGAACTTCTCCGACATCCACAAATTCCTCCAAAACAAGGCTCCAAGCCTGCAGCCCCATCCTTCCAAAATGGCGCCTGAAGATCCGGTGGCACAGGACAGTGAGGAGGACCCTGAACAGCTCAGTTGCAGCGCAAGCGATCACTGAGACCTAGAGCTCACGGCTTTCTTCAGGACAACCATAGCCCAGGCACTCCTTACTATTCGACCTTTCTGAAATCAAGTCGGACGTTAAGCACTTTGGTGCATGTGTAGGCGCTTTAGAAACCATGTGCACTGCAATTATGACACATGCAGCTGCACTGGAGGGATGCACAACTGACCACTTGGCGCATATTAACAAAGCGCTCGTTTTAATAGAGGAACAAGAGAATCGAAACAGGTGACGAAACATACGCATAAAAGGAATTGTGTGGGTCTTGGCCCGCTGATGCCCTGAAGAAGGTCACCATAGAAGTTTTCAGCGGGCTTGTCGGGGAGGTCGCAGCCCATTCTGTTGTTATTGAAAGCATCCACAGATCCCTCAAGCCACAGCCACCGCAATCAGAACCCCCTCGGGATGTGATTTGTGGCATTTTGTTGTATGTGGACACCGCTACCATCCTGAAAGCTGGGTCCTGGCCAGCTGACGCCCTGAAGAAGGTCACCATAGAAGTTTTCAGCGGGCTTGTCGGGGAGGTCGCAGCCCATTCTGTTGTTATTGAAAGGATCCACAGATCCCTCAAGCCACAGCCACCGTAATCAGAACCCCCTCGGGATGTGATTTGTGGCATTTTGTTGTATGTGGACACCGCTACCATCCTAAAAGCTGCAAGAGAAAAAGCTCCTATACTTTATGCTGGAGCGGAACTTGCCTTCTATCCAGACGTTGCCCCATCTATACTGTCAAAAATAAGTATTCTTAAACCTCTTCTAGAGAAGCTAAGACAGAGAAATACCATCTACTCATGGTTGTATCCCTTTGGCCTCTCCATCATACACAACTGCCGCAGACTCTGCATCCACACACCAGAGAACCTTGCTAATTCCTGCACACTGCTAGACTTGGAGCCTATAAATATCCCATCATGGATGCCAGCCGCCACCTCAGTCACCATGCCCCAGCTACCATCGCAGAAGCAGTGGCAACAAGTGCCCAAAGACAAGCGTCACCGTCATGAAAAAGGATCCATGGAACACACATTCGATCCAGCTTAAGTGGGTATTGGTGTGACCCTCAGGTATATGAGTACACCATGGGCTTGCCCAAGGATTGTGTAGATGAACTCCGTCTACTCATTGGCCTGCTCGACAGTTATCTAATAGTTAAGTTCAGAGCAGTCAAGGGGGTAGTTATAGAGTTTAAATCCGGAGTTGCACTGTTCTTTGAAGGACACCTGTTTCACTGTGTTATATTTTAACTCGCGCATCTTCATAGAGATGCTTATTTTCTTGTGTTGCATTTACCTCTTTCATGGGTTTATGGGCCCCTCCACTCTCCCTCTCCCCCTTTCCCCATCCTCCATAAGGCTCTACAGTTTAATTCCTACTTTATATCATGAGATGTTGAAGATTGTTGATCTGGCTCGTTTTTTCTCACCTCAGCCTTGGGGGCAGTCACAGATTTCAATCCTTGGGCTGCACTGCTCCCAAGTACTCTTCTGCTTTGTACTGTGTGGGTCGATCTCAAATGAGAGACACTGTATTTAGAGTCGAGCACCCTCATTCTCAAGGCACCTCTACTGTGTATTAATCGTCATGGGCGCTCCACTCTCTCTGGCTTGCGGAATCGATCCATTATGCTTCAGATATTAACATTTAAGTAACTGGGTTTGTCACTGATGCTATAGTATATTTACCACTATTCTCACCCGCCACCATCCCCCCCCCTTGCTTTTTAGGTACACTCTGTTTACTCTCCCAGTATTCCTGTTAGACATCCGCATGTAATGCATGAACATGTGATAGATCATGATCAACTGCAGAATCCCTGGGGTTACTAGGATTGCATACACTACCTGAGAACAGGAGAGAGACTTGCGAAAGAATCCTAGAACTCAGCTAGCATCTCCTCACCACTTTAGGGGATTTGACACTCTCACATTTAAGAGCATCTGAAATGCTTTCTTCAGGACAACATCCCCCCTCCCCCTCCGCTTTACCCCCATTCGGCTCATACAACAACCTCCATATAGTAACCACTATATAACTATATATTTCCTTGCCTACTTACTCTTACATGTCAGCTTACATCCAGCATACTATAGTAACATGCAAAGCAATAGCCTGCATACTGCTAGTCAGAACAATTCTTTGTCTTTGCTACTTGATTCCCCCCACACACTTTATACTAACGTCAATTGGCCGTCGCTTTACACACACATTGTAGCCAGGCTACAAAACAATTATCTGGTTAATTCACTTTCTCCTACTAACTAAGCCGCTCACCTACACCTGGATACCCTTTCCTTCCTCCCCTCCCCTACTACTGATTTTACTCTCTAAGTCATCAATGGAGTCTACCATAACCACTCTAAATGTTAGGGGTCTTAATTCACCCAACAAGAGGAGTAATATCTTGCTCCTTCTCAAAAAGCTTAAATCACAAATTGTGTTTCTTCCGGAAACATTTTAGAGTCAAAAATATTCCAAAGCTGCCCAGATCGCCTTTCACTCGATGGTTCCATAACGCTAGTGCTTCCTCGGCCTTCAGAGGAGTTTCCATTGCCATACATAACTCCATTTCTTTGATATGTTCGAGCCAATATCTGGATGCAGATGGCATATTGATACTTAAGGGAGATTTAGGCACGCAAAAGGCGCTCGCAAACTTTTATGCACCCAATGCAGGCCAGGTGTTCTGGCTGATGGGGGCGCTAAATACTTTACAGCTATTTGCAGAAGGCATTGTGATACTTGGCACGGATCTAAATCTTCCCTTACATCCCATTGAAGACTCCGCCACGGCCAGGTTTCAGATCCCCGCCAGAGAGATCAAGCGGCTCCATGACAAATTGCATGTTTTACGGATAGTTGATGTGTGGAGATCTTTTAACCCCTCCGCTAAGGACTACACTTTTTACTCTGCCCCACATGATTCCTTCAAAAGATTAGACCATATCTTTACCTCCTCTTCAGCCCTCTTCTCCTTCACATCAGCACAAATAGGTAGCATAACGGTATCAGACCATGCACCTTGTTCAACAACATATAAAATTTCCCAGCTCCCTCGGGTGAATGGGTTTGGAGATTAAACAAAAATTTGTTGAGTTCAGATGAAAATCAGACGCACATCAGAAATAATCTAAAATCGTTCTTCCAGGAGAACGCATCTACACAGGTCTCCTCCTCGCTATTGTGGGAAACGCATAAGGCGTATGTTAGAGGAGTACCAGAACCAAAAAAGATAAACAAAAAGACATAGATGAACTGTTAGACCGCATAGTGTCTACAGAAAAGAATATTAAACATTCTAGCACGCATGGGAGACTGAAAGAACTAAAAGCACTCAGACAAAGGCTGAAGCATATTCTGGACCTTCGACATGCTAAGCAGCAACTGTACTTCAAGCATAAATTGTATGCTCACGGAAATAAGGGTGGAAAACAGATGTCCTCTATGATAAAAAAGACTTGTGACAGAACGTACATACATAAAATTAAAGGTTTTCAAGGAACGACACATACCCAAACGACTGAAATAGCCCAGGACTTCCATGCTTACTACACTAGCTTGTATAATCTTGTACCCAGCCCTGACTCATCTCTCCCGCGACACATTCAGAACTTTTTAGACACACTAGATTTACCTACAGTAACTGAGGACGAAACCTCCAACTTATTAAATCCGGTTACCGAAAAGAAACTCAAAACTATTCTGTTTATCTTCCCCCCGGGGAAAAGTCCGGGCCGGATGGTCTCCCTCTTCTATACTACAGGAAATTCAGTGATGTCTTACTACCCCATTTAGTCTCACTTTGCAACTATTTACTGCAAGGAGGCTCATTACTTCCACAAACACAGGAAGCACACATTACGCTTATACATAAGACTGGAAAAGATCCCCAAGTCTGCGGAAACTATCGCCCCATCTCACTGCTAAACTTATATGTGAAAATATGTGTCAAATTGATAGCGACCCACATTAGCCCCCTTCTTCCACAACTGATTGGGACAGAACAGGTGGGCTTTGTGAGGGGCAGAGACAATTCATGCAAACTCCTTCACATTATACATTAAGCCCACCAACATAAAATCCCTTTGGCGCTTTTAGGAGTAGACGCAGAGAAAGCGTTTGACAGGGTCAATTGGGCTTTCATGGAAGCCACCCTGCATAAATTTAAATCCCCCCCTCAGGCCTAGTTCACGCTATATTTACCTTATACTCTCAACCCTCTGCCCACATAAAGATCAACGGCGCTTTGTCCCCGACTTTTAAAATCACCAATGTCACACACCAGGGTTGCCCTCTCTCTCCCTCACTGTTTATACTCGGGGTAGAAACCTTGATTCAGAACCTGAGGCAAAACACATCATTCATAGGTTTCCGCAAAGGTACCTCGCAACTTAAATGTGCTGACCTATTGTTTTTACTTTCCAACCCATCCTCTGATCTCCCAATGCTATCAACACTGTTAGAGGAATATGGATCCATTTCTTCCTTTAATGTAAATATTTCAAAATCGGAGATCCTAAACATAACCGTACCCTCACAAATCGTGTAGGAGTCAAAACAAAAATTGTCTTTCCCATGGGTCCCTACATCCCTATAATACTTAGGTATACAGCTTCCACAGTACCTCGCAAACTTGTACAACCTTAACTTCACTCCTCTTCTCCAGGACCTTAAACAAATGTTACGTGAATATGATTTCCCATACATCTCCTGGATGGGGCGAACAAACCTCTTAAAAGCTTATATAGTCCCAAAGATACTGTAAACAATATCGATGATCCCAATGTACCTATCAGCCACTTTTTTTTTACCTCTATCAGATCAATGTTCTCGAAATTCATCTGTAAGGGACACAGACCAAGACTTCCATATACCCTCCTTATTAGGAAGAGAGAAAACGGTGGTATGGGTCTCCCAGATATTGTATCCTATTATAGAGCCATCCACCTGAATAGATGGTTAGAACTACTGAACCCCAGCAAACAAATAAATTCAGTCACGCTTTTACAAAACTCACTTAGTTCCCCACTAACACAAACACTCTGGAGGCCAAAGGAAGACACTTTGAGGCGTGCAGACCTGGACCTCCTCCTCGTAGGCATATGCAGTACGTGGATGTCTCTAAAAGACACTTTAGCGCCCTATCCATCCCCTCTTATGCCAGCATCATTATTACCTAACATTGTCATTACCCTGGATTCACCGTATTCTGACTCCTGGAGCAAACTAAAGGACCTCACTATAGCTGATTTTTTTCCATCTAATAAGGTGCCAACACGGGACGAACTTCTAAGCTTATTAAACACTACTACCATTAACACACTTAATTTGGCTCACTTTCACAAAGTCTCTGAAGGTTTTCTAAAAGCCTTTTCATCCAGACAACAACTCACTCAGTATGAAACCACACTCACGATAAGTCAACAGGCGCCAAGAAAAGTGGGAAACATATACTCTCTACTACTGAAGCCCTTGGTACCTTCAAGACCAGCTTGTATTTCCTCCTGGGAGAGAGAGTTGAACTTCTCTCTCACGGACGTGGAAGTACGATCTAAACTGAACTCCTCGCATAGTTTCTCTCCATGTGTTAGGCTTCAGGAAAATCACTACAAACTCCTAACCAGATAGTATAGGACGCCTAAATACCTATTCACGCATAACCTCTCAAGCAGACATTTGTTGGAGGTGTGAATCTGGCAATGGTTCCCCCTTGCATATATGGTTTACTTGCACAGCTATCAACATGTATTGGAAACAAATTGAACTAACCATCAACCAAGTATGCCAAGCTTCCTATACCCTGAAGTGCGAACACATTACAATAGCAAGAGCGGACGCAGCATTTTCACCCTCCAAAAACAGCTTCATTACGCACATACTCGCAGCAGCCAAGGCCTTACTACCGGTCCACTGGCTCAGTAGGGACCCGCCCATCCACAGTGAATGGGTTCAAAAAGTTGACGAAATTTGCAGATTTGAAGAGATTGAGTCTTAACAACAGGACCAGAGAGAAATACCTTAAGATATGGTCTCCTTGGAGGCGCTTCAAATCCCAGAGGGGAGTATTATAGTTAGACTTCCCCCTTTGTTCATCTGTCATAATCATTGGATCTTGTTGGAATGAGCCACTGGCCTGGAGACATAGCTAGATGACTTACAACAACTACCCCCCCCCCACTCCCTTGCTGTGTCCCCTCTCCCCTCCATCCTTCTTTTTATTTTTAAAAACTTTGTAGTTATTCGTCATTTACCACATGCACTTATCTTTTTACATCTATATGAGCTCACACACGATTCTGTATAATCATCTGTTGCCGATTTTTTCACAAACTGTATGTGAGATATATGTTCTCTATTTGTAGTGCTTGTAACTGATGTCACATTATTATCTGCCTACACTCAGTACTTAAGAGATGTTACATTGTTACAATGAGACAACTATTTTTGTTTATTGTCTTTTTCCGAATTAAAAAACAAAAAAATTTTAAAAAAAATGATTGTAAAAAAAAAAGAAATAAAAGAAAAGAGCGCATTAGAGCCGCGGAGCGCCAGCATATACCACAAGCAAAGACACCTCAGCGGAGCTACCATAAAGACCATAGAATGTGTGCATTAGTCAAACTGCAGCCGACTCTTAAAGTGGCAGAACGGCAAAGGTAAGAAAGTCAGAGAAAGAGCGCCAACCCTCCAGCGATCCCTAGAGAGAGAAAGAGACGCATGGTGGGAGGCCGAAGTCCAGAGCTAGAGTGCCTGCACCGCTATCCACGGAGAGACCACGTACTGCAGCCAGCTAGTTTCCCGCCACTAGGCCCAAAGCCTGCAGCAGCGTATGCAAGGCAGCGCATCGCAAGTCTGCACAGAGCATCGCAAGTCATCACAGAGCATCGCAAGTCAGAGCAAGCATCGCATCATATCAAAGAAAAGACAAAGTCTCCTTTAAGACAGACATTTGTTCCAGCAACCTTCAGATCACAGTATCCTGCTCTTCAGAATAAGGTCAGAGATTTCTTTTTATTACTTATCATTGCATACATTTGGCATAAAGAGACATTTTTTGTGTTCAGAAATAAGAGACTTTAAATAAAAACAAAGGACAGTTTGTAGTACACGGACTCTAAAGCATTTAAAGTGAAAGTCATTTATTGCCTTCATTTATCGCTGTTGTATTTAAAGTGACAGTCATTTATTTCTGCATTTGTCAGTATTGCATTTAAAGTGAAAGGACTCTTAATATTCGTATTTATTGTCAGTATTGCATTTAAAGTAAAATGTCTGAACCTAGTATTACTATGCCACTGTTAGAGGATGCAAAGATAGATAGAGTACAAGTTCAAGAGCAAAGGAACCTGTCTGAGGTAGAAGAGTCTGATATAGCATTAGTCTTGCTTCATACAAATATAGCCCAAGTAGGCGAACTAAGACATTCATCACTTGCCATAAAACCGACCCCAAACATGCTGGAAAATTAGGAGCAAGAAGCAGCACTGAAAGGAAAAAAGTTTGCCAGAATGTAAAAAGCTAAAGCAAGAAAGTATAAAAGGGAACTTGAGTGATATAGTAGAGACGGTAGAAGAATTTGAATCAGAGCTTATGGCAACATATATCAACCTGCAGTCATTTACGACACCTTCCCAGTATATTGTAAGGAACATAGACACATGTACTGCGGTCACTAAAGATTTGGTAAAGCTCATGAGAAAACTAGCATCTGCAGAAAACTATGATGAAGTTAAAGCAAGAAATGGAATGAATGAGCTTTTTGTGAGAGACCATGCTAGGTCCTTAGGTGGTACCACAATCTCAAGTGTGACTTCCTTCGCTAGCAGAAGTGCCACCCACATATCAGAGTCCTCAAAGTCTTCAGCCAAAAGAAAAGAATTAGCTGAACAACTTGCTGTCAAGAGAGCATAAATTGAAATGGAAGCTGCCATCGAGGCGCAGCGCCAACTGATGACTGAAAAGGATGCTGAAAAGGATGCACAACGCCATCAGATGGAAGCTAAAATCGAGGCACAGTGCCAACAGATGAAAAGTCTTGAAAGGCAGAAAGAAGTTAAGATCATAGAATCCAGACTCAGAGTACATGAGCAGGATATGAGTCAGAGTAGTCATAGGTTCAAATCTGTACTAAGTGAAGAAACAGACTCCTACTTTCCTTCATATGCCCAGGAGAATGGAAGGAAATCTCTAGCATGTAGTGAAGAAATAAGTTATTATGATTCCATCCCTGCTCATAAAACAAAGAGAGGCCTAGTCCAGCGTTAGGAAAAAGGTGTGTGAATTTACCCTCTACCCTCTATAAAGATGAAGAAAAGGACCCACCTAATTCAGAAGTAAGTGAGAAAATAGAACCGGATGATTCTATTCCTAGATGCCATGGCAATGCTCAGGAGAGTGTTACAACCATTCTCCCAGCAAGACCACAGAGAACAGTCCTAGCCTGACTTCCCATTCTGGAACCTACTGTATTTTCAGGAGATGTACTGAAGTTCATAGAGTGGAAGGCAAGTTTTGAAATGATCATTGAGCATCATTGCTTCAGTCCAGTTGACAAGTTATTCTACCTTCAGAGATATGTTGGTGGAGAAGCCAAGGAAGTTCTTAAAGGTCACTTCTATAGAAAAGATGAAGAAGCCTACAAACAAGCGTGGGAAAAATTGAATGCAAGATATGGTCATCCTTTCTTAGTACAAAGAGCCTTTAGAGAGAAACTGAATAACTGGCCTAAAATAGGTTCTAAAGAACACTTCAGACTCCAAAAGTATAGTGACTTCCTGCAAGCATGCAGAAATGCCATCCCACATGTTCAAGGACTGGAAGTACTGAACGACTATCTAGAAAACCACAGGATGCTAACTAAGCTACCTGAAAAAGTGGCTTCTAGATGGAATCGCCATGTGACTAAACAGTTTGATCTAGGTAAGAACTTCCCAAGTTTTAAAAAGTTCTCTGAGTTTGTCAATGACGAAGCACGGATAGCATATAATCCAGTAACATCATCTTACGTCTTAAAATCCTTAGAAGAAAGGCCTGCAAGAGCGATATGACGTGCAAGAGCAACTAGCTTTGCAACCAACACAGGAGCTAAAGGTCCAGATACCTACGAGAGCAAGTTCAAAGTCACTACTGGGATCCGTAGAGTGACAGAACTTCAGACTACCTTTAAGTGTATGTTCTGTGGAGAGAACCACTCCATACATAATTGCCAACAATTGAAGGTGAAGTTCCCAGAAGAAAAGAAAAAATTGGTGCTGGATAACAGTGTTTCGGATGCCTAAGAAAAGGCCATGCTATATTTGATCCATTGGGATCCTTGCCCCAGTAATCCTGAGAGCAAAAGAAATACTGCAAGAATTATGCAGACAGAAGTTGGGATTGGATGATCCCATACCTGAACATTTGAGGCCAAGGTGGGAGAGTTGGATAAGACACTTGCAAAACTTGAGAGAAGTTTGAATACCCAGAT
The DNA here is from genome assembly GCF_014858855.1 of Bufo gargarizans. NCBI lineage: Eukaryota > Metazoa > Chordata > Amphibia > Anura > Bufonidae > Bufo > Bufo gargarizans. Next base: position 67,082,927 of record NC_058080.1, read on the forward strand.
GTTTTGTACCTAATGATTTTGGAAAGTACAAGAAATTATAACCAGTAGTTATGGTTATGGTCAGTGCTCTTACATCAGAGTAATAGAAGAAAATTATACAACTACCAGTATTCAGACAATACCCAGACTTGAACTGACAGCAGCCGTAGTTTCAGCATCAGTAAACAAGTTTCTGAGAGAATTGTAATTGGAAATAGATGAAGAATATTTTTGGACAGACTCGCAAGTTGTCCTAGGATCCATAAACAACGAAGCTTGAAGATTCCATATCTTTGTCGCCAACAGAGTTAAGAAAATTCGGGAGATAACAAATCCAAATTGGCATCACATTAAAACAAAGCATAACCCAGCAGATCATGCTTCAAGAGGCCTGAATGTAACAGAAATTAAACATTCAAATTGGTTCACAGGCTCAGAGTTCCATTGGGAAAAGGAAATCACACCCAATAAAGGTTACACAGAATGGTCTATGGGTGATCCAGAAGTAAAAGTTGTACAAATGTTGAGCACTGTTGCCAAGTGTCAAAATGACATACTTTAAAGACTAGCCAGATGTTCAAAATGGAATACACAAAAAAGAGTGGTAGGACAGCACCACTTACTTGAATTCATTCAAGAGGCTCTGCGGCGGTGCTCGTGACGTCAGGTCCCGGCCTCATGGACCCCACAAATACCAGAAAAAGCGAAGAAGGTCACGGCACTCAAAAGGCTATTCAGTGTTTTTATTACACCACAAAATCAGCAGCAACGTTTCGACAATAGTCTTTTTCAAGCTTGAAAAAGACTATTGTCGAAACGTTGCTGCTGATTTTGTGGTGTAATAAAAACACTGAATAGCCTTTTGAGTGCCGTGACCTTCTTCGCTTTTTCTGCAAAATGGAATACAGTCAAAAACGTAGTAGCTATAATTTAATGTTTGGCAAAGGGAATCAGAAAGAAGGAACTGTTGAATGTAGAAGAAAGAATGAAAGCTGAAGAAACAGTCATAAGACTCATTCAACATAGATTCTACAGTTGCGAGTTGAAGAGACGTAGTCAAGAACCTAAAAGTAGGGATGAGCGAACTCGAACTGTATAGTTCGGGTTCGTACCGAATTTTGGGGTGTCCGTGACACGGACCCGAACCCGGACATTTTCGTAAAAGTCCGGGTTCGGGTTCGGTGTTCGTCGCTTTCTTGGCGCTTTTGTGACGCTTTCTTGGCGCTTTTTGAAAGGCTGCAAAGCAGCCAATCAACAAGCGTCATACTACTTGCCCCAAGAGGCCATCACAGCCATGCCTACTATTGGCATGGCTGTGATCGGCCAGAGCACCATGTGACCCAGCCTCTATCTAAGCTGGAGTCACATAGCGCCGCCCGTCACTCTGCTCTGATTAGCGTAGGGAGAGGTTGCGGCTGCGACAGTAGGGCGAGATTAGGCTGATTAAAGAGGACCTTTCACTACTCTACAAACGAAAAACTAACTATACCTGTGGGCAGAGCGGCGCCCAGGGGTCCCCCTGCACTTACTAGTAAGTCTGGGCGCCGCTCCATTCGCCCGGTATAGGCTCCGGTGTCTGCGCTTCTCTGACTGTTTTCTTGTAGGAGGCGTGTCCCTTGCTGCACTGCTGGCCAATCGCAGCGCACAGCTCATAGCCAGGCTATGAGCTGTGCGCTGTGATTGGCCAGCAGTGCAGCAAGGGACACGCCTCCTACAAGAAAACAGTCAGAGAAGCGCAGACACCGGAGCCTATACCGGGCGAACGGAGCGGCGCCCAGACTTACTAGTAAGTGCAGGGGGACCCCTGGGCGCCGCTCTGCCCACAGGTATAGTTAGTTTTTCGTTTGTAAAGTAGTGAAAGGTCCTCTTTAACTCCTCCAAAGGACTTGATTATTGATCGATCTGCAGCTGTGGGTCATTGAGCTGCTGATACTCAATTGCTCACTGTTTTTAGGCTGCCCAGACCGTTTGTCAGTCACATTTTTCTGGGGTGATCGGCGGCCATTTTGTGTCTTGTGGTGCGCCAGCACAAGCTGCGACCAAGTGCATTTAACCCTCAATGGTGTGGTTGTTTTTTGGCTAAAGCCTACATCAGGGTGAAGCTGTCACACCAAGTGCATTTAACCAGCAATAGTCTGTTTATTTTTTGGCCATATACTACATCAGGGGCAAGCTGCGCCTGTCACCAAGTGCATTTAACCCTTAATGGTGTGGTTGTTTTTTGGCTAAAGCCTACATCAGGGTGAAGCTGTCACACCAAGTGCATTTAACCAGCAATAGTCTGTTTATTTTTTGGCCATATACTACATCAGGGGCAAGCTGCGCCCGTCACCAAGTGCATTTAACCCTCAGTAGTGTGGTTGGTCAAGCTATCACACCAAGTGCATTTAACCAGCAATAGTCTGTTCATTTTTTGGCCATATACTAAATCAGGGGCAAGTTGCGCCCGTCACCAAGTGCATTTAACCAGCAATAGTCTGTTCATTTTTTGGCCATATACTACATCAGGGGCAAGCTGCGCCCGTTACCAAGTGCATTTAACCCTCAGTAGTGTGGTTGGTCAAGCTATCACACCAAGTGCATTTAACCAGCAATAGTCTGTTCATTTTTTGGCCATATACTAAATCAGGGGCAAGTTGCGCCCGTCACCAAGTGCATTTAACCAGCAATAGTCTGTTCATTTTTTGGCCATATACTACATCAGGGGCAAGCTGCGCCCGTTACCAAGTGCATTTAACCCTCAGTAGTGTGGTTGGTCAAGCTGTGACACCAAGTGCATTTAACCAGCAATAGTCTGTTCATTTTTTGGCCATATACTAAATCAGGGGCAAGCTGCACCCGTCACCAAGTGCATTTAACCAGCAATAGTCTGTTCATTTTTTGGCCATATACTACATCAGGGGCAAGCTGCGCCCGTCACCAAGTGCATTTAACCCTCAGTAGTGTGGTTGGTCAAGCTGTGACACCAAGTGCATTTAACCAGCAATAGTCTGTTCATTTTTTGGCCATATACTAAATCAGGGGCAAGCTGCGCCCGTCACCAAGTGCATTTAACCAGCAATAGTCTGTTCATTTTTTGGCCATATACTACATCAGGGGCAAGCTGCGCCCGTCACCAAGTGCATTTAACCCTCAGTAGTGTGGTTCGTCAAGCTGTGACACCAAGTGCATTTAACCAGCAA